>NC_041219.1:53605941-53655941 GCF_002837175.3 Physeter macrocephalus | reverse complement strand
GCATGATCTTGGTGGAATCCTGGACCAGATTTTTTTTCTATCAACGACATTGGGTGAAAGTTAAGTTCTTCAGATTAGATACAGTATTTATCAAAGTAAATTTTCTGATTTTGCTTATCATACTATGTGAGAATGACTTTGTTCTTATAAAATATACACTGAATTATTTAGATATAAAGGGGTATTTGTTACTTAGTCTCAGGTGACTCAGAACAACATTATGTATGTATTTATGTGTGTGATATGTTACTAGCGTGTATCTCTAAATCCATCTATCTATCTATACATTTATCCATCTATCCATCTATCTTTAGAGAGAGAATGATAAGCAAATACGGCAAAATGTTAACAATTGGGCCATCTGGGTGAAGGGTATATGAAAGTGCCTTTTACCATTCTTGCAACTTTTCTATAAGCTTGAAATTATTTCAAAATAGATAAACAATAACAAGGGCCATGTTTTGCCTCTAGAAGTAACAAGAATAAGGAAGGAGAGGAGCAGGATATGAGGGCAAAGCAGGGCCTCCCGACGCTGTTGGTAGGATGGCTTCTCCCAGCCTTTCCTGAGCCACAATTTGGCCGTTCGTATTGAGAACCTTAAAAATATTTTAGCCCCACTTCTACTCACAGAAAATATACAGTCATGTAAAGATTTAAGCACAAATGTCTTACTGAAGTGTTGCTTTCAAAAATAAAAGATCGGAGACCACCTGAATGTTCCACAACAGGGGCTGGTATGGCGGCTGTGAAATATCATGGCCCCTAAATGACGTCGGGGATCACGGTCACCGGCATGACCAGATGCTCACCCCTGTGTCCCTACGAAACCAGAAGACACGACAGCCAGTGGAGTCTCGATTACATTCAAAATATGCGTTAAAAAATCTGGAAGAAAATCGTAGGAGGATGCCTCTGGGTGTAGCATTCTTTCCCTACTTTTTAGTAGTTTTCAGTAATATTGCATTTTTTATCATGAGCGAATATGCTAACACAGAAAACAGCAGCAACAACACATAAAATAGCAGCAAGAGTTTGAGCCTCTCGGTGGCCACGTGAAGACAGGCTCCCTCCTCCCCGCCCTGGCGGCTGTGACGCAGCCCCTTGGACGCGCCTGAGTCCCAGCGCTTGAGAAAGGGGTGAAGGCAGAGGGTGGAGTCTGGGCCGTTGATGTCAAGGTGACAGTGGGGGAATGGCCTCCCGTGGGCCCTGGTGGGCTCTCCAGACTCTCATCAGTTCCCTGATGGAGAAGGAAATGGAGTCCTGGAGAGATTCAGTGATTACCCAAGGCCAGCACTTAATAAGAGATTTCACTGGGATTCTGAGCGAGGCTGAGTGAGTCCGGGGCCTGTGACAGCACTTCCAGGCCTGCCCGGCCGGCTCTCAGCAGCGGGTGGACCCAGGGCGCTGCTCCTGACCTTCCCAGCTGGCCAGGCAGCTTCGTCCTCTGCCCCTAGGTGTCCTCAAGCTTATTGTTAGGTAACAAGCGCCCTTCTCTTCTTCTTCTCCTGGAGTTGCCGTCTGGCAGAGGCTGAGGGGAAAGGCGCGTGTTTGCCGAAGTGTGGGAGCATCGCACACCCTCCGGTCCATGTCCCCAGGTGATGTATGCAGCCTCCCAGGTAGGAGGCTGCCGACCCAGGTGGCCATCACCTCACAAGGCATCACTGCTGGGGCCTGCTGGGGAGGTTGAGTCAGGCGTCCAGGACACTTTCTCGCGGTCAGAGTGAAGGCACGGAAGTGAACCACACGAAGACGCCAGGAGAAGAAACGGCAGCTTCTTTGATGGTGCACGTCTCCCGGGCAGAGCAGAACCGTCCCCTTCGGGAGGGAAACTGAGAGATTAGGTGCCGCTGAGAGATTGGACGCCGCTCCTCTCCCCCTTGGGATTCCCGTCGGTGGAGAACCCGGACGCCACTTCAACCAGTGGTCAAGGTTAACCTCTCCACTGATGGGACAAGCCAACATCACAAACCCACGGAGCTGCATACCGCGTACAATGTCACTTCTGTGTGTTCCGGCCCCAAATACGTAACCTAATTGTGAGGCAATGTCAGACAAACCCAAATCGAGAGAATTTCTCCAAATATCCTGGCTTGTCCTTTTCAAAAACTGTCAGGTCATGAAAGACAAAGATGGAGAGAATGGTTCCATGTTAAAGAGACTAAACAGACATGACAACTAGATGGAATGCATGATCTTGGTGGAATCCTGGACCGGGGCAGGGGGATGGGCTGCATCACGTCCAACGCTGCTCCCTCCTTGAGGGCCTAACTCGTCTCGTCTAGGTGGGCCTCCACGTCACCCCCAACTAGTAGAAAAGCTTCATACGCAGCAGAAGGGCCACCCTCAACTCCTCCTGGTCTAGAGAAGCTCACCCTGAAACGGGGGCACTGGGGCGGCCCTGCAGTTCAGCGCGGGGGGGAACTCGGGGACGGGGAAGAACTGAGGAAGGAGGGCGGGCTGTGACCGATCGCGAGGACCTGCCCTGGCTCATAGGACGGCGGTGCCGGTCCCCTCGGAGCTCTGCGTCGTCTGGCAGACGGGGTGCGTTCTCTGGGAGGGGGCTCGTGCTGTCGGGCGGCAGATGTGGGTTTTGAGGTCTGACGAGTCAGGTTCCCCGCTGCCTTCACCCCTCCGTGTGTGACTTCCAGCCAATTCCTTAACCTCGCTGAGTCTTGGTTTCCTCAGCTGCAAAATAAAGGTAATAGTAAAGCATCTCCTGGTGTGACTGTGAGGGTTCGCGAGAGGGCAGGTCCCACAGGCCTGCCACAACTGACCGCGGCTCTTTTATTCCACTCCTGAATGGAGTGTCGGTGTCACAGCGTGTGTTCCAGAAAGACAAGTCCATCGTTCCTTTTTAAACGTCCTAAGCTCACTTGCACGCTGCAGCGCGTAACCTACGCAAGCGCGTCAAGGAGGAGGCACCCAGGAGCCTGACGTGGGGATGCTTAGACACGCTTCCGCGCTGGTGGCGGCCGCTCAGGAGGACCTGGGGGCTGGTGGTCACTGCGTTCCAGCCCCCGTGAGCCGGCGTGACTGTGGCGATCATCCCCGCTCGCCCAGCAGCCTCGTCCCAGCCGCCAGAGCTGCGGTCTGGCTCCGCAAGGGGCCCCGAAACCCAGTGCTCCGCGCCCGCAGGCCTGCAGCCTCCCGCTTGCCGGAAATCGTTGGGGATTTAAGAACACCGGTAAAACAAACAGCTGCAATGTGTTGTGTCAGGAGCCATTTCCTTCCTCTGGAAGACGGTCTCCAGAGGGGATTTCCTTTAGGTCACCTGCTCTGTGTTGAGCATTTCAGCTGAGAAACGACCTGGATTGGGATCCTGGGCCAGAGCCCAGCTCTGTCGCGGCCGCTGGGCCGCCTCTCCCTCTGGGCACGTCTGTACACCAAGAGTGATGACATCTGCCGACCCCATTCCGGGTCGTTGTGAGGTCACGTGAGGCAGAGCGGGTGAAAGCCCAGGGTAAATTCTAGAGTAGAGATTCAGAATGAAGTTAAAGCGTCACAACTTTGACCCGAAAGAATACGTGACAGGGGGTAGGTGTCTTTCACCCAAAAAGTACGGCTGAAATAAAATCAAGGCTGGTCCTAAGGCCATTCAAGTTCAAATAGTTTGTAAGCAGTGGGAAAAGCTGTAAGATTTTTACACAGGGAGACCTCAAAAGCCTTGAAGGCAAGTATAAATCCCTCCAGAAAACCGTAAGCATCCTCTCCACTTCCCTCTGACAATTTGCCAGACTATTTTAAGCCACACTGATTCTCAAGGGAGAAACCACCGTCAAAGCATGGATGGAGAAGTATCATTGCCCTGCCACTGCTGTGAAAATACCCCTATGCTAATTTAAAGAACTAGAATTTTCTGATAAAAACAACCAGAATGTGTTAGGTATAATTATTCCAACTCTGGCCCTCTGTCTCTCCGTCTGTGGTACCTGTCCACAAAGCCTACTGCTTTCCAAAGGGCTCGCGGTGGCTTTAGTGCATCTCGGGTCGTATGAAAGAGCACAATTATAGTTCCTGTTTGACTTTTCTGTTACAGATAGGGCAGTCGTGTTTGTCTCTGTCCTATTTTGGGGCTCAGGTACATGGTTCCTATTTTTAGCAGCTCTGTGATATTGTGAATCTGGGATTTCAACCACCAGTGAGTCAGAGGGTCTGGCGGCCCAGAGATCCGTGACTCAGATGGGCAGGAATAGTCTCTCCATCAGGATATGGGGCTTTAAGGGGGGCTCGCGAAATGAAAACACCGTGTTTACATAGAAATCTGTGTGAAAGAGCCGGCTGACGCCCGGGCCTCGCCTTCCTCTTGAGGAAGCTCCTGGTCGCGTCAGGTCAACAGAGCAGCCTCCCCTGCCCCGCCCCCCGGCAGACGTGGTGGCAGGAAGAAGGGGTGGAGAGCAGGTGTCGGGCAGGGGAGGGTCCCGGGGAGGAGGTTTCTCCCTTTTAAGAGAAAGAAAGCTGGAAGGAAAAGCTGGAAGGAGAAGCTGGCTGTCTCTGAAAGAGAGGAGCAGCAGGTTGGGCTCTTCTTGTTGGACCAGAAGTGCCAGAGGATTCACTTACCCTTCACTATCCAGCCGTCCATCTGTCCGTCGGGAACTCTGGCACTTGGGCTGGTCTCCGTCGAGGCTCTGCTCGTGTGGGGTGGATGGAACTCGGGGTTCATCAGGGGATAAACAAACCCAGAGGAAGCGGGGCCCTTGGTTTTGGTCACGTGAGCACTCTTCCTTCACACTCTCCCCAGACCAAGACCCTCAGGCGCCAAGTGCCCGCGGGCCCTCTCTGGGTGTGGGCCCGAGGGTCCCAGAGATCAGAGGCCCCCAGCCCCACCCAAGCGAGGAGGCGTCTCCTGGAAGCTGGGACGGTGGTGTTTTTAGCCGCTGTTTAGACTTTCCAGTGTTCCATGAAAGCTCCTGAATCTCTTCCCTAAATAACAAAGTCCTGTTTGGTATTTGGTGGAACGTCTGGAGCGCCGTGTTCAACTGAGCAGAGCTAAGCTGCTGACACAATACTGTCTCGGCCGTTTAATCATAACGACCAACATTTGTATAGGGCTGTGCGGTTTAACAAAGCCCCCCGTGCCATCCGAGGACAGGGCTGTCACGTGCATGGCACCCAGGGAAGGTGCTGGGGAGGCTGGACGCGGGCCTTCTGGTCCCCCATGAAAGCCGCAGGGACCACACCCTCCTCTGACCCCCGCAGACTCCCTGGAAAAAGTTTTCTGAACCGACCCTCATTCTTTTAAAACACAACCCAAGATGCACCTGTAAAACCTCTAACAAAATATGGTCAGACCCCAGCCAGGGGCCCCTTATTTCTGCCTGTTGTGAGGAAAGGAATTTGGATAGCTCCTAGGCATGTGGTGAGAGGGGGTAGATTTCATCCATATCTGGAATTTCCTTGAAAAGAGACATCACAGTAAACGTTCAGCAGTTTCAGTTACGCCCCGGGGCCTTTGTTTCCCGACCTGCGTGGGACTTGGGACGCAGGCCAGCATCAGCACGTCCGCGAGCGGGCTGGCAGAAGCAGGTATGCGGTGCGGCGGCCACTGGGCCCCGTCAGGGCCCTGAGCCTGGCTGTGCGCCCGGGACCTGGGCCTGGACGGGCCCGCCCGCCCTGCCTGCGGGGCTGGAGGCCGGGCAGCAGCCCTGGGGTCTCGCCCACGTGCTGGCTGTGTGACTTCGGGAGGGCTCAGCCCGGTGACCGTGCGTCCACCTCTCGGAACCGCGGTGACGCGCCCTGCACAGGATAGCTGCCCCTCTTCTGCCCTGTGGCTTTGTCATCCATTCACAGGAGGGATTCGGTTATCTGATCCCCCAGAACCCTTTTAGATCCGATTTCCTTAGGCTTTCAAGTCGGCATGAGTGAGGTCCGGACCCTTTAAGCGCAGATTCCGAGCAGCTGTGGATCAGCTCAGGCGGTGCAGCTCTCGCTTTGCTTTCTCCCGGGCCGCAGGCGCCCTAGCCCACCGGGCATCCTGCCGCAGCGCCCGGCTCGCGGGGCCGTCGCCCACGTGCTGCTTTAGCCGACGTTTGCGGTTGTCTTCCTACCTTCGGGGGTTTCGTCGTCCGGCTCGGAAGATGCATTTCTCCCCCTCTGGCAATCCCACCCCACTGCAACCACCTCCTCTCCCGCGTACCTGCGGGACGGACCACGTTCAGGCTTAACTAGTTGGCTGATGGGGAGTTTGACTGGCAGGGAATTTATTTCAGCGGCTCAGCATCCCTGGTCCTGGCTGTGATGGCCTGGTCACTGCAGCTGGCTCTTGGCCTCTTTCAGCCCATGTGCACAGCCCCAAGGCCCCCGTTCAGCCTGGAGCTGCGTGTACCTCTCACAGGAGCTAACCCCAGGCAGCTCTGGCTTTTCTCCACCTGCCCTGATGGGTTCGGACAATGGGAGTATCAAAGGGCTCAGCCATTTGTTCAGGAGAGCAACACAGAACAGGTTATTTCCAAATATTAGAGAAGTAGGATGACTCATTCAGTATCAACCACCGGGATGTTATCTTTAGAAATGTCTTCCCTTTGGTCCGTCAGGCAGCTGGATCTGGCAGATCCCAAAACGCGTGCGATCACCGAGTTGTGATCTCAGCTTTCATGCTCACCGTGCGCTCGTAATGGAGCAAAGCGTCCGAGTCTCACTTCACGCACGTACGGATGCCTTTTCTCTTCCCTGCCCTGTGCTGTCACCTGTCGTATGAGGGGTGTTCATCCGGCCACAGGCGTATCCTGGGTCCTTTTACGTTTCCAGCACTTTGTAATTCACCCTGGCAATTCACCCATCCGCTTCCTCATTCATCCCGTAACTGTTTACTAGAGGGATGACAGCTAGTTGCTGTGAACAAAGAGCCTCTCTCTGAGCTCATGGGTGTGAATGTGGCTGCACCGTGCCTGGCACATAGTAGGTGCTCAATGAGTTTTTTTAAAAAGCACTCGGGGGCTTCCCCGGCGGCGCAGCGGTTGCGCGTCCGCCTGCCGATGCAGGGGAACCGGGTTCGCGCCCCGGTCCGGGAGGATCCCACGTGCCGCGGAGCGGCTGGGCCCGTGAGCCGTGGCCGCTGGGCCTGCGCGTCCGGAGCCTGTGCTCCGCGGCGGGAGAGGCCACAGCAGTGAGAGGCCCGCGTACCACAAAAAAAAATAATGATAAAAATAAAATAAAATAAAAAGCACTCGGTTCTTGGTGGGGCTGGGTCACATTCTCAAGCCTTTGGGCCCAGACAGACTTGCCTGGATGAAGCACTTGGCTGCTTTCTTTAGGAGAGTACATAGAATATAACTTAGCCTTTTCCTCATACCTCAAAACCATCCTTTTGAGCATCACCGCTTGTGGAATGAGTTGAGGGTCACCTTCGTTTTATTGGGACATACGGGGCTCTTTGCCTGAAATAAGTTCAGAGGCTGTCTTTGTGGCTCTTGTGTTTGATTTTTATAGTTTGTTTCCTTCCTGGCAGTGAAACTGTGGGATGCTTATTTCCTTTTCTGTCAGCATGTCTCTTTGTGACAATAAGCGTCTTACATTTATTTAGCATATTTCATATATGCGTTCTTTTATTTAGTCCTTACATCAGCTCTGCAAGTTAGATAGGATCATCTCCAATTTGCTGATTCAAAGAGAGGAAGAAAACCCTGAAGCTTTTAAGAGCTAAGTCAAAGACCACATGGGTATCGAGGGGGTGGGGGGACTCAGAACCCGGTGCTCTGACCCCCAGCCTGGGCTCTCCCTGGGCCGGCTCCAGCACCTGCTCCCTGGGGCTGGTGAAGGTGGGGTGTAAAGCGACGGGGCGAAGGCCCTTCGAGGAGAGGGTTGAGATCCAGCACACGGGCTTCGTGACCTCTCTTTACTGGCTGTTCACAGACCTTTTCTTCTTTTTCTCTGCTGTAACAGCAAGGAGGGTGGGTAGCAGGTAGGGTTGCCAGGTTTAGCAAAAACAAAAAAAAAGGAAAGAAGAACAAAATAAAGATAATAACACGCCCACTTAGAATTTCAGATTTTTCGTTTGTTTTTTAATTTTATTGAGGTAGAGTTGATTTACAACGTTGTGTTAATTTCTGCTGTACAGCAGACTGATTCAGTTATACATATACCTACATTCTTTTTCATATTCATTTCCGTTATGGTTTAGTTCCCTGTGCTCTACAGTAGGACCTTGTTGTTTATCCGCTCTCTATATAATCGTTTGCATCTGCTAATCCCAAACTCCCAATCCATCCCTCCCCCACCCCACCTCCTTGGCAACCACAAGTCTGTTCTCTACGTCTGTGAGTCTGTTTCTGTTTCATAGATAAGTTCATTTGGGTCGTATTTTAGATTCCACATCTATGTGATATCACATGGTATTTGTCTTTCTCTGTCTGACATACTTCACTTAGTATGATAACCTCTAGGTCCATCCATGTTGCTACAAATGGCATTATTTATTTCATTCTTTTTTATGGCCGAGTAGTATTCCACTGTATATGTGTACCACATCTTCTTTATCCATTCGCCTGTCGGTGGACATTTTAGGTTGCTTCCAGGTCTTGGCTATCGTGAATAGTGCTGCTGTGAACGTGGGTGCGTGTGTATCTTTTCGAATTATGGTTTTGTTTGGGTTTATGCCCAGGAGTGGGATTGCTGGAACATATGGCAACTCTAATTTTAGTTTAAAAAATAATTTTTTTAGTGTACGTATTTCTCAGGTAATATCTTATAAGGAAAGGACATACTTATAAGGAAAGAATTACTTTTTGCCTGTCTACGATTAACACCTAGTTTGTGTCCTGTGTCTTACCTGCAGCCCTAAAAGCAGAGCTCATGCTGCGTGTGGGGTCTTGGAACAGCAGTGATGGACGTGCCCTGAGTGAGAGTGGAGCTGTGGGAATGTAAATGGGCGGGTGTTGCAGAATCTATGCTGTTGGTCAGATAACGCTTCCTGGGCGAGAGGAGCTAGAGCCGCTCTTTACCCGGCAGTGGGGCAGTGGTTTGCCAGCTGGAGAAGGAGCCTCTTAAGTGAAAAAAGACAGCCAACTGGCGAAGGGTGAGGCTCAAACCGAATGAGGGTCAGCCACTTCGACTGAAGGAAAGTGACGTTTCCTGCCTGATGCAGTGATGGCTCGGGTCCCTCCCGCACGCCCCAGTCCATCTGACGGTGATTGCCGAGAATCCTGGGTTCCCTCAGGCAGCAAATTTGAGGAGCAACCCGCCTTAAAGATGGAGTTAGGTTTCTAACGACATCTTCCAGGAAGTCCAGGATTTCTTGGAATCTAGGAGATTCTTGAGACCTCACAAGTCCTGCCTTAAGGCTGATCGCTACCAGCCATTAGGGCATTTGCCCGGGGAAGATCCCAGGTAAGGGAGGTTTCTGGACGCGCTGACCGCTAACTGCTGGCCCGTTAAGTGGAGCGACGCCTTCGTGGGGCACCCCCTCCAGGCGTGTGAGCGTCGCAGTGTGGCCCACACCGCGGCTCCCGTCCCACCCACGGGAGCAGGGAGGCGCCGGGGGCCCCATCTGTGTCTCAGTCCCTCCTTCCTCTTGAGGCTGATCTGCGTTACAGATCAGGGACCGGGCGGCTCCCGGGTGGAGTTTACATGCAACTCACTTTCCCGGAGTGCCTGTTACAGCAGATGCCTGTGACGAGATGCCCTGCAGCCCTCCACCCTCTGCGGCTCCAGTGCCCACAGGGCATCCTCTCGGGGGACAGGGGGACAGAGGAGGACTTGCAGGCGTCTGGGAGCGGGGGTGGCCTGCAGACCATGGGGCCGTGACACAGGAGACCCAGGCACAGCCCTCGGGTGCTGCGGGCTCAGGGCTCAGCAGCTGCCCTGTGGGCAGGTCCCCGCCCGAGCCCCTCGGGGGCTGAGGACGGTGGCTGTTATCCCACCAGTTCTGAAGTATTTTACTCGTGTAAGTGCTTAGGCAAACCCTACACCTGTATTACCTGCAGTCACATAGGTAACCTTCATCAGTGGCTCTGGGAAGCAGCTCCTCTCAATGTCCCCATTTCGCAGACGTGGAAACCGAGACACAGGGCCGTCGAGGCACGTCTGGAAAGTAGGAGAGCTGGGTTTGAGCCCTCTGCTTCACCTTGAAGCCGGCGCTCTTCTGCTCTCCGCGGGCTGGTCTGGACTGGCCGCCAGAAGCCGTTCCTCCCAGGATGGTGACCTTGGGGTGTCTGAGTCACGGTGTGACCTCTGCCTGAGGTCCTGAAAGGGTTAGGCTGCTGGGACCTCCACGGAGCCCCTCTTTCTCCTTTCATCGTTCTTCTGTGCCAAACCCAAGGTCCCAGACCTGGAGGAAGGGAAGGGGAAGCCCCCCCGGGCCCCCAGTACAGGAAACCCGCAGTCACCCCGACACGGCTGAGTGTGTGAAGGGCCACGTATGGCCACCAGTCTCGGGAGCGTTTAGGATGTACTGCCTGCCTCTGTCCAGCCAGAGCCACCGAGGGCCCCCAGGGGTCTTGGGGAGCCCACCCTCCTGGACTCTCGGGAAGCGTCCTGAGATGCTGCTTCCTGTAAGGCCACGGCGTGGCTTGGCTGTGTTCACGTGTGTGTCTGTGCCTGCGTGCGTGTGCCTGTGCGTGGGCCCATGTGCTCTACCCCTCCCCCAGCCTGGGACCGCTCACGTCTCCCAGGTCCTAGAGGAAATGCTCCCGACAACGGGTTTGCTATTTTTCACATCCGTGACCCCAGGAGGAGAGGCTGGCACGGGTAGGATGGCGGCTCAGCCCAGCCCCTCGGCTTCCCCGAACACCCGTTCCCCCCCAGAGCCCGCTGCGGGCATCCGGGGACGACTCTGTCCCCTTCAAGGGGACAGGGCGCAGGCTGGCCCGTCTCAGCAGGGGTGGCGGGGAGCCCGCACAAGGGAACACTTGGAGATAAGCATTGCGTGTATTTCTGCTAAACCCTGATTTCCTGTCCACTGCACGACAAGGGCGTACAGGTGTGCACACAGAGCACGCAGCTGCACACAGGCACACACGCGTACGCAGGTGCACCCCAAGCCTGTCTGTGTGATGCTCGTCTCTGTGTCTCGCTCGCTCAGCGCCCTCCTGGGGGCCCGTGATTTAAGCGTCTCACGTCGGCTTTTGCCCGGGCCACGCTCTTCCCCGAGTGCTGGTCCCGAGCGGCCCTTCCCCCCCCGGGTCAGCACCACGGCCCCTCCCCGGGAGCGGGGTCCCCCGGGGTCCCCCGTCCTGCCTGCCCCCCTTGTGCTGGCCGCCCCCTGAGTCCTTCCAGGGCAGGGACCCGGCCTGGCTGCCTCCGCTCCCGGCGCACCTGCCAGGTGTGCGCGGTTGGCCCGTGGGAGGGACTGTGGCCCTTTCCCAGCGCCCGCTGCGAGGAGGAGCCAGCACTGCGGCCGCACCCAGGTCATCTCCGGTCGTTGGCACGCCAGCCGGCATCTGGGTGCTGGGCGCGCTCGCGGAATCCGGAAGGCGCCAGGACCACGGGCTCACCTGGGGCGCAGAGGCCTTGGGAGAGGCCCTGCCTGCGGCCACCCTGCCACCGAAGTCAGAGGCTCCGGCCGGACGCCCCGACCCGCTCAGCACCAGAGACTCCAGACGAGGGGGCCCAGGGCCCCAGGGCCGGCCTCGCGGTCCCTCCCGAACCCCGAGCCCACCCGGCCCGGCCTCCCCCCGCCCGGTTCCAGCCCCACGAGCCCGGCGATGCTCCCCCCGGGACAGCGGCCCGGCCCCGTCCTGCCCGGCGTGTGGCCTGCCTGCTCGGTGCGGCCTGACTCACAGGCGTGTCGGCTGAGACGTCCGGCTCTGCCCCGGTGCGGCACGGCCGCCTGTGTGCCCAGAGCCGCACGATCCCTCCCTGTCTTCCGGGTGCCCCGCAGCTGCTCGGCCAGGACGCGGGCAGAGCGCGCACCCCCGGTCAGACGCTCCCCGTGTGTCGCCCAGCCCCACGGTGGGCCCCGCGGGATGCCCTCCTGGGACGCGGCCGCCCGCTCGTCCCCGGCTGCCTGAGGCTGTCGGAAGGTCCGCACGGTGAGAACTCACGTGACAGGCCCTCTGGGAGTGCAGCTCCTGTGATTAAATTCTTAGGTTAGAAAGCGGCGTCATCGGTCACCCAGAGCAGGCTGCCTGCCCTCGAGGAGAGAGGGCCTGCGGGAGGTTTGGTAAAGAGGTCTGGGGACCTTTGCAAGGCGCCGGGATTCTCTCCTGCTGCTGTCTCCCCCCTTTGCCGCCAGGAGGCTCGTTCCCCGTCCTGCGGGGTTGCTGGGTACCCCAAGGGCCACTGAGCCGGCGCCAGGCTCTTTGTTGGGCGTAGGTTCCGTGGACACCCAAGGGTCAGCCTGGCCCTCGGGCGTGACGTGGGCCCTGAGGGCCGGGGGCCTCTCTGAGCCTCCGCGTTGCCCGTCGGTGAACCTGGTAACCACGTCCACACTGCCTGTCTCCGAGCAGCGGCCAGTGTCGGGGAGACTGTGGACAAGCGCCTGTTCAACACACGGAAGGCCCTGAGGGGTGGGGTGCTGGGCGCCGGCGAGGGAGGACCAGGTCCCACGGCTGGGGCGCCGGGGGCCGGGACGCCGGGGGCGGGGGCGCCGGGGGCCGTGGTCCCGGAGGAGCTGCGGGGGCTGAGCCCTGGCAGGTGGGCGGGCTCTCAGAGGGGGACGAGGACCCTGCACAGGCAGCCAGCCCAGAGTCTCCGCAGCCGTGGCCCTGGTTTCAGGACATTGCGAAGGGGCGGGCGGGGGCCTGGGTTTCCTCGGCTCAGCCCCCGCGTCCCCGCCGCGTCCCCTGCAGGTACGTGTCCTCACTGCCGCCTCGACGACCCTCCTGGGAAGCGGTGCCCGTGCTCAGCACCAGGGCCCGGAGCTCTGGGAAGGACCGGAGTGCAGAGGGCCTGCTCTGAGCACAGCAAAGCCCAAAGGGTCCCAGGGAGGAGGGGGTCCAACCGTCCGCCCTGGATGTGCCGACGGGCCCCCAGCGGTGAGGGGTTAGGGAGCCCACGCTGGTCTGGTCTGGAGGGCTTCCTGGAGGAGTGAGCACAGCGGGAGCTGAAGGGGAGGGAGGTGAAGCAGGCACGGGGCCGGGATGACAGGCTGTCTTGGGGACTGTGAAGGGCCCTGCCTGGCTGGAGCAGAGCCGGGTGGAGGGGAGCATCCCCCCGGGGCTGCAGCCCTCGCATCTTTGCTCCCCTGGCCTGAGCCGCTGTGGAAGCCGGCAAAGCAGGGAAAGGAGAGTAGACCCCCTCATGCCTCCTCCAGCATCTCGGGGGGGCTCTCCAGCCGCCTGCCTGGACTTGGATAAGCCCGGTGCTTCTTCAGAAGAGCAAGCGAAGCCGCCAGCCAGGGACACAGGGCGGCTGCGCACCGGGCGGTCCTTTCCAGACGTTGGTGGGACGGGGACCGTGTTTGAGAGGGCCTGAGAATCCAGTTAGTGCTGAACTCAACGCAGCTAGACCCGCCCCTTCCTGCCCTCCCTCTTCTCAACCACGAGGCTTCTACCCATCCCGCCGTCCTCTCCGTGGGGTCTGGAAAACACGAGGCCGTTTTGCCGGGGTGGTTTTTTTTTTGCGGTACGCGGGCCTCCCTCTGCTGCGGCCTCTCCCGTTGCGGAGCGCAGGCTCCGGACACGCAGGCTCAGCGGCCACGGCTCACGGGCCCAGCCGCTCCGCGGCACGTGGGATCCTCCCAGACCGGGGCGCGAACCCGGTTCCCCTGCATCGGCAGGCGGACGCGCAACCACTGCGCCACCAGGGAAGCCCTGCCGGGGTGTTTTAAGCCATCTCTGGAATGAGATCTCTTTTGCTCACTGACTGGAACCCAAATTGGACAAGACTGGAACTGGAGCTTTCCTTCTTGTCAGTATCAGCGTTTCTGTTCCATCCGGAATATCCTGCTGTTCCCCAGCTCTCCTCCCTGGCCTTGAGCGGATCTAAACTTACAGGACAAGTACCTGCGAGGAGAGAGGAGTCAGCCTGTGTTTGTTTTCTCCTTAAAAGCGAAACACAGCTACATACACCGCACTTCCCCAGCGGACGTTACCATAGTCACAGCTGAAACATCCACGCCCGTGTGTGCACAAATGTGCTTGTGCCACGAGCCAAGGTGACAGGTGATACCTCATCTCAGGCTTCCCCAGAGAGCCACCCGGCTTCATCGTAGGACAGAAAGGAGCCGCCATCTCCGGAGGGGTGCGGGTGGTCCTACCCCGCTGCTCTCGACGGGGCCGGGGTGTCCCTCCTGCCCCTCTGCGTCTCTGTGTCTCTCTGTCTCTGTCCCTGCCCCATCTTCAGTGCAGCCAGCGCAGAGAGAGATCCACAAACTCGTATTCGGCTGACATTTCTTGGCATATAATTACATCGGCTCTTTCGAATCTCATTACAACACTTTCCATTTACTGGACCCAGAGATGAAGGCTAAGATCTACAGGCTTTTTCAGGGACACATTTAATGAGTGAGGAGCCGTCCCAGGAACTAGCCGTGGTCTCCAAATTCAGCGCCCAGAGTCTTAGGAACGTGTAACTGGTAAACGCCAGTTTCGCTGGGAAGACCAAAACAGCACCTAAGAAAGTATTCCAAAAGAGAGGGGAGCTAAATTAGGAGATACTTTCTGGAAGCTGCACCGTCGGGGCGACCACAGGCAGCGGGCGGGTGGTGGGCGTGAGCGGTACCCTCGCCCACCTGGCGGTTCGGTGAGGTCACCTCTCGGGAACTTTCTAGAACCCGATGCCCACTTCCAGCTTCCTCGGCCAAGTGCCACAGGCCCTGCTCGCCGGGCGGAGCGGTGACGGTTCTCCCGGACTCGGGAGGCTGTGGGGCAAACCGTTTCTCATTTCCCAGCCTCGTCTACCGCCCTCTCCCCCCTGGACTGCCGTCCCCCCCTCCCCGTCCTTGGGAGAGACAGGTCTGCCCTGACCGCTGAGCTCTCCCTTCTTTTCTTCCCTCCCCACACGGCTGATTATTCTTCTCGTAGTCTCAGGAAGGTGCTGCATCCCTTAAATATCTCCTCCCAAGGGAATCAGTGCCGCTGATGGAGGGTGTCCCTGTCACCAGGGTTACGGACGCCCCACCCGCCCCTCACATCCCTCTTTCCGTGTGGCTCTGTTGCTGAGTCCCAGCGTCCCGGCCAGGGGTCCGTCCCTGGGGACCGCTGCTCGGCAGTCCTCGCCGGCCCGCTGGCGGGCCAGCCCCGTGGACCTGCCTTCGCTGTTATTAGCAAGTGCCCAGAAACTTCTGGGGTGTGTTGCCACGGCGATGATGGAGTCGTCCTCGTAGCCCTTCCCTCAGACTTTCCTGAGCAACCTGCCCTCTTTCCAGATTGCTGTGATGCTGCAGGTTTCTTAAATTAATCCTGTCAAAATAGCCTTCGAATACTTTGGGAGCAGGGATTTTTTGTTTTTTTCTTAATATCACAAGACACAAACCGTTCAAGGGAAGAACTGGGAACAAAGACATGTGGGGAGGGCTGGGGGGGCTTGGAAAGCATTAGGAGGACAGCATGCACGTGACGGATGGGCTGGGGGAGGGGCGGCGGATGGGGGGGTCCTGGGGGGAGAGCGGGCTGGCAGGTGACCCAGCAACAGGCGTCGTGTCCGTGGAGGGTCAGGGTCTGGGGGCTGGCGATTAGCCAGCCCCCATTCCCGCGTGAGGTGGCAGTAGGGGAGCATGAGGTTGCAGGGGGTGTGGTGACCTTAGAGGGGGGCCCCGGGAGCTGCCACCAGGGTCTCCCCGCACGGGACGATGAAGGAACCTTGTCTGTGAACCAACTGGCCCACGGGCCCATCACTGTCCCCACATCAGGGCCTGGCCAGCAGCACCCATGTCCCCCGGGCCCGCCTGCAGCTCCTAGTTTAGAACCTTGGGAGGGAGGGAGGGAGGTCCAGGAGTCTGACTTTAACAGATTCCCCCCCGGAGGCGGCTCACGCTTGGCTTACTGAGAGCTGAGGGCCGGTTCCTGGAGAAACAGAAGACTCCGCCCCAAATCCTTCTTGTTCTCCCGTCAGCATCCTCAGCTCTGTCACCACCCACCAGCCTTTCTGGGCGCCCTCCAGGGTCCATGCTGCCCCCGGCCCACGTGGACCACCCGACGGCGCCCGGCCGGCTCAAGCATGAGCTGGGAGGTGCCACGTTTGTCCTCGGTATCTCGGGACAGCCACTGGGCCCTGGGTGGCAGCCTTGGGGAGTGTCCACACCGGGAAGCCCCTCGAAATGACTGCCCACACCTCCGCGGGTCTCGGGACCAGAGTGGAAAGAGCCTGGGAGTCGAGCTGCATCTCTGCTCCTGGAGCCGCCGAGCCAGGGCCTCCGCCGCCTCTGCCCGCCTCTTTGCCCCTGCTGGCTGTTTGAGGAATTGCAGTGCTTGGAGAGACCTCAGACTCCGTGCAGAAGTTCAGAGATGAACATTTCAACCCCAGTGATGTTTTTCTTTGTGTCACTTGTCTTGGGACGTTGGGACAGGTGGGGAGATACACCGTGTCCCTGTCTCCATTGGCTCGGCCACACGCCAGCCTGCCAGTCACCACACTGACCGCAGGCGGGCTTTCCTTCACTTGGTGGCAGCCTACCAACTGCATATCCTGGTCTTTGGCCTTGGAACAGTTTTTGTATGTTTTTAATGTGAAGGCTAGAATCAAAGTGTGCTGTTCAAGGGGAGAATAGGAATGTTGGGGCTGGGGAGGGATCGTTGTTTCATGGCCTTATTTGCTTTATCCCTGCTGAGTTCCAGACCACAGTGGTATTGGGAAGAGAGGAAGGAAGAGAGTGAGGGAGGAAGAGGCCTCCAATGGAAATTATTGACTTTGCTTTTGAGCTCCTGAAAACCAGGCACACCCTGATACTTAAAAAATAATAATAATGAAATTATAGTGTAAGAAAAATTTCAAGTTGTCTACCCCAGCACCTGATCTAGCCTTCCTCTTGAGCTGCTGAACCCTGACCTCCATCTGGGCACATTGCTATGTAGGCTAAAAGGACCCGATTTTCCATGTCCTGTAAGGCTTGGTGATCATTTCTGACGAATGACAGATAAAAACTGTATGCTGTAATTTAATGAAAGCTCCTTAAAGGGAAGAGTTAAGCCCTTTTTCTTCCCTCCTTGCTCTGTGCTGCTTCCTGGAATGCAGTTGTAATGGCTGGAGTTCTGGCAGCCATGCTAGACCATAAGCTGGAAGCCAGGCATTGAGGTCAGCGAAGCAGAACGATGAGAGTCTGGGCCCTGATTGCCATGCAACTGCCGCCCCAGCCTACCTCCCTTTAGGTGGCCTTGTCTGAGAGAAGAATAAAGTCACTGTTATTGTTGTTTCAGTTTTGCAGCTGAACCACATCCTAACGGTTACACATGGGTCCCAGGTGGACTGGCTTAGATGGTCCGAACGAAGGTCAAAGGCAACGGGCAGACTGGATAGCAATGCCACGGCTGAACTGTCTGCGCAGTAGACCTTTGACATGACAGCACAGGAAAGGGCACAGATGGGGTGACATCCAGCTCTGCCTCTGATTAACCGTGACCTTGGCCAAGTCTCCATTTCCTCTCTTGTAAATTAGAATAATAATCTCTACCTCACAGGCTATTCATAAGTATTAGATGTCCTATTTATAAGGTATCTTATTTAGTGCCTGGCTCATTGTGCATGTTTAAAAGTGGTGGCTCTGCGTGTGTGTGTGTGTCCCTCTGGCCCCAGGCACTGCGCTAGCTCTGGGGGTAGGGAGCTGAGGGCAGGATGCCCACTGCTGCTTACAGGCTGGTTGGGGGAACTTAGTGTCATAGCCGGGGCTCGAGCGTAGAGTATGTGCACGTCTGCGTGCTGCGGTGTGGGCCCAGGGCTCTCTTAGAGCCTGGGTGGCCGCCCCTCCCTCGTCTTCTGGATCCTACTTGTTTTCATGGCACACTGACACCCTTTCTCTTCCGTGGAGCAATCCAAGCTGTTCCTGCCATTCCTTGACGTTGCACCGAGTTTATTTCAAGATGGCACCATTCAGGGCTTAATTTAGTGTCCTCCTTGAGATGTGTGCGTGCGTGTGTGCGTGCGTGTGTGTGTGTGTGCGTCTGTCTGTCTGTCTGTCCATCCTCTGCAGCTGGACTGTTATCTTCTGGAAGTCAGAGACCGGTCTTGTAATGCTTTTTGTGTGGAATATATGGTGGGTACTCAGTCCTGTTCTTGAGAAAGTGGAGTTTTACAGGTTAAGCATGTTTGTTTCTACATGAGCCATGTCCGGCCTGTGGCCCTTCTCTCGCTCCTGTGGCTGCAGACATGTGATGGGCAGGAGGGCGGGCTGAGCAGGGCTGCTGGCCCGGGCAGACTCGGGGTTGGGGGGCTTCTTCCTCCCCAGGTGTGCATCAGGTGGTAAGAGGTGGTTTCTCACCCTCTGAAAACCTCTGCATAAAAGAAGTCCCTTCATGAAAGCCCTCCCAGTGGCTGGAAGGCGCTGTTAGTCACACGTGATGATGGCCTCGGGGGAGCAGGTGTCCGGCGTTGGAGATGCCCTGTCTTCTATCAGGAGCGAGCTCTTGAAACCCCACGTCTTTGCACCTCGGCTTTCTGGGGGCCGCAGCCCTCAGGCCAGGAGCCGCCCCAGCTTCTTGCCTCCTGGTCGTGCCCTGTCGCTGGCTAATTCTCAGCCCCGTCTGTCCCCAGGAGTTCCTGTGCGGCCAGGCGACCAGCCGCCTTGGAGGGCCTCCAGCTCTCCTGGAAATCCCCCCTCTCTGCTCCAATGATGTGCTGGCAAGATCTTGGAAAACACTAGAACGATCCTTTTCCCTCCGTATCGTTCCTATCTTCCTGGTCTTGTAAAACCCACGCTCTTTTGAGCTGGCTCACTAATGCCGCAGCCCACTCCGCATAACTCACCTGCCGGCGCTCACGGGAATGGTCAGAGCTGTCGGAGGACACGTGACCCCGGCTCCTCTCCCTTCCACTGGGCTCGTTCACACGTGCCCGGCATACATGCGGTCCTCCCCCCACCCTCGCAGCCGCCTGTGTCCCAGCCTTCTCTGTCGGCCTGCCTTCTGGGGGCGACGTCTGAGTAAGAAGGACCGCGACGTGTATGTGGGAGGTCATGGACGGTGCCCTGGGGGCCGTTTCAGCCGGGGCGCGTCCTCACCCTCCTGGGCTTCTTGGTGAGAGAAGAGGTGAGGGGGTTGTGCGGATAAAGAGGGTCGGCGCGTCCCCGGGAGCTGCCGCTGAAGGGGGTGCAGAGGGTGCTCAGACAGCAGCCAGGCCCACCGCCCCCTCGGAGCCCAGCTGCCACGGGACTCGGGGCGCTGAGAGCCGGGACAGCAGAGGGTGCGGAGCAGCCCTGGCCTCCTCCAAGGACAGCCCTGACTCTTCAGCCAGCTGTCCCAGCCCCCGGCCCAGGGTCCGCGCTCCCGTGCGGAGGCCTCAGACCTTAGTCAGAGGTGAGATCAGAGTAAAGGCTGACGGCCCCTTTTGGCTCTTTTTCCCCCGTAATTGATGTGCTTCTGAAGGTCCCTAGGTGAATGATGTAAGGTCTGTGGTAGAGCCGTGCCTGTAAGACGCGCCCATGCAAAAGGGGGAAGTGCAGCGTTTCCAGGCATCTCTCGTCAGCGCCTCAGGCCTGGGCAGTGAGTGTCGTTTACAAGGTGCATCTCAGTGGGAGCAGTTGGAGCGACCGCGGGCGTGAGTCCCCCATCATTCTGTAAACCCGTAGACCTGAGTGCGGGGGCCCCGCTCAGCCTTAGCGAGGCGCGAGAGGAAGGAACATGACTTACGTTACGGGAACGCACCGCGGGCTGCCTGTGTACACGGTGGTCTGAATAACGATTTCTTTACTACGGTTCATAAAATCGGTGCAGAAGCAAAATAGTCTCGCTTCCGCTAGACGTCTCATTTGGCTAAAAAGCAGAGCACGTAAACGCACTCCCGCCGTGGCTTCTGGGAGTTCCAGCCTCAGAGAGAAAGGGAAGCAGGGCCAGATGGCCGAGCTGGGCTCTGAGCAGAGAGTGGCTGGCGGGGGAGGCCATCACGGGCGGGAGTGGCCGGTGGTCTTGGGCTCCTGCTCCCATCAGGAGAGACTGTTCCGCACAGCGCAGCCCACAGACGTTGGGAGAGGAAGCTCCAGAAAGTGCAGAGGAGGAAGCGGTCTGGTGACTCTGTGAGTCTCTGGAAGGAATGCTGGCTCAGGAGGAGCCGGTCCAGCAGAGGCTTGTGGAGACGCAGAGACCACGGGGGCTCCTGCCACAACGGCAGGAGGTGGGGGGCTCAGCCTCCAGCAGGGAGGATGCCTCTGGCTAGAACACACGGCCAGAATGTCACAGAGGAGCTGGACAGCTGCACATTCAGGACCAGCCTGTCGCAGAGGGTTAAAGTCTGTGTCACCCGATCCTCCCCTGAATAGCGGACGAACCTCCTGGCGTTTCCTTAGAGCTGCTGATGCGATGAGCTCAGTGAAACGACGGCACAGCTCCAGGGACCTGACAAGCAAACATGTTTATTTTCTCAGGTCCAGAGGCTCGACAAGCGTAAGCTTCCTCCCTGGCAGACCCTTAGAACAGATTCCCTGAGAGGTGGCACATCTGTGCTTTAGGAAGAAATCAGTAATTTTAGGAACACATCAGATTAACTGGATTTTCTCTTTGTGTGGGGTTACTAGGCTTGGCTCAAAGGAATTCTTAAGAGAGCATTGGTTTCAATAAGGCATTTAGGAAAATCTATCACGATTGCTTTGTGAAAAATATAGAGAAATGGGTTTGTAATTGATTGGCCAACTCTGATCAAAGAATGTGGGTTAACAGATCGATGTCGGTCTGCAGCGAGGTCTCCAGTTCAATGCCAGGGCCTCACGTCTGGTCAACAGTCCACACTGAAACTGCGGAAAGGAAACATCCAATTTGTTGAAGACACAAAGTTGGGGGAGGTTAGTGATGCCATGAAGAGAAAGAAAAATATGTAGAAGATCCATACTGGCTTCTTAAAATGGCAGGAGACCAAACCCGCTTGATATGCTTCCTAAAAACTTCCAAATAAAACCCCCATACGTATACAAGCGAGTTTTAAATTGGCAGTCGTGTAGTACGTTACGGATCAATAGAGAGCATACATCAAAGAACGAGTGGACTTCTCACCACGGAATGGACGGATTGAGAGGCACATTCCTGGCCTGCATTCCACATGTGTGCCAGCTGACAGCCCCCCAAGAACTGGATTGTTAAATAAGGTGTAATTCAGATGGAAAGATATTATAAAGACATGAAGATATAAGGTCTCCGAAAACACACCATTCCTGTCTTCCTCCTGAGACAGTGAATCAATTAATCCTTAATGTTTCTTGAAATGAATCAAAATCAAGGACTCTGGGATGGTATAAAATGGACCAGTAGTGAACTTGACCCCAGTTAAATTGAGCCAGGGCATAATAACCAAGAGAACAAGCTCAGGGATCGGAGCCCAGCAGCTGAGGCCCAGCTCTGCCCCGTACTGACTGTGGGACTGTCAGCAGTTATTTAATGTTTACAAACCTCACTGAAAAATGGGATTTCTATAAGGATTATGTAGAAAAAATAGGTTAAGTGCCTGATGTGGTTCCTGGCACATAGCCAGTACCCAATACATTATAGTTCTTATCGAGCCTATTAATATTATAATTATTTTTATTTATAAATTTACTTTTGGTTGTGTTGGGTCTTCGTTGCTGCGTGCGGGCTTTCTCTAGTTGCGGCGAGTGGGGGCTACTCTTCGTTGTGGTGCGCGGGCTTCTCGTTGTGGCGGCTTCTCTTGTTGCGGAGCACGGGCTCTGGGCGCGTGGGCTTCAGTAGTTGTGGCACACGGCTCGGTAGTTGTGGCTCGCGGGCTCTAGAGCGCAGGCTCAGTAGTTGTGGCGCACGGGATTAGTTGCTCTGCGGCCTGTGGGATCTTCGGGGACCAGGGCTCGAACCCGTGTCCCCTGCATTGGCAGGCGGGTTCTTAACCACCGTGCCACCAGGGAAGTCCCCCTGTTAATATTATTAATAAAAGTAACCATGTTAACTCTAGTTACAAAATAGAAATTAGAAGTTATTTTTAAATACCGTACTCTTTTGAGAAATAATTACATGATAAGAAACTGTACTTATAATACCAGATTAAATTAATAATGACAAGGAAATGGTGCCAGAAAAAAGTATTTAAAATACATTAAATATACTTGTCTTCATGAGGGGAGCCATGAGCTACGGTTCTGTTTGGACTTCTTGAATTATAGAAGTTTCTGTGGCATTTGTATGTAATAAACATAAAGATTAAAAATCAGGTTTTCTACTTTCAAAACATCAAGAGGCTAAAATATAGTCTATGAAACAAAAAAATGAGAAAATAAACATGCACAAAAATATCCAGAACCATAAAACAAAACGGCAAAAGTAGGGGTCAGACCTGTCAACTATGGTAAAATATGTAAGTGGGTTAAATGCCCTTGTCATTAAAAGTCTAAGACTCTCGGATTTAAGTTAAAAAATAAAATCCAAGCATATTCTGCACAATAGACACAGTAAAGTCAAAGTGATGCAGAAAGCCTAGAATAAGATTAATGTTAATTAATTTAGGAAACAGTGTAAGAACAAACTTGATAAGTATGTCAGGGAGCCAGTGCTAGGAAATAAAAACTAGGTGACCTCTGGAAAGGTTAGAAATAAAAAAAAAAAAAGAAAAGAAAGTTCATAATGAACCATGGCATATACAAAGGAGACTTCCAGGTTAAGAGAATGAATGCTCAGAAATTTGAAAATCTCAATGACAACTTTCTGGAAAAATATAAATTTTAATTTTAGATAATTTGTTCCAAAAAGCAGAAAAAGATTAAAGCTAAAACTTTATTTAGTAAAAGTAGCATTATCCAACAAAGATGTCACACACACACACACACATTTTTGACAGTCTTACGTATGGACACAGGTGAAAAATAACTGAATCCAGTGGATTCACAATTAGGTGGAATGTAGCCAATGAACTCAAGGACTATTTGATATTGGGAAATTTATTACTATAACATATCATATCTGTAAATCAACTAAAAAATCATGCCACATGCGATAAAATCCAGTATCCATCTCAAATAAAACTCTTAATATATGCTTAAAATAGAACGATTTTCTACTGTGATAAAGAACGTCTGTCTCAAACCAACAGTGAACATTTAGTGGTGAAGCCCAGGAGGCCTTTCCTGTAAACTCGAGAACAAGGGAGGAATGGGGGCTGGAACCAGGGATAATTATCCTAGTGGTAAGTCTAGAGGATGCAACAAAGCAGGAAGTGGGAAGGAAGAGACAAAATTGTCAACATTTGCATACAAGATGATTATAGGCTTAGGAAATCCAACTGGAAATGGTAAGGACTAATAAAAGCACTCAGACAAGTGGCTGGATATCACATAAATATTTTTCAAAATCAATGGCTTTTTTGTGTATCAAAAATTAAATACATGAGAATACATGACACAATTAAAGTTAACTGAAAGACATACAACAGTCTGAATAAATGGAAACATCATATTTCTGTAGGAAATATTGCACATTTTGAAGATGTCACATCTTTCCAAATTAATTCATAACTTTAAATAATTCCAGTCAACAGCCCAGGGTGGGTTTTTTGCAGGGGAAGGAAATGGGAAGAAGGAGGTACTTGGCAAAAATAATGACAGAGTTTATCTGGAAGAATAGATAGGCAGAATTTACCAAGGAAAGCATGTGAAGAACTCTAGGGAGGAGAGGGTCCTCTCCTGTATAAGACAACGAATGTATCACTCTAGTTAAACAAAGTCACACGGGAAAAGGAGCCCACAGGTAGAGCAGTGAAACAAAACATGTAGGACGCAAAGTCTAGTGATGATATTTGCTGGTGTACAGGAGAAGATTTTTGAAGAGTGTCCAGAATAACCTTGTGTGCAGTAGTACCATTTTAACGGTGGAAGGGCAGAGCCCTAAAATAGGGCATCAGTTCAGAGACAGAAGAAAATTTGCACCTCCTGTTGCATCGCCGATGTGACCTATACCATGTACCAGAAAACAAAACCTCTTTCCCCTTACTCAGTTAGTGTGAAATGATCTCTAATTCAACTACAGTAAAAAGAACTTTAAAATGTTTCTCCAAAAAGATGAAATTAGGGTGTGTCTTTTTTAGGTGCGGACATGGCTCTTTAGAACCTGCTCATGTGATAAAGGAAGCGATAAAGTCCAGTGAACGATGGGTGAGGTTAAGGGGCTGGATTGCTAAGCATGGGGAAAAAATAACTTTACATACCTACCTTATACATTTAGCCAAAACAAATTACGTATGGATTAAGGAGTTACATGTAAACTAATAATAATCCATAAAAATTGGGAGAAAATGAATAATTAAGTGCTCTCACAATTAGAGAGGACTTTTAAAACATCAAATTAATAGGAGAAAAGACAGAGGGAAAGATTGAGATTCAACTCATAAAAACATAGAACTTTTACACACAGAAAAATGACAGAAAACTTTAGAAAGCAAAAACAAACTGGGAAAATATTTATTTTTAGAAAATGATAGAACAGGGTCAATATTTCTGCTGCATAAGGAGATCTTTAAAAATCAATAAGAGAAACATTCACACCCCCATTAGAAAACTGTGCAGAGGGCATGAACAGATCTATTCATAAATATAAACTACACGTTCATCAATATATATATTTTAAAAATCAGCTTCACTAGTGAAAGAGAAATGCAAATTAAAACAAGATACCACTTTTCACTTATTATATTGCCAAAATTTAGTTAAAAAATAATATATTCGCAAGTTTTGGTGAAATGGGCTCTCACATAATATGGTAGAAATAGAAAACGTATAACCTTTCTGGAAACAGTTTAGTAATATATATCAAGGTCTTTGAAATGTTCCTATGCTTTCACCAGTAATTTTCCTTCTAGGAATCTAGGCTAGAAAATAATTATGCAAAGGTTTATATTTACATATAATCATGTTCATTGCAGCATTTTGTGTAACAGCCAAAAAAAAAAAAAAAATTGAAAATAACCTAAGATCAAAAGGGGACGTTTAAATTAATGGTGTTATAATTCATGTGATGAGCTAATAAAAAATATGTTTTTAAAGCTTACAAGTCAACATGCTCATTTTATGTTAATAGTAGCTGTAAAACATACGGACAGCATACTAACAAAATGTAAAAGGAAACTACAAATGCGTAATATCACATTTTCTTTACAGTGTAAAAATAAGTTCAATAGCCTGCATAAAAGCTTTGGACCAAAACTAATGAGATGAATTTATTATTAGAAATGCAAACTCCTGTGCTCAGGCTCAAAAAATAGAAATGACAGAGGACTGACTTAATGATTGCGATAAAGAGAAGCAAAACAAAAACGGAGCGTTCACTGCCCACAGACTGGGAGGTGTGTGGTAAGGAAGCAACCCTGGGTTTTGCCCAGCTGTGTGTGCGGCGTCCAGGTGGGGCGGCTGTGAGGTCAGAGCCCGTGTGACGCTTCCAGGGGTCAAGGAGGGTTATCTCACCTTGGTCACGTCCCTCGAGGGGACCACCTGGAAGCCCTGCTACATAAGCATCTGTAGAGGGACCTGGGACGTTCCATCCGGAGAGAATATCTAGGAGCGGCATCACCCCCAGTTTCAACAGCAGGAAGGGCTGTTTGTCACAGGAAGAACAGTTAGGCTAATCCGGAGCGGCTTCCGGAAGCAGAAGCGGTTCTCGGGGCAGAGTTAATCGGAGGCTGACTTGAGAACCACGTCAGGCGCGGTCCTAAGATCAGCTGTGCCACAAACGAGCACTCTTCTGGGGGGCGGTGAGCCCGCCAGGACGGCGGGACCTGAACGGCCCCTTGCGGGGTGCCCAGAGAGCCCGCGGGGGCAGAAAGCGGCCCAGGAGGCATCAGAAGACCCTTCCTTCCTGCCAGCGGCTCTCAGCCTGGGCTGAGCAGGGGTCAGGGAGGAGCCTGTGAGGGTGGACCGGGCCGCACCCCGTTTGTGATGGGGCGGGTCTGGGGCAGGCCTGAGATTCTGCATTCCTCACAAGCTCCCGGTGACGCCGAAGCGGCTTGTCCAGGACATGCTGGGAGAACCACTGCTTCAGGTCAACGGCAGCAAATCAGGAGGGTCCACCGAACCCAGGGCTTGGTGATGTGAAAGGCCAGCCGCAGTGAATACATAGCATGTGGGAGGCACAGGCTCACTTTCTCACCTGCAACCTTGGACTCTGTTGTTGAAATTCCTGGAATTAAATTACAGTCGGCTAGGAGGGCTGGTGATAGGACAGCGCCATCACCGGTCCAGATAACTTGATCTGGATCATTAAGTCCCTAGGGAAGCAGGGGCTGTGCTCTTTTTTCTGTCTGTCTTCAGCTGCTCTTACTTGGGGAGGGGGGTGGGGGGAGTTCATTGTCACTCAGAAACTCATGAAGGATATTCAGAAGGAAGGGACCTCGGGCTTCAGAATGGCCCAAGGTGAGCTTTCTGGGTTTTGTTTGTTTGGTTGGTTGGTTGGTTGGTTGGTTGTTTTCTTTGCCCCAGGAGGAAGCCTTGCTCGGTGATACCTCGCCGTGATTACAGCAAACAGTTTATGACGTGGAGAACCAAGGACGGGCCCCAGAAGTTTGAGGGTGTCCCCAGAGTCTCTGAGCAATTCTGAGGGAGATGTCCACCGTCCGCCATCGTCTCGATTCAAAGGGAGCCTCGCTGACTTGAGTTCCCGGCTCACTGCGTAGGAAGGATCCACCTGCACCCCACCTCCCCACCTCTGCTGCCCGCTTCCCGAGCTCTGACGTGGCGTGTGAGCAGACTGTGTGCCCCACACACTCCAGAGTCGGTTGCCACGGCACTGGGAAGAATCCGGTTCCTATAGCAACATCGGGTTGACTTGTTACCTTAAGCCTCTGGCAGATCCCGGGCGCTGGCTTCTGTGGTCTCGCGTCAACCTGGGAGAGAGGGGCACACGAAGAACTGCAGATCGTTCCGTTTCCCTACAACCCACCCAGTCCTTCCTGCCTGCCCTCCTTCCCCCGTAGCACCAAGATAATGCTAGTAATAATAATTACCCGTGCACTTTCTTTAACCTAAAAAATGCACCGTGTGACTTGAGTGCCTTCATCAGATTAAGGTGTATTTGGAGGGTCCATTCCTATTCCCCTTCTAGGACCAGCCCACCATGTCACACCATCAGCCGCGGAGACCCGCGTGTGGGCCTCGCGCTGGCAGCTCTGAGCAGGCCCCGGAGGCCCCGCCTCTTCTGCATGAAGCTTCACCCCAGGGGCCCATCAGCAGCGTGAACAATGTGATGGAGAGGCAGCCCCAGGAGAGGAGAGGCAGCGGGTCGTGCGGAGGCCCTCCCGGCCCATCCTCCAAAGAAATGACATGTGGTGCCTGGTCTGCATGGCGTGGGGAGCCGGCCTGGGGCACGTGGAGGGCCCCGTGGGGCGTTAACCCAGCTCACGCCCCCCAGGGAGGATGCCTGCTGGCTGTGAAAGGCCGTCACCGGGGGCGGGTCCGTGACCCCCGCCGCCGGCCTGGGCGCCTTTTTGTAGGTTTCCTGCTTCAGCAGCAGCCCGTCACTCTCCGTCCGCTCGGCCAGCGACCCTGGAGCCTCCACGTACCAGCTCCGCGTTCTCCCTGAGTAGCAGAAACAGGTTTCCTCTCTCCTGGCACCTTCCTTCTAACGGGGAGACACACAAGAAGCAAGGGAAGTAGCAAGAATGCGAATAAAGCAGGGTGACGTGACGGGGGTGGGGCCGGGGGGCCGGCGCTGCAGACTGTGGAGGGGGGAGGTCTTCGGGGACCGTGAGCCAGGTGTCAGGAAGGAGCCTGTCCCGTGATGAGCTGGAGAGAGGGCATCCCGGGCAGGACTTGGAGGCCGGTGGTGGGACCGTCTGTCTGCGCGGGGGGTGAGCAGGGGAGGGGAGGACCAGGCCCCGTAGGTGGGGTGCGTTGGCCGTGGGGAGAGGCTGGACTTCGAGGGGTAGATGTGGGAACCGTGGGAAGTGTTTCAGCAGAGAAGCAGCAGAGTCAGACTGACATTCTCCTCATCCCTCCGAGTCTGCTGGGTTCCTTTTGCCTTCGCCGCGGGGGCGACGGAGGAGAGCGTTGCCGCCGTGCTGCGCCTGAAGGCGGTTTGCAAGTGGCAGGTATCCCCGCCTCCAGGCTCAGAAGCAGCCCCGTCTTCTGCCTGGGCAGGTGCGCTCTGTCCCCCCGGCCCTCCGGGACGCCCCCATTCCTTTCTCGGGGACTCCTGGAGCCCCCCGGGGCCGTGCTGATTTCACAGAAGAGGCGGCTCAGGCTGCAGGGGTCAGGTGGCCTGGCCAGCGTCGCGCCCGGGGTTTCTTCTTCTTCTTCCCCTTGGTTAGGTTACCCTGCCCCCGCCCCTCCGGGTCCTGCCGCCGCCCCTCCCGGCCGTGCTGGGCTTTCTGGCGTTGGAGGGTTGACCACAACGTGTGAGGAATTCGGCCGTCGTTTCTGTTACTGCGAGGCTTTCGCGGTGGTGGCAGTCGCTGTTTTACCCTCTTCGGCGCTCTCGTGTTCGTGGCCCCCGCCGGAGCCACCCCGAGCGTTCCGTGCCTGCAAGCCCTGCGCGTTGTCCTGTGACCGGGAACTCCCGACGCCTCCGTGGACAGACAGGCCGACGGACCCGGACGCGGCCCTCCAGCGTCCACCTCTCCCCACAGGGCGGCCCAGCCCTGCCATGCTGCCCTCCGGGCCGGGCTTGTTCCCGGGTGGGAATTCAGCCGGGGGTGGTTTTCCCACCTGCTGGGCGCCCCCAGCTCACACCCACGGCCGGTCCCCGCGTCCGTGGTCTGTCCTCCCCACTCTGTCCGCTCCAGAGCAGACTCCCCAGCCGTGCCCCGAGAGGCAGAGGGCACGGAGAGTGGGCAGTGAGCGCTGCGGGTGGCCCTGGGCCCGCGGTGACACACGAGCACCCCTGTCGGCATCAGCCTGAGCCCGCTGGCCACACGGCCAGGAGGGCAAACGAGGGTGAGGTCATAGCTTCCATCTCCAAGGCACACGCCCAGTCAAAGCGGACTCAGAGCTCTGGGGGGCTCCACACGGAATCCCGCTGGAGAGCCTCGGGGTTTGGCGGTGCCATCTGGGGACCGGGCAGTGACAACAGGAAAGTGCTTTCAGTGGCGGTGTGTGCTGCATCTTTGCAAAACGTTCGGGATAAGATCACGCTCCCACTTTTCACACGGGGAAACAGAGGGTAAGCGGCTCCTCCAAGGTCACCGGCTGAGGAAGGCCGGTCTGAGGCTCACCTCTCACACCGGCCCCGCCTCCAGGCCCCGGGTGTGCCCCTCGGGCTGGGTCGGTGGAGGGACTGGGGAGGGAAGGCAGGCTCTGCGGGGGTGGCTCCCGTGGAGGTGAGCCCTCGGGGCAGGCCTGGCCTGGGGTCCGGGCCGCGCCCACACCGGGGGGACCTGAAGGCCTCGGCCATGAGCGAGGGAGGCTTCGCTTTCTGTCTGCAAAGTGACGAGTTGGGTGGGTGCTCAGAGGTCACGTTCTGTGGTCCAGGAAGCTCTTCCTTGATGATCAGATGTTTCCTTTTGGGGTTTTTTTCAACAGGCCACGTGTCGTCAATATCAAATTGTACCACTGGGTCTGTCGAGGCCCCCGGTCCTCCACACGTAGCACACCACAAGGACGCTTATGACCGTTGTTGTTGTTATTAGTATTAACCCGAGTCCTCGCCTTAGTCCTTTTTTAGTCGGTTAAGCCGAGACCCTTGGCGACCTGACCGGTGCCGAGGTGTCAGCCTCCCGGTGCTGCCAGGGCCGCCGGTCACCCCCAGGCTGACGCGCTTCAGAGTGGGAGGAGGCGGCCCGGGCCACACGGACTGGGAGGCTTGTAAAACGTCCATCCGGCCCAGAGAGTGTGCGAGAAGAGCCAGACCACCAGGGAAGCAGATGAGAAAGGCTGGGGACAGCTCGAGGCCACGCGGCCCCGGGGTCCCGGCTCTGGTCAGGGCTGGGCCCCAGTGTGAGGACAGACGCTCCAAGTCCTTACAAAATGCGCCCGAGCTTGCGGAGGGCAGGGTCCCACACCTGCCCTCCTGGCGTGTCCCAGGTTCTCCCCGGAAAGTGGGACGGATGGATAGATGGGGACAGGTGGGCAAATAAACGACCAGGGGTGTCCTGGGAGCCACGGGGAGAACTCCCCTGACTCGGTCAGCTCGTGCCGCCTGCCGTCCCCTTGTGGGGAGACGAGAGGAGGGCTGGGCCGACCCCGGAACGCGGGGCTCAGAGCCAGGATCCCCGGGGATCCGCTCCCCGGGGCTGTGCCACGGCTAGGAGACCGTGTCCCAGGCATCCCCGCCCGCGGCCTGCCCCAGCAGAGGGGGCACGGCGGCCCCGGTACCCGCACAGGCACGCGCCTCCGCCCGCCTGCACAGACGGGTGACGGTGATCACAGGGGCGTCCTCTGGCCTTTTCCGCAGGGCCACCCGCTGCCGCCGCGGTCACACTCTGCGCGGTGGTGGAAGTTGCGCCTGGCACCCCGCGGTAATAACTAGGGGGGCCGCTCCCCAGCTGCTGTGATGCTTGAGGAGGGGGCTTGGAGCCAGCCAACAAAAGGAGGAATTACGCGGCCTCGGGGACCCCGCCAGTCGGTGCCCCTCAGCCCCGCCCCCTCTTCTGTCTGTGGGACAGCGTGTGCCCAAGGCTCAGGGAGCCCCGCTCAGGGCGAGGACAGCCGGGGACAGGAAGCAGACGAGCCTGGCGCTGAGCTCAGGGCCCCGACCCACTCACAGCCTCCGGACGGCCTCCAGGAATGGCTGTCTGCAGCTGCGGCCCGACCCGGCGCCCCCTGCCCCACTCCGCAGGCCCCGACTCGAGGGAATTAGGGTTTTATGTCGTTTACCACCAGTGTCGTTCAAACTGCCATTCTGGTTGGGGGGAGACAGCTGGGAATTACCGGAAGAATACAACCACCAGCGCTGTGCTCTCAGCGCTCGCCGTGGCCCTGAGCGCACGCCCACGAGACAGGCCGTGTCCCCCACGTCACAGCTGAGCCAGTGGGTTCGCGGAGACACCGCGGCTGGCCCGGGGTCTCGCAGCCCCTGTGCAGGAGGAAGGATGCGAAACAAGGGTGCCTGCCTTCCTGCTTCTCCACGCGCCGTCGGAACAGGGCCCAGGGCCCGCAGAGCTCTGCGGAAGCTCGCCAGCCCTCCTCCGTGGGAAACCTGGGCAAACGGGCCGTCCTGGGGCCTCCAGACGGGCTTCTGAGCCCAGGGGCCGGGGTGCCGGACCGGCTGGGCATCGTGGCCCGAGCCGAGAAGGGTGTGGGCAGGGCGGCCCTCGGCTGGGCTGGGCTGGGCTGCGACTTCCGTGCAGCTAGAGCGAGCTCCTTGAAGTCACCTGCCCTTCTGCGGACTCGGTGTGTCTTGCGGTAATAACGATGAAAGGAGCGATAATGCAGGTAATGATCACAGGTGGGTTAGTGACTCCATGGAACGTGTGACTAGTCCAGGCCCGGTGGATGATTCTAGAGGGGGAAACACAGTCGGGAAAGTAGAAACCAGCCTGCGAGGAGCACTCTGGGTGTCCCAGGGTGCCGGCCCCGTGGGCGGAGAGGACCCGGTGCCTTGTGTCAGGTCGGGGAGCACGGGTTCAGAAGCCCTGTGGTCTGTCCGCCTGCAGGCCTTTAAAGTCACTTTTCCATCAGAACGTCCCAGGCTGGACGTGCCGCTCACAGAAGCACCCGTCTTTGTTAGCCGAGACCCTTCAGGCCATCAGACTCGGGCACATTTACGCCAACCTGTGTGTACGGGGCCGAACCAAGGTAGGCGGCAAGGGGCACATGGCCCTCGGAGGTTTCAGCAACAGTACTAAACCGATGAAAACTCGGTCTGCTTTTTGTGCCCACCCTGCCCTTTTGAGTCCAAATAACTAAATAACATCCGTGGTGGAGACCCCTCCCCCCTGGGCAGGACATCCCGCCGCCGCCTCCCCGAGAGCCGCGGAGCTCGCGCGCCGGCTGTTCTTGGATTTTGTCTGCTGGCTCGGTTCCTTGTCCAGCCAACAGGCCTCCGGTCAGTCCCAGGTCTCTTCTTGGTCAGTCCAGTGTTTACTACAAGAATTTAGTTTTTTGTGGTTGCATTTAGGCGGCGACCTCTCGAACGGTGGGAAACCCCAGGAGGCCAGGCCAGGAAAATACTGTTTTCCTCTTTTTGTTATTTACATATGAATGTCACGAAATATTCCTGTTCCCGTGGGATCTTTGCAAAGTGCTTCTTTTAACTGAGGCCTCAGTCCAGGGCCCCTCTCGGCGGGTGGTGTCCCTTTAAGCAGATCGGGGCTGGCGGCCTGGTGGGAACATGTGGAACCGCAGAGGTGCCCGTACTGTGCAGTTTTCCGGGCCCTGACTGATAAATTACCGTGAGTCTTCCGTGTGCTCTGACACGCCGTACAATTTGTCCACGGAGCAGTGATGATAGGCTGTCCGGGCCTGATCATCCAGAGACTTTATTTAGCGCTTCCCGCCTTTAGAGATGTCGCGAGCAACTGTTCCCATCCCTTTATCGGCTTCCTCTCCCACATGCCAGCGTAAGTGGAAGAAGCTTTTAACCCTGAGGATTTTACTTGCGCAGGGGCTGGGGTGAGGGGCGGGCCGTGTGGAGGAGATGGGAGGAAGGGCTTTTCCTTGGCCTGTGTCGTAGGAGCGCGAGGGTGCGTGGGTCCCAGAGACTGTCCAGCCCGTCCCGCGTGTGACAGGTGAGAAAAGCGGGCCTCGGAGGTGACAGCTTGCCCGAGGTCACACCTTAGATCGGCCCGGAGGTGAGGCTGGGCTCTGCGCCCCCGCCCCGGCCAGCCGCGATGCTTTTCCCCGGCGTGTCCGCGATGCCCGCACCTGCCGTGGCTCCTGTCAGACCCAGCCCCCCTCAACACTCTGCCCAGCGGCCGGGCATCCCTGGCACTTGCCCCGTCACAGCCGGGGGTGTGAGCCGTGTACCGTCTCTGCTCTGCAGAGCGTCCGTGTGACTCTGGCGCTTGCTGTCACTCTTGGACTGGAGCACACGAAGCCCCCTGTCCCTTTAATAACCCGGCCTGGAAATTGGTGGGTTAGATTCCCAGTGTTTCCCTCCCCCCACCCATCACTGCAGAACAAACACACAACCGTCGGGCAGGTCCACCAGGGCCTCCCGTTCCCATGAGGCCTCAGCCTGGGGCCCGCAGCTACAAGATGGCCCCGCGATTTTCCAGTCTCAGTTTTGTCCCCTATGGCTGGGGGCAGGAGGGGCTTAGAGCAAAGGGCCCTGAAGCTCCTGAAACTGTATGCAGGATGTGAGTGGCGTCTGGGTCTTTTCAGGTTAAAGTTCGCTGCTCGCCTCTGATTCTCAAGGAGGCCCCTGGACCGGAGGCTGAGGCCACTGAGCAGAGGCTCTCAGCCTCCGTCTTGCTTCTCCAGTGGAGGATTTTGGAGCGTCGGGTTGTGAGATGGGTGATGGACGCTTGGCTCGAACGTCCTGCAAACTAATTGCTTTCAAGCGTTGACCCCCTGCTCCCAGCAATGCTACCCCCTGGGGGGCCCTGGTGTCCCCTCCTCCCTTGCACGCCTCGGGGCAGCTGGCTCCCTCCCTCCGCCGTGGTCCCTGATGCAAGGCCTCCAGGACACTCTTAGTCCTGGCCCGGCCCTGGGAACCCCTCCTGCCACTGGGCGGCCTTGCACTTCGGAGCTGAGCCCTGCCCCCCGCCCCGGGCTGCTGCCTCCACCGCCCTCCCACGTCCGGGGTCCGTGTCCTGCAGCTTTTTCCACCCAGATCAGCTCATCTGCGGAGTAGTCGGCAGCCTGCCTCATCTGAAATTTTACTAATAAAGTAGTAATAACGACCGTGGCTCTTGGGAGCGCTTGAGAAAGTCTCCTGGAGCGCTCGGGGCTGTCCTGGGAGAAAATAGAAGCAGCTCTATTTGAGCATCGCAGCGTCTGGGAAGATTCTGGGAGACTGATTCCCAGGACTGCCCGGGGCCACAGGGCCCTCTGGACGTGAGCTCTGCCCCCAAGTGCAGGCGGGCTCTCTCTCTGCTGCTTTCCCGAACCCTCCCCTCCTCCAGTCGCCAGCTCTTTACCTAGGCCTCCAAAGGTCGTGGGGGTGGAATTCCAGAGGGTCCGTAAACTTGGATGGGAGACCATTGGATCTTTATTTTCACAGACTTCCTACTGAGAGGTGTCATGTTATTCCTTTGTGAATACAGGCAGCAGACCACAGTAGGACTTGCAGTTGCTGTGACTCTGTTCATCACTTAAAACCATGGATATTTTCCTATCACATCAGGAGGGTTGCAGATATCACGAGAGGATTGTTTTTCCCTCATCACTTCAAAAATTCTGGTGGTCCACTGGATTTTGTTATTTAATACATAAACAACCACATATAGTTTTTGTGGTTTTTTTGGGTTTTTTTTGCGGTACGCGGGCCTCTCACTGCTGTGGCCTCTCCCGTTGCGGAGCACAGGCTCCGGACGCGCAGGCTCGGCGGCCACGGCTCACGGGCCCCGCCTCTCCGCGGCCTGTGGGATCCTCCCGGACCGGGGCACGAACCCGCGTCCCCTGCATCGGCAGGCGGACTCCCAACCACTGCGCCACCAGGGAAGCCCCACATATAGTTTTATATTGCAGATGTGTCTTTTAACTATTTTTGATAACTGTACTTCAACATAATTGGTTTTCTTTGCCGTGCTTTGTTTCCACTTTAAAATGTTATCCTGAGAAGGGATCCGCAGGCATCCTTAGAACTGCCAATGTGCCCAGAGCACAACAGAGCTTACAAGCCCCAACTCTAAATGGAGAACCCGCCTTTCAGTCCCGGGATGCTCTGTCTGGCTGCTGTCCCGGGGGAACCCTGAGCACGCGTGAGCGTCAGGGTGGCAGCGGAGAGAGCTGAAACCAGCCGCGTCCCCTACAAGGAAGGGCCCTAACTTGGCCGACCCCGGGAGGATTGTGCCCTGGCCGCGCTTTACGTCCTCATTAAATAAGGACGTAACCCGTGAGTGGTGAACAGGAGCTTGCATCCGTGGGCAGTGACTTAGAGCAGAGCTCATTAAACATCTTGAGATCCACGTACTCAGCCCCTTGGGCTGCTCCTTGGAGGCCCTCGGGGGGCGGGGGGGGGGGCGGAGTGGGCGTGGGGGGAGGCAGTGTCGCCGAGGGTCAGATGCTGAGCCCCAGAGTCTGCTAGAGCGGGTGTGCAATCGGGGCGCACGCCCTGCCCCATCACTAACTAACCGTGACCCAGACAGGTTGTTTAACCTCCTGTCTCTCAGCCTCTCCCTGTAAAAGGGGTGCCTGGCTTGTCAGCCGCAAACGAGCGTGGCCATTACCACGGGCACCTGCTCCCCGCGGCCCCCGGGGGCTTGGGGAGAAGGGTGGACGGGCAGTCTGGTGGCTACACTCAATCCTTCACCTGCTCTCACCGTCCTTCGCGTCCTGGTGGCTCTCGGGCAATGAGGGACCAGCCGGGTGGTAGGAACGCACCCTTGCTCTTTGGTGTCTAAGTGCTGGTGTCTTCATGTCCTACTGGGGGTGGGGGGGGTCAGCCGTGACTCCGGAATAAACCCGCGTGATCATAAATAGGAGGCCTGGATTCCCAGACGAGAGGAAGGGGGGTCGATGAGACAGCAGAATACGCTGGGAATCGTCTCCGCTCCTCTGTAATGACCATGCTAAGAGCCAGAGCCGTCATCCCAAGAAAGGATTCAGTATCAGAGCCAGGACAGGGAAAACAGCCTTTTTCCCAGGCCTTCCTGGGGGGGACTCGGCACTCAAACCACGTCAAAACACAAGGAACCAAAAATACAGCCAACTGCCCTCCGCCCTGCGGCTTCACGGAGAAGCCAGGAGGCAGCAGCCCACTGCCGAGCGGCCTGCAGGGCGGCGGAGGACGGGGCGCCGGCGAATCCATCTGTCACTTCAGAGAGCTCGGAATGAGCCGGAGGTCTGACTGACGAGCATCTCACCTCCCGGCCTCCCTTTCTGCCAAAGGTGCTAATGAGCAGGAGGCCACAGATCCTCGAGCGGGTGCTGCGAGGTCACAGGTGGCCCTCCAACCTGGAGCTCAGCCAAACGCTGAGGGTCTCCCGCTTTTAACACCTGCCGACTGATCGTCCTCTTCCTTTGATCGCTGTCCCCTCCTCTCGCCTGGGACCCATCCGCTTGTCCCGCTGACGGGGAATCGGGGATCGCTGGTCGTGGTCTTTCCGGAAGAGTCCTTCATTGCTGGTCTGTTCTCCAGGCTCTCCAGGCCACCCAATCGCAGCTTCCACCCTGTCTGTCCCTGTTTAGTACGTTGTGTGCTCCATGGATCCAGGACTGGGCCCGGGGTCCATGAGAGGCTGAGCCATGCTGAATGCGGGGCCAGGAGGTCTCCCAGAGCCCACGGGCCCCTCCTCTCTTTCCAGCAAAGGCAGGATGGTCACCCTGTCTACGCACTGCTCCTTGCCCCCCGGCCCTGGCCGCCCTCCTCCTGTTGTGTGCCCTTCCAAGCTGCTTTCCTTTCCTGGAGACAGGCCGGCCCTTTTCCTCATCTGAGCAGCAGGTGACGGGGAAGGGAGCCTGGGCCGCTGCCCCCTGAAGACCTCAGCCTCCCCTCAGCATCTTCCTGGGCCCTGGAGGGGCCTTGCGGCAGGCAGAGAAACCCTGGAGCGGATGCATTTCAGACGCCCACAGAGAGGTCCCTTTGCCATCTGAGCAAAGCCCCCTCCCCGACTTAGCAAACGCTTCTCACTTCTCCGTCCTTGGAGCCCTTATTCAAAGGGCCGGGCTGTGTCCCGTTGGGCCTCCAGAGCCCTCTCCATGCCACCTGGAAAGGGGTCAGGGCGTGGCCATCCCCCCGCCTGGCTGCCCACCGACTGGGCAAAGAGGCATAGAAGGGGAAAGGGGCGAGGCCCTGCTGGTTCCTGTGGCGGGGTCACTTCCCAGGGGCTGAGGGCGGGCAAAGATGCCGTCTGGATCCCAGAGCAGGACAGGTTGTAACCCGAGTCGTGTAAGGGGAAGGGAGGTGAGACCAGGAGCAAAGGCCAGTGTGACGCAGTCAGTCTCCGGGCTGGACAAGACCTCAGAGGGGGCCGCTGGAGTGCCACCCCCTTAGAGGCAGGGAGCTGCCTGCCCAGCTTACGTGGTGCACCCTGCGGGGCGGGGACCCAGGCCGTCCTCCCCGTCTCCCTCGCTCAGCAAATGAGCCTCCTCGCCGAGGTCAGACACAGAAAAGGGAGAGGCGGTCGGAAAATAATTTCCTCCAGCAAAAATGAACGTGTCCCCCTTATCTTGCCCCGAGGGCCCCGGGCCCAGGGCAGCCCCCGCGGTCCCCTCACGCCGCCCCTCCCCACCCCCCGCCCCCGGAGCCTCAGGCGCGTCCCTCCCGTCTTCTACCTGCACTGTTGCGCAACCTCTTGACGGGCCTCCCTGCCCGCCCCCAGTCTCAACGCAGATGGCGCTCTGCAGCCGGAGCTCTCTCGCAGAAACACGGTCCTGACGCAGTTCTGATTAAGAGAGTCTTAAAACGCTCCCAAGGCCCCAGTGTCCCCTCAGCCTAACCATCAGACTCCTGAATGTGGCTCACGGGCCCGACGCGTGTTGGAAGCGTCTGGAGGATGTTTAAAGCTCACCGGTGCCTGGGCCGCCCCTGGCGATTCCCCTTGCCGGGCCGGGGCGGAGTGGTGGGCCCGGGACCCCCCTGACTGGCCCGGGACGGCTGATCTCTACGTGCTCAGGAATCCTGCCAGTGCGCGGTTAAACGTTACATTATGTGAACTTAGCGTTAAATAAATTATATTAGAAGCAAAGGTCACGAATGCTCGGAATTCATCGCTTGGTAGCGACTGTACTGCGTCTTCTTCTGAAGCGTGCTCCTGGGGTCACAGGTGGGCTGTGTCTGGGGGGACCACGCCCCGTATGCGTCTGCACCCCCCCGACTCTGCCCTCGGGGATGTCTCGTAGGCAGCCTGAAGTCGCTGTGGCGGCACTTTTCACCCTTAAAGTTGACAAATGCTGCAGATCAGCCCCCTCCCTGACCCGGGCACTAAACACGTATGTCGCTGCCAGGGGCTCAGGTACTGACATGGCTTTTTAAAAGCTCCCCCCTCTGATTCCAGGGGGCAGGTGGGATGGGGACCCAGCCAGCCCCTGACCCTACACCGCCTCTCTGGCCCAATCCCTGGAAAACCTCTCCCGCCCCAGCTGCCTTCCGTCGAGCCTCGCGGGACCGTCTGCGGTGGCCCAGGTGTCCTGTCACTTCCCGTTCCTGTGTTTTCGCCCCTCGGGACACGCTCTTCTTCCGCCTGGAGAGCCCACGTCTTCCTGGCCCGCCCGGCGGGCACCCCTCAGTGTTTCAGAGCTAGCTCAAGTCTCGTCCTCGGGGGCCACTCGCCACGTCCACCACTCGCCTCGTGGCCTGTGCGTGCCCCCCGCGGTTCTTGTGGGGCTTGACGGCCCTTCCGGACTGTGGCGCCCTTTCCCTCCTCTGCTGGACTGCAGGCACCTCGGGGCCGGGCCACCACCCGCTGGTCTGCGCGCCCAGCTTAGCAGCTGCTCAGCACGTGTCCCCGGGGCGTGGGGACGAACGAGACCCGGTCTCCTGACCCTGCGGAGCGCCCTTCCTGCCCCGCCCGACACTCCTTCCCAAGGTCCCGAGGAGCGTTGCTTCCAAACACGTGCCTGGCTTGGCTCCGTGCCCGCGGCTGGTGCACGCGGGGTGAAGGTGGTCTGCACGTGTCTTTTCTATAAAACGATTATTTCGCTGAGTATAGTTTTTTCAGGTTTGGAATCCTCTCCGTTCATTATTCGTGCAACGATACCAACGTTCCTCTAGGCCCTGGGATGCGGCGGAACCAGACATTGGCGGGCAGTGGCCTCACAGCCGTCAGAGGAGAACCGGCATGTGCCCCTGAGGGAGGTCAGGGCTGTGATGGGAAGTCCTGGCCACAGACTCATCTCTTGGTCAGCGGGTTCCTGAGGGCTTCCCGGAGGAGGTGAAGTCTGGGCTGGACACCGGAGGCCAAGGGGAAGGGGCGGCGGTGCCCACGAGACTGGACCACCCTGGGTGGAGGCTGCAGGGTCGGACGGAGCCCGCGGACTCAGGGCACGCGAAGGGCGGGTCGTGACCGCGAGTCAGGGGCCAGGACGAGAGGAACCTGGGTCCTACGCCCGGGACAGCGGGCACCCTGAATGCAGGAAGCACTGTCGGGTCTGTACTCGCGAGAACTCACAAGCAGCCGTCTAGGAGGGCCGGAGCCATCCAGGAGTCCACACACTTAGGGAAGAGCTGCTGAGAGGCACGGAGGGGACGGGTCCAAGGAGCGGCGTCGTGGAGCATGACGACCGGGTTGGGGGGAGGGGGCGGGTGTGAAGGGCCCGGTGGGAGAGTCGGGGCAGCTCACCCGTCCTTGGCTTCGTCTCTGGGCCCGTGGGCTCGGCCGTGTCCACCACGAGCCCCACCCCCACGCGGTTTCTGAGGATGCAGTTAGATTTTCGGAGCTGGAACTTAGAGGAGGGGCTGAGGCAGACATAGACGGGGGTCATCAGCTCGTTGGCGGTGACCGAGCCACGGGAGCAAAGGCCGTCGGCTATCCAGGAAGAGTGAGTACAGTTACAGAGGAAGTCTCAGGACACCGGCATTTCCTACTTGGCCAGCGTGGGCCCCGCTGGTGACGGAGGAGGGACCGAGGGGCCAGAGCGGGACCCAGAGAACCGGGAGACACGGGGGTGGGAGCCAGGGCACGTGTCTGGAGAGCGCCTGCGAGCAGAGCCCCGCGCCCTCGCGGGCAGGAGAGGCCAGCGGGGGGAGGCCCCAGGCGGCCCCCGGACGCAGGCCATGCTGGCGCCTGGCGAGCCTGGCAGGAGTCTTCGTGCGGTGGTGAGCCAGGGCCGGGACACGCCGTGCTGGGTGGTGGCGAGGGAGATGGAGCGGACGTCCAGCTGGAAGAGAGGGCGAGAGAGGACAGCGCGTGCAGGGCCTCGTGGCGTCCAGGACGGCTTCCCATCTTGTGGTTTGTTTGTTTCTAAGTAGGAGAGGCAAGCTGGCTCAATTTTGAACAAAAAGGAAGGTTGTGAGCCTTCCTGTGCCTGAAGGAGGGTGACCTTTCACACGATGGATGCCGTGTGTGGCTCTGTGATGCTCTAACCTGATAGAGGTCGAGAGTCATTCCAGGCGCTTCTTCCCTCGGCCTCCGCCGCCCCCGTAACTGCGTCTGCAGGTTCCCCGTTGCCTCCTAACTGCCCACACCTCGGACCTTCACCCTTCTTTTCCTTGACAGGTTTATAACAACAAGCCTCCCGCCCCGCCTTCCGGGCATGTGTTTGTGCCGTTCTAGACCCGGCCCTGCCCTGGCCCACCGGTTCCTGTCCTGCCTGAGTCCCTCCATCCCGCCCCTCTCTTTTCTGGGCAAGCTCCGTCGGGTTGGCACGCACGCACATAGATCCTGACTCTCTCATTTCTCATTTATCAGAAAACTGCCTGCTTTGCCTCCTATTCCCAGGCTGAGGAAATTAAAGGGGCTGCATTTTTATTAGAGCTTCTCTGAAGAACACTCCTGCAAATCACAGAATCCTGGAACCTCATTACCGGAGTGGAAGTTGAGAGGTCACCTACCCAGCCCCTTATTACTTCTAGGCAGTTTGATTTCTAAACCCTTTACAAATGGATCTTCTTTAAGATTTCTACGTGAATGGTGACAGCTCAGGCCTTATGATCAAGGTGACCGTAGAATTCATCCTTTGAACAGGGGTGCCTGCAGGAACAAAAGGGGCCCTAATCAAAGAGGACACCAGGGCAGCTGCAGCAAGCTGGGACGGTCCTGGGCTGGCCAGGACAGGCAGTCGCCCTACACGTGAGGGGTACGACAGACAGAACCTCAGAAAATCCTTTTTGCTAAAGTTTGCCATTACGACTTGGTCACTGAGCATTTTCTACAGAAGAGCCTTTGCTCCAGGTACTGGAACCAAAGGTGAAGGAGGTGCCGTCCTTGCCTTGACATCTTGTGGGGGAAGAAAGACACAGATACAGCTGGCGGTGACCCAGTTTGATGAGGAACAGCTTTGTGAACAAAGTGCTTTGGGAACAAGTGGAAGGGATGGAGTTGGAGGGGCTCAAGGATCAGAGGAAGTGGCACCACAGCTGGCTTTGAAGAATGACCAGGATTGCCCCGGGGAGGGTGGTGGACAGAGAGGGAACCACGAGGTGACCAGAGCACAGCGTGTAGCCGAGGGGGCGGCAGGCGGCCCAGCCTGGTGGGGGGGGGGCGGGGGCGGGGGCCCCACCGAGGAGCCTCAGCCTTTAGGGACGTCGTTAGTCCCGTGCCTTTGTGACCTCCTCCTGCACAAGTGCAAGGCCTCGAGCGGGGCGGGGTCGGGAGGGTGTGGAGAGGGCCGCGCGGGGAGGGGCTCTGGCGGGGAGGCCAACCGGAGACCCTCCGCACAGCAGTGGGGCGGGCGGCCCCGAACCAAGGCCGCGCCGGGAGGACGAAGGGGAGGAGAAAAGACAAGGCTCAGAGAGGCTGCGGAAGGTGAGGGCCGCGCGGGGGCCGGGATCTGGGGGGTCTGCCCTGGGGGACCAAGAAGAAGCACGTGGAGTGATGAAGGGCCCGGCCATCATTCCTGGACGCGGTTTGGGACACGTGTGTGGAGACTCCGGGGGCTGAGCGGACAGACCGAGGCTGAAAATATCGATTCCTGTTGCGCTGACGCGAGACGGGGTGTGGAAGAGGTTAGTCAGGGAACAGGTGTGGAATTGAGAGGACTTGGGCACCGTCTCACCCCGAAGAGAGGAGGGACGTCCAGGATGCCGCCCCGGGTCTCAGAACCAGAGGGCCATGGCGGCGGGGGGGTTCTTTAAAGAGCGGTCTTGATACAGTGACCGGGCAGACGCCAGGCTAGAGCGGTCGGGAAAAGGTCAGGAAGAAGTGCCCTGCTCCGTGAAAACATCTGAAGGCGAAGGAGGAGGTTTGAAGTTCGAGGGTGGGCCGGGGTTTAATGAAAAGTGTTTTCAGGCTAACAGAAGTCCCTTTTTACAGCGAATTCTTAAAGAACACCCACCCTGGGCTCTTCAGCGTCAGGCAGACCTACTCTGCCCGGTCGACCTGTGCTGCCCAATGCCTTAGCCACTAACCAGCTGGGGCCACTTGCATTTAAATGGATTAAAATTAAATAAAATAAAAAATTCAGTTCTTCAGTCTCTGTAGCCACATATCAAGTGCTAAGCGGCCACGTGGCCCGTGGTCTCCACGCTGGACAAGACAAAGCGCGTCTCCGTCACCGCAGCTGCTCGGGGCCTCCGCACGTCTGGTCACATCCCCAGTCTTTTTTTTTTTTTTTTTTTTTTGGCCATGCCACGTGGTATGTGGGGTCTTAGCTCCCCGACCACGGATCAACCCCTTGCCCCCTGCATTGGGAGTTCGCAGTCTTAACCACTGGACGGCGGGGGAAGTCCCACCTCCCCCGTCTTGCTTTTAGATGTAGTCTCAGTATTATCTGGTTCCCAAAGCCAACTCTAAAGTGAAGAAAGCCAGGTGGTGCTTTTCTCAGAAGTGCTGAAGAATTCTTACCATTTTAAAGCCAACATTATCCCCAAACATAGACCTATAGTAAATTGTTCCATGATGCTAAATGAGAGAGAGAGAAAAAAATGTAAATAAGTGGATTATTTCTGATGAACCGTCTATTTACAGTCTTTTCATAGTTACCATCTAACTATTTTCGTCTGATAATTAGCCTTTGTTCATGCACAGGAACTTAAATTCTTCTAATTCTTTTCCAGTTATGTGCTCATTAGAAAAAAATTGGCAGCATAACCCCTTCCGTTCCATCCAGGAAGCCCCGGGGCCCTGCTGGCTGCCCACCTGTCTGGGCACCTCCGAGCAGATCTTGTCAGCCGCGGGGAAGAGAAAGCGGCCGCGCTGCGGGCTCCTCGGGTATGTCCGTCGGTGGTGGCGGATTTCTGAGAAACCGCTGTGTCTGTGCACAGAGCACGCAGCGCGTTACTCCCTGACCCTCTCTCCCCTCTGACCTGCAGAGGGGACCCGTCTGTGGGTGATTCTGTGTCCAAGATGCTTGTGTTTAAAAAGGTCTTTCCGTCGTTGGATGTGCCGAGGCTGCAGGAGAGTTGGGGGCGCCCAGGTGGGAGGAGGCTCCCAGGTTGTACTCGGCGGCTCACCTTCTGCCTTTACCTGGGGGAACATTCTCAGGGTGGGTCCCGGGTGGGTCCCTCCCCGCCTGGCTGCGTTCATGGAGAGCTTTGATGTCCATCTGGCTTTCGCTCCCGGGCGGGCTTCACGCTAGGAAGTGGTCCTTGGTGACCACCGACTCGGGCTAACCCCTCAGCAAAGCCCCCCTGCGAACCCCAGACGCCGCCGGCCCTCAGCCTGGAGGAGAGAGCCGTTCAGGTGCCTCGCCGCCCTCGCAGCCCGAAGCGGGGGCTGCGGCTTCATCTCCCACCGAAAGCCAGGCTCCCTAGGAGAGCAGGGCCCCCGACCGGCACTGCCGGGCCCGCAGCAGCGGGGGTGTGCTGTGCCCGCGGCTCCCGGCTCTGGCCCCGGACGGCGGCCCTCCCCGGCTGGCCTGGGTCCCCGGCACCTGCTCCTCCAGGGAAGGTGGTGCGCTTCCCGGTTCTGTTGCCGGCCCGCCTGTGACTCTGGACGTGCGTGAGCGGAAAGCGCTTTGGAGGCCTCACAGTCGGACCGCAGCTCCGGCCTTGCGGGCCGGACGGCTTGGGACCGACCACCGTGGCCAGGCCACGGAAGCTGCCAGGAGCGCTTACTCTGCGGTGCTACTGTGCGCGTGTGAAACGATGTATCCCGAATGCCCAGCATCGAGTTCAAGAGATGCTGCTTTCCCTTATTCCTTTTGGTTGAACTCCTCACCGGGTCCTGGTTCTCTAACACCCTAACAACCCTTCCGGGCAGGGTCTGCCTCTCTGAATGCACCTGGGAAAGAAGCGCCCCAGTCTGCTTGAGGTCCCAGAAAGCCAAGCGCGGCCGGTCCTGTGGGGTCCAGGGCTGCCCTCTTCCTGCTGCCCTGTGGCTTCTCTCCGGTGGGAGCTCGGGAGCCGTTCCCTGACCCCCAGGGGACACCTGGACGCAGCCATGTAAACACAGGCTTCAGGATCTCTGGGCGTGGAAAAAATAAATGGGACTAAATAAAGTAAAACACGGCTTCATTCCTTATGCTTGGTTTTCAAAGGCAGAGGTAGAATAAACCCAAGCACGCCTCACTCCCAGGACAACTTTAAATATTAGACCTTTTACTGGACTGTAAAATAAGTAGATTTTATTTAGCCTGGGGGAAACTGCTAGCTTCCCTCCTTGTTGGAAATGATGTCATCCCCCTACTGTATATGGAGTGTTTCCAATACTGTAAAGCCGGGGGCGGGGTCCCCTGGGTTGTAGAGATGCAGTGGGAATGGGGGATGCCGAGCAAGAAAGGCTCCAGGAGCGGAGGGATGGGGCAGGGGAGGAGCGGGGTGGGGGGAGCCCGCCCCAGAGAAACGCAGCCGGAGGCTGAATGGTCTGTCTTCCATCTGCAACTGGGTTCCTGGTCACAAGCTGCATCTACAAAGCTGGTCTGAGCCAGACTTGACTTCGGTCAGGATCCAAATTCTGTGCTGTCAACTTGTCTAATTCCATATGTTTGCATTTTGTATTTGTGTTCTTTTTTTCTTAGTTTCCTAGGGAAATTTTCATATGAAAATCTCCAGCCTTATTTTAGCTGAATAAAGGGAAAGTTTTTCCCACGACTGCTAAGACAGAGGGAACCCGGCGCCCCTGGTGGCCGCGGGTGGTGGTTACAGGGAGAGGGGCAGGTGCGCCCCCCACACCACCCCCGCGTCCCCAGCCCCTGGAGAGCAGGCTCCGCGGGAAGTGTCCAGGAGAAACAGAGCTGGCTCGGTTCCTCCCTTTCTCTCTGAGGTTCCCCGTACACCTTACAGGGCAGGACCTCTGCGTGCATCCCTGAGCCTCTGACTCCTGACCCTGGATCTCAGCCACAGGAGCCCTCGTTCATACTGAGATCTGCCTTTTATTGAGAGTTTAGAGTATGCTGGGTTCTGTCTTATTTAATCCTTACAAGCCAGGGTCAGATTTTAGGGTCCCCAGTTTTCAGATGGACAGACGGGGGCTCGAGAGTAATTTGTCAAGATCGCATGGTCAGTAGATGCTGTTCTGACTCCCTGGAGCCTGGGTGCCCAGCCGTGGTCGGCTCCCCGACACTGAACTTGAGCGTGATGGCCCTGGCCAGTGGAGGGTGCAGCTGACACGGGAAGGGCATGAATGGTCCGTTTTGTAGAGTCTTGGCCATTGAGTCTAATACCCTGGTTGAACACATAGAGCTTCTAGGAAGTAGGACACATTTTATCTAGGGTGCCGGGCTCTGCCCTGTGGTTCTGCCTGTGCTGAGTTGTGTATGTTTCAGTGACACGCGTGTGCTCTCCAAGCCATCTGACGTGGAAACGCCAGGAAGAGGTGAAGAGAGGGACCCCACGAGAAATGTGGAAATATTTGCACCTTAACCACTCCTGGGTGTCTTACTAGCAGAGCTGGTCCTGGTCTAAAGACACAAAGTCTGCCCAGGAATAGGGTTGTTTTCTGTCTGTGGTTGCCGGGCAGAAAGGCAGTCTGCTGGGACCTGTGGCTTAGGGCAGGCCCTTCGGGCTCCGTGGCCTGGGGCTGTGCTGGGCTTTGACCCGGCTGAGCAGTGGCCGGCTGCCCGGCCTGTGGTCCTCCACGGCCCCAGCTGAGCCTCCCAAAACCTCAGGCCCCCGTGAAGGGGCTGAGTTCTTGTCACCAGGCCTTGCCCTGTCACCACCTACTAAATTTCCTGGGGACCCAGCAGCCCCCAGCCTGTGGCCACACAGCAGCCTCCTCCTGGCTGAGAGCTCTGGCATGAAGCTAGGCCTCTCCCACTATTTACTGTTTCATTAGTGGTTTTCCAAAGGCGCGGGTCCAGGCTTGGCCGGCCATGCCATTCGGAAGTATGTGAACACTCCATAAAACCAAATTGTTGAAGGATCCCAAACCGAGGAATCTGGTCACTTAGAAGTCCAGGCTGGAGGCCCGAGAAGTCTGCTGCATTGTTTCTGGAAACGTCTGTCCTTGCCTCTGTCTCTCTCGAGTTATCCAGCCTATTAGCAGTTCTTAGCTCTCTGGGGTTCAGTAGCCTCTTTTTGTATCTGATGAAAGCTTTGGACTCCCCCCAGAAAAGTGCACCCATGCACACGCACACAGCATTTTGCTTAGAATCACAAGATGTTCACGGCCGCCTTCGAAAGACGGATCCCGCTGAGAAGCCCGGGGCTAAACAGCAGTTTAGCTGTTTAGTCTTGGTGGAGTGTTGGACGTCCTGGTGGAGTGTTTTCTTACCAAGAAGAGTGTAAACGGGCTTCTCCTGGTTCTTTATTTTTGAAATGCCTGAAGCCCTGGCATCCCAGAACAGGGCCTGAACCACCAGAGTCGAGTCAAGGCTGACCTCAGAGGCCGGAAAGGGAGCTCGGTGGGGTGACGGCCCCCCAGGCACACAGTCACTGGGGGCAGCGGTTCAGAGCCCCCAGGAGCTTCAGGGGCCTAGGGGCAAGTCAGGAGTGGCAGCAGGGGGCCAGGAGTGGTTTTGGCAGGTGCTAGTGGCAGCGGCCAGGTACTGAGGGAAGCACAGAGCCTTGAGGGTGGCCCCGGGCAAGTCCAAGTCTGTGGCCTTGATCTCAGGTGGCCGCTGCCCGCCGCGGCCTGAAGCAGGATTTCCGCTCCCAGCCAGAGCCTGAAGTCAGACCGCAGCAGTGAGAGCGCTGGATCCTAGCCACTAGACCACCAGGGACCAGCGGCCAGTGACAAGGCCCTGGCCCGCACAGCTTGGCAGAAAATGCATTTCCACAAAGAAATGGAAAGTAGTGAAACAAGGAAAGTGTTTATTAGGAGGAAAAAGAGTCCATGTGCATAGACACGCATGGTAGTTTGGATGAAATACCTTATATGGGGCATATTTCTTGGGGGTTTCCTCTGGCCAGTCATCTTGCCTTGTCTGGTTCTGAGTCCGTATTTGGTTTATCTCAGGGTCCTCCCCTGTGTGCACATGCATCTCTCAGCCAAGATGGATTCTAGCGAAGAGGTCCTGTGGGTAGGTTGACACCCCTCCCTTTCTGACCTCCAAGGAGCCTTTCTGCGCGTGTGCGGTCGGGAAGGTCTCCTTCACCTCGAGAATGAGAAATGTGTGGTCTCTTATCCGGGCGGGGCTCAGCTCCTCCTCCGTTTCATCTTGGAGTATCTGTCCACAGGGGACAAACTCCGGCTGTTCAGCCTGGGGCCCGTCTATCTCCTGACTCAGCCTCAAATGGTAAAAAGCCGGCGGTGGCCAAGGATTCAGGAGCACAGATGTCGGACAAAGTAGGAGCTTAATAAATTGAGTGGCGTAGCGGGAGGGGAGGGCGTTGGCATCCACAGGGGGCTTCCTGTCCCGCTGGTCTCTCAAGCCAGGAGCCTTTGAGAAACCTTCTATACCCCCTCTCCACCCCCATCAGAGCTTCTGATTTGGGGGGAGGCGAGGACAGCGGGGAGAAAGCATAGTGTTTTGGTAGCTGGCTGTGGCGGGTGGCATGATATGTCCCCCAGATGAGCTCTAGCAGGTGCCCTCGGGGGGCAGGAGGGACTCTGAAATGTGAGCCCCCCCCAGGGGCTGTTCCAGGAGACCTCCTGCCCAGACCCTGGGCCTGCAGGTCCTGCATCTCCACCGTCGGCCCAAGGAGGGCTCAGGGCTGGGATAAACTCAGGCCAGGCCGGCAGGGCTGCGTGGGCTCTTTTAAATGGTGAGGGAGGGCTGCTCATTTCTGTGCTCTAAAAGTTAGTGCCCTCTTTTAAAGTCATTACTTGCATCTTCTGAGTTCCACTGCCCCCGGGCAAACCCCAGTAGCCAAGCGACCTAGCCTCTGGTCCTCCTCCGCCATCTGCCCCTCCCTGGGAGAACCCAGCTGCCTGTCCCCTGGTAAGAGAACTGTACCAAGCTTTCCTTGGTGAACGTCGTATTAGGAAAGCTGTCGGCCCGTTTTCATTTCTACATGTGGAGCTGTCACGCCGAATAAGCTTTTCCAAACCACGTGCCCCGCGCTTGCGCACGCCCCTCCTCTCTGCGCGCCTGAGATGCTTCTCGGTGAACGACGGGCCCGGGAGGAAGGTGCGGCCGGGCTCAGGGAACCAGTGCGGTACCCGAGTGCGTGCAGCACAGCCTTCCTTCCTTCCTGCCCCGTCCCCGTCCCCGTCCGCGTCCGCGTCCTGAGGGAGGCCCCGCCGAGCAGGAGCTGCCCTCCGCCCACCTGCCGCTGCCTGTGCGAGCGACGTCCGCTCCGCCAGCCCCCCTCCGACCGTCAGAGGCTCACAGATGTTTTGGCAGGTTGTCTGACTGCTACTGACGTTCTCTGAGCAGCCAGCCTTGGCCTGTGTGGAAGGGGAGGGGCGCGAGGCCGGGGGCCCTCGGGGGGTGGGGCAGAGCGCCGGTTGTGAGCCGGGAGAGCCGCCACCCAGGACCCCCGACGGCTTCCGCGGGCCCGTGTCCTCTGCAGGCGGGGCGGGCAGCTTGTGTCCTCCCTCCTCCCCGCGTCCTCCGCCTCGTCATCCTTGGTGGAGATTCTGTCCAGGGAGACGCTTTCAAGTGTGCCGTCCAGATTCCCGTCTGAAGAGAGTTACCTGGGCTGCTCAGAGCCGTGCAGAGAAATGGGGGTGGAGAAGGCGGAGCGGACCTGAGGGGCTGGACGGCTCTGGGCGCCGGTGAGTCAGGGGCCGTACGGCCTGCCATCCTCTGCCCGGCTCCCAGGGCCGTGTCTCTGAAACGCGAGTCCGAGGGTGCAGTCCCTTTCAGAAGCCCTCGGGGACACCCTGAGCCCGACACATAAGGCCCTCCGGTGGCCCTGCCCGCCCGGGGCGCCTGGCAGCCCCTCAGCACCCCACTTCCCAGATGTACCCCGGGGGGGTAGGCGGGGCGGGACCCACAGCCTGACCCCCTGGACGCCGCCCGTAGCGGCCTGGCTCGTCAGATGGGTGCAGCCACACGCAGCTCGGAGGTGGCGAGTAAGGTGCAGGGTGGCAGGGAGGGAAGGGTCCTGAGGGCTGGGAGGGGCGCAGGGAGCAGCGGCCGCCTGTGAAAGTACCGGCTCCCCACGAGCTCCTGAGCCTCCCAGCAGATCCACACAGAGAACAGGGCAGGGGCCCCAGGGCAGCCGCTCCCTCCACAAAGTTAGAGGACCGGGCCGCGGGTCCACCCCGGCTTCCCAGGGTGTCCTCGTCCCAGGGCATTAGGTCCAACCGGGACAGCTGGAAATAAGCACCCCGGGTCCAGGCCCCCGGTTGCTCAGCCTCCCAAGCACATCAGGGATGCCTTGGAGACCCCATCTCGGTGCCCCAGGCCACAGACCCAGGGAAACGGAGCTTCTGTACAGTTTGACCCCGGCCCTCTCCCCACGTGGGTTTCTGCCCTCAGATCATCAGCGTCTTGGAGCAGAAGCTCCTGTCTCAAAGTCCAAGCCCTGCCTTTCCTGTCTCTTGGCTTTTTGGAAACGTTAATGCGAAAGTGTCTGCCGGTAAGCACCGGGGGTTTGGTCCCCTCTCAAAGGAATTAGGAGATGTAGACAATGAGGCTTACGGCAGCAGTGGCCCGTTTTTTAAAAGTTTCACTTCCTGGAGGTGAAAGCGAAGTGGATGGGCTCCTGAAACAGCTCTGACGCGCAGGGTCAGGTGCCCGGTGCTTTGCATGACCACATCGCTCATTCCTCGCTGCAGCCGCGCGGTGGGCAACGTGAGACCCATCGTACAGAAGTGAGGCCCGAGGCCCACAAAGTTCAGAACTTGCCCATGTAACGCACCACTGGTAGCCTGGGCTCAGACTTAGCCTCCTCTGACTCCAGAAACCAGGTCATTCCCTCGCGTCTCGTTGCCCTGACGCAGAGGCTGACGGAATGAGGGCCTCCGTGATGGGGCAGAGCTCACAGAGGAACGGGCTTCAAGTGGCATCCGCGGGGCAGTGCTCATGTGGTCCGCACTGTCCCCGTCACCTGCCAGGTTATCGTCAGTGGTGGAGCATGTCATTTGGGGTGGGGGGGGCCTGGGGGAGGGGGAGGGCCCGCCCCACCCCCCGCCCGGCCCCGCCGCGCCTCCGCGTC
>NC_041219.1:53460922-53605908 GCF_002837175.3 Physeter macrocephalus | reverse complement strand
TGTTGGGGGGGGGGGGGGGCCGGGGGGGGGGGGAGGGCCCGCCCCACCCCCCGCCCGGCCTCGCCGAGCCTCCGTGTCCTCGTCTGCAACGTGTCAACCTCCGACGGCTGCCCTGGGTGTTGGGACAGAGGCATGCGGACAGAGCGCTCCCCACGACCTCGCCTCTGCCCCCAGAGCAGTTCGGGGTCTGCCTCTGTGCGCCCGCAGCACCGTCGCCCTCACCTGAAGTCCTCTTCCCTCTTGCCCACCTGCCTCCCCCCAGTTACCTAAGATCAAGCGCTCCACCTGTGGCCCCCGCCCTGCCGAGTCCCCGAAGCTGCATCCTTGAGGGCGCCGGACGTAAGATGGACCCGTGTTCTTGGCACGCGCGTAGTAACAGACACATTTTTGTCGGTGGCCCCGCCTGATCATCTAAGCAGCCTCTGAGGTCGGTAAGTAGGGCAGATGTCCCCTTTGGACCCTTGGGGAGACTGAGGCAGGAGTATAAGCTTCTCCCCGGCAGATGGGGAACAAGCAGAGGCCCTGCCCTGCTCACTGCCTGGGCGGAGCGTCCGAGATGGGAAAGGACGGACAGGCCAGACTCTGGAGCCTGGGCGTGAATCCGAACTGCTCCCTCCTTTAGCCTGGTTTCCTAGGCAACTTACATAAGCCTCCGTTTTCCCGTTTTTCGAAGGGCATAACAACACTTACAGGGTCATGGTGAGGACCAAGTGAGTTAAAATCCGCAAAGCAGGTATCACCTTAGTGTGTGCCGGGCGCACAGAGAACACTGAGTGTTTGTTTAATGAGACTGCAAGCCTAGCTATGCAGATGGGCTGTCTATACCACGTCCTCACCTTCTGCGAATTCTGAGCGTCCCCACAATGCAGAGGAAGGGAGCAGAGTGTCGCCTGGTTTTCCGTTAATTAAAGAGGGCTCCAGACAGGGCGTGAGCCTCCTGAGGAGGGCGTGAAGCCCTTGCCCGAAGCACCGCGGCTGTGCCCCGTGCGTGAGCGCTGCCCGTCCGTGCCTCCAGCATGGAGCACCCGGATTACAAGATGGCAGTGTCAACCCCAAGTGCTGGCACGTCCTGCTCGAGAAAACTTTGATTTCCCGCCTGGGCCCGTGACTTCGCCGAAGCTGGGTAATCACCCAGGCAGCACCTGACCTCTCTGCCTGTTTATCTTAGCAGCTGGCAGGACTCTGGGCTGTTAAGGATGATGGTGCGGGGCGGGGAGTGCTGAGCACGGCAGGCTGGGTAGGAGCCCCAGCCCGAGAGCCAGTTTGAAGGGGCCACGCCATGCGCTCCTCGGGCCAGAGCCGCGCCCCACGTGGAGCTCTGGGGAACAGGAGCCAGCCGGCCGGAGAAGAAGGCAGGAGGTGGCCTTGCAGGCTGCGTGGAGGTGGAAAACAAAGGCCTTGGTTTCCCAGGCCTCACTGTGCCACACACTGCTGTGTGACCTTCAGCAAGGTGCTTAACCTCTCTGAGTCTCAGGAGTCCCACCTGGGAAACGGGGATATTAATACTGGCTCTGGCTACTTCACACGTGAAGTCATTTTTTAAATCTTAAAGCGCCACACTGCTGTTGTTGAGAACTGGAGGAGATCAGCCGTGTGCCGGCAACGACTTCCATCGCCAGCCAGCCTCGGGGGCGCCCAGTGTCGGTTCTGCAGCACCACTGCCATCACCAGAACTTTGCTCCCTTTGAGGGGTTATTCTCTGAGTCATGAGTTAAGCCGTTACCAATTATAATACCTAATGAGCAACACGTTTGTCAGTAGACTTCTTCCTGACCCTTGGACCCCCTGCTTAGGAGCAAGGTTGTTTCGTTGTGTTTTGCTGTTTTCTAAAAGAGGTGAGAGGGACTTCCCTGACAGTCCAGTGGTTAAGACTTCTCCTTCCAATGCAAGGCGTGCAGGTTCAATCCCTGGTTGGGGAGCTAAGATCCCACATGCCTCGCCCCACATGCCTCGCGCCAAAAAACCAAAACAGAAAACAGAAGCAATATTGTAACAAATTCAATAAAGACTTTAAAAAAAATAAGTAAATAAAAGGGGTGAGAGTTGAAAGGACAGGCAGATCCTGAGGGTCTTGGAGTTGGGGGGATTAGCATGGCCTTGTGGGGATGGGGGAGGGGGACTGGGGTATCCGGGTGACAGCAAAGACACACAGGGACAGGATGGAGGGCCGGAGTGATGGGGCACAGCCAGTCTCCCCCAGATTTTCTGGAGGTCAGCCTTGTTTTCATACCCTTAACTCCTTTCTGACCAGCCCTCTCCCCAAAAAAATCAAGTTGAAGCAGACACAACTCCGGGCCAAAGGGACCTGGTATTACGGACCTCTGGTCCTGCCCCACACCCCCCCAGCTGGGTGGGTTTCCGTTTACCCGTTCTGTCGGGGGCGAAGGTGGACTGCAGACAGAGGTGTTTCCGAGGCCCCAGGCGGGTGGGAGTGGAGAACTTGGTGACAGAGCTGCAGCTCCCGAGCTGGCGTCGCCTCAAAGATAGATCTGCAGGGTCCGGAACAGCTGTTACAAGGCTGCTTTCCTTTCCCTTCCTTTTTTTTTTTCCCTTTAATTAATTTAAACTTTTTTGATTAAGGGACAGCTTTCATCAGTCCTGGCAGCTGCTAAGAGACAAGATAATTTATAGATGCACTGACTCTATATGATTAGGACAAGCACAGTAAATAGCAGACGAGAGATGCTCTGAGCAACCTGAGGCCCCATCTCTTCAGCCCACCCACCCGCACCTGCCAGGCGAGGCCCAGGTAGATGTCCCGAGTCACTCACTCGGGGATGCCTTCCCCACTGAAGACCACACGTCGACACAGCCCCACCCTGATGCCCCAGGGGCTTTCTCAGAGCCGCCTGATTCCGGGGAAACACTTAACTCTTTACACATCCTCTGCTCAGAACTTCCTGGTTGGTTACAGGGGCACCCCCGGGGGCTGGGTCCAGGCAGGGCCAGGGACACAGGGGCTCCTGGGCGCTTCCGGCTGGCCTTGGGCACGTCATCCTCCTCCCCCTGGATGCCATGGAAACACCTCCATTGTCTCTGGGCCTCACCGTGGAAGAGGCTGAGGCTCACGCCTAGGCCTTCGGCAAGGGCGGCAATTAACCCCCAGGGAATACGGGCATCTGTCTGCAGCTCCTCAGAACTGTCTGCATCCCAAGCCCCTCGAGAATGCACCTTGTTACCCCTTCCTCACGTCAGCCGGAGGTACTCAAGGGTGAGCCTCCCCCTCTTCCTGGGTGCAGGGTGTGTCCCTTGTTCCACGTCCTCAGTCCAGCCTTCTAAGTGTTCCTTTCCTCAGAGCGAAGGGCACCCTACCCAGGTCATAAGGGGCCCACTTAGCAGGCATTTCGCGTGCAGGGGGTGTGCCCTGTGTATTTACAACTAGTATTTGCTAGGCAAGATTAAATCAGGCACGTGCAACCCTGTGCAACCCTGACGATCAGCTGCTGAATTGGAGGGCGAGGTTCCACTTCACCCCAGGGGTCTGGCCTGCTGTGCGTGGCCGCTTCCCACGTGGCTGGGAAGGAAGAAGGAGGGACCCTGGGTTCCAGAAGGTTAAGTGGAGGAGCCACGTTAAGATAAGTGAGGCGTCTTGTTGGCTTCTGGGGGATTTGCTTGTTGGGGGGAAGAAACAAAGCCATTGAGGGGTTCCCAGTGAAGGTCACACATTTGTGGCTGGTCTGTTGGTGGCTGTTCTTTGCAGAGAGCCGGGTGTGAAAGATCGAGGGGGAGCCCGGGAAGAGTCGAGCTCTGGGATTGCGGGGAGAGATCCATCCGTGCCGTCGGCGTGCCTAGCGGCCCTCAGCCGCCTGGCGCAGGGCTTAGCCAACAGCTGGCATCCCACAAACATGTGGTCAGCTGCCCGGGAACCTGCCTGGTTGGGGGCGCCTCAGCCTTACTGTCCCCGCCTGACAGCCAGGCTGCCTGGTCAGGATTCCTCTCAGGAGGACCCTACGCCCTGAGGGAAATCAGGAAAACTGGGGGACGCACACGGTGTGCTCTGCTGAGCCGAGGCACCTTATGCTTTTAAGATTTTTAAATTTCTTAAATAGCTGTGGATTCATAGGAGCTTTCAGAGGCAGTACAGAGAGGTCCGCCGTGCCCAGTGGCTACATCTGATGTCACCGTGTACGACATCAGACCAGGACCTGACCTTGGTGTGAGTGTGTCTGCAGGTCACCTGTGTGGAGCTGTATAATATCCCTCCCAGTGAGGACCACCCATCACCACAAGCATCTCCGTCCTGCTGCCCCATCTCAGTCGCACCCGCCCTTCCTCCCCCTCTGCCCCGGCGACCGCTCGCGGTTCTCCATCTCTACCGTTTTGTCATTTTAAGAATGTTGTATAAATGACTTCTCGCCCTCCTGTGGATTACTTGAACGTTTTTCAGAGCTCCATCTTTATTTCTCTCCGGTGTTTTTGAGTGTATCTCTTTTAGTGGCTGCTCTTAGGATTACACCGTATGTACATAGTTTACCAGTCTACTGGTACTACATTTTAGCCCTTCAGATGAGGCGTACATGCTTTCTCTCTCCTTAGCCTCCCTGTTAGTAGTATAATTGCCTTAACTATTTCCATCACATGCATGAGAAACTCATTAGTGTTAAAACTTTTGCTTTAACTATCAAATGTAACTTTAAAAACTCAAGGGGAGAATGAATGTCTGTTGTATCGTACCATATTTTTGCTCTTCCTGATGACCTGAGTTTCCCCTATTTAAAAAAAAAAAAATCATTTCTTTTCTCTATAGAGAACTTCCTTTTGCTATTGGAAAGGCAACAACAAATTCTCTTAGTTTTTCTTCATCTGTGAAAATACATTTATTTCCCCTTCATTCATGGAAGATATTTCTGCTGGATGTAGAATTTGGGTTGATAGTTCTTTTCATTTAGCACTTGGAAAAATGTTATTCCACTTCTTTCTGACCTCCGTGGTCTCTGATAAGAAACCCAGTGTTATTAGAATTGTTCCCCTTCTCAACGGGGTGTCATTCATTTCTCTCTCTCTGGTTTCAAGACATTTTCGTTGCCTTTAGTTTTCCAGGGTTTGACTGTGTGGTCTCCACTGATAGCATGGGCGTACCAGGGGGCCTCAGGACCGCCCAGTGGAAGAATGTCCTGGTGCCCCACCTGGTCTTGTCTGATTCCACCCCAGCAGAGGGTTGGGTGCTTCACTACAGCCTGGAGAGAACGGAGGCTTTGTTGGAGGAAGTGGGGTCGGAGCGACAGCTTTTCCTATGGCGTTTGGCTGGAGTAGAAGGATTATCGTCTGAAGTTCTCTGTCTTAATTTAAAAATGGGCGAAGGATTTAAGTAGATATTTCGCCAAAGAAGCTGTACCAACGGCCAATAAGCACGTGAAAAGATGCTCAATATCACTAGTCACAGGGAAACGTAAGTCAAAACCACAATGAGATACCACCTCACACGCATCAGAATGGATATTATCAAAAGAACAGAAAATAACAAGCGTTGGCAGGGATATGCAGACACTGTAACCCTGTGCATTGCTGGTGGGAATGTAAAACGGCGCAGCTGCTCTAGAAAACAGTGTGTGACGGTTCCTCAGAACACTGAACGTAGACTTACCTTGGGATATAGCAATTCCTCTTCTGGGTATGTACCCCAAAGAGGCAAAATCAGGGACGCCGGCTCTTTGTTCACCCATGTTCATAGCAACCTTCATTATTCCAAACTGCAAAAGGTAGAGTTTTAAGTGTCTAACAGTGGATGAACAGATAAACAAAATGAGGTATAAACATACAATGAACCATCATTCAGCCTAAAGAGGAATGAAACTCTGATACCTGTTACAGCATTGAAGACTCTTGCAAACATTATTCTAAGTAAAATAAGCAAGACACCAAAGAACAAATATTATATTATTCCTCTTGTAGGAAGCAGCTCGTGTGGCTAATTCCTAGAGACAGAAGATGGGACAGTGGCTCCCAGGGGCTGCGCGAGTCACTACTGAGCGCAACAGAGTTTCTGTTCGGGATGATGAAAAAATTCGTGAGCTGGATGGTGACAGCTGCGCACAACGGGAATGTGCTTTTGTGCCACAAAACTGTACACTTAAAAACGGCCGAAACGGTACATTTTATGCTATGCGTATTTTACTACAGCGTGGAGTGAAGTTTGTCTTGCTAGGCTGCGCCTTTCCCGGGCCCTTGGCTGAAGAGAGCGGACCTCAGTCGTGCGCGGCTCGGTGTGTCTGCACCGGTTGACGTTTCTCGGTTACATTTCTCGGCAACCCAGGGAACTCATCCCTGTGCCCTGTCCCTCGGGTCCTGAGGCTCCTTGTCAGCCTGCCTTCTTCTCTCCGTCTTGTAGTCATCTTATGTTCGTTTTATAGGTGATGTCCGTGGATTTTATGTGCACTTTGTGGGCGGAATAGGGAACAATATGTCTGCTCCATCTCTCCAGAAGCGGAAGTCTCCAAGTCGCTTTATTTCGTGGAGAGGGTTCCGCCCGTGTTTCACTTCTGCTGCTAGCCGGTGAAGTCTCATTCGTTTCCGTATAGTATTATAAAACTACGGCTGAACGCATCTTTTGTTCAAGGGCTCCTACTTCTGAAACTGCATGTTAACATTTCTAAACATTTCCGGAGAGCGGCAGATAAGTAGCACAGTGTCATTCATCGTAGCATTTCACTGCCCACCGTCTCTTTTGCCCCAGGCTTCGGTAACGCTAATCCCCGGTACATCTGGCTAGCACCCATTCATGATCATAAAATTAGTTTATTCTACACGTGCTGCCTCTTCTCACCTCGTCGTAAGTGTTACTTTCCTCAGCTCGTGCCTGCTGTCCTGTCCACGCTTCTGTTAGCACGTGTGATCAGAGATGCTTATGCTGGCTTTGTCCTTTCGTCCCCGTCATGACTGCTGATTTTTAAAACACTCCCTGGAGGAAACACCGTGGTGCGGCAGCAGAAGCAGCGGGTGTCGAACTAGGACGTTTGGGTTAAGTCCTAGTTTTGCCGCTACCTGGCTAATCATTAGATTCCCCTCAGGTTCCTCCTCGTTCAAATGAGGGAAGCAGAATTAGGCCCTTTCTGTGGGACCAGCTTCATGCTGAGGCCACTCACTTGTCATCGAATCAAAGAAATGATCGGACCGGGGGCTTGAGGCAAAGCTGTCGCCGCCGGCCGGATCCCTGATGATTATCTGCTGATGGGGGAACTGTCAGTGGATGAACAGTAGGTGCAGAATTTCCATCGAGATTCCCATTTTGGGTCTGTCACCGTAATTTTTTATTTCCATTGACTGCTGTGCTTGGAGCCACACCTAAATTATGAATGACTTTTGTCCTTTTCCCCCTTGAAGTTCAGTGCCTTAATCCCAGGTCTTCTTTCACCTCTTCCTTTCCGTCTCCCCTTGACCCCCTCTACTCCTTCCTTCCTGAAGCTGAAGTGCTCCCTCGACGCGGAGAGAAGGGCTAACGCAGGGCTTGCTGTCGCCAGGGCAGGCAAAGCGACCCAAGGCCGTGCCCCGAATCCCTGTCAGGGCGAGGGGAGAAATCGGCGAGAAAGGCAGTGGGGCAGGAGGGGAGCCGGTGGCAGGAGAGACGGATGAGCACGACGGCCCCAGGAGACAGGAGCGCAAACACAGGAGCATCTCCCGTCGGGTGGGGATGAATCACTGTCACCCCCAGGGCTCGGCAGGCTGGCAGCACCGTCCTCTCGCAGACTCCGAGTCGTCCGCAGCTGCCAGCGTGCGATGGCGGGGCTGTGCGTCCTGCACCTGTTAGAGTTTGCCGGGGGGACAGGTGTCTCTGCAGAGCAGTGTGGCCGGGCTGGACCCAGCGCCCGCGGTCTGACAGAATCCGCATCTCCTCAGCCCGTGTAGGGCACCGTGTCGGCCGACCCCCCTCCCGCCCCATGCTCTGGGAACAAGACCCTGGCCTCCCATCGTCCCCGGCAGGAAGGGGCGGAGAGCCAGCCCCCACCCGGCACTGCCCAGGCGTCTGGCTTTAGGCGGTTTTCAAGACGTGGACCCGCGAGGTTCGTGACGATGGCTCATTCCCAAGAACAGTGATTTCCGTGGATCACTGTGCAGAAGCGGCCAAACACTTAAAGGGAACGAGAACAGACGTGCCAGGAGTACAAGCGCCCGGCCCTGTGTGCGTGAGCGCCTGCGCGCGCGCGTGTGTGCAGACACGTGCGTGTGAGCGCCTGCGCGCGCGTGTGTGCGGACACGGGTGTGCGTGTGAGCGCCTGCGCGCGCGTGTGTGCGGACACGGGTGTGTGTGTGTGAGCGCCTGCGCGCGCGCGTGTGTGCGGACACGTGCGTGTATGTGTGAGCGCCTGCGCGCGCGCGTGTGTGCGGACACGGGTGTGTGTGTGTGAGCGCCTGGGCGCGCGTGTGTGCGGACACGGGTGTGCGTGTGAGCGCCTGCGCGCGCGCGTGTGTGCGGACACGGGTGTGTGTGTGTGAGCGCCTGCGCGCGCGCGTGTGTGCGGACACGTGCGTGTGAGCGCCTGCGCGCGCGTGTGTGCGGACACGGGTGTGTGTGTGTGAGCGCCTGCGCGCGCGCGTGTGTGCGGACACGGGCGTGTGTGTGAGCGCCTGCGCGCGCGCGTGTGCGGACACGTGTGTGTGTGAGCGCCTGCGCGCGCGCGTGTGTGCGGACACGGGTGTGCGTGTGCGCGCGCGTGCTTCCCAGGAGATGACCCTGTGAGGATGGCTCTGTCCTTTGCCGCCTCTCCTCTGACGTGGATTTTTCTCGCCTTTCTCTCCTTTGCGGGACAAGCCCAGCCCCCGCCGTGACTGCCAGGCTCTGTCACTCTTCGGAGAGACCTGTCCTGCCCGGCTGGGAAGGGTCTGGGTAAATCCCACCATCGTGGTGCCCCCAAACCTCCCGGGTGGGTGTGCGGGTGTCGCCGGCTCTCCCCAGCAGAGCGCCGCCTCTTCTCAGCCTCCTGAACTCGGCAGCCGTCAGGCGCTGCCAGTGCTGGAGGGGCGGGGAAGGAAAGCGGAATCAGCGCACCCGAAGCCCAGCGCCGCCCCCATCCAGCAGGACCCCTGGCAAGGCGGCCGTGAACGTGATCGTGTGGGGGGGCGACTCTGCAGACCTCACAGTGCACGGGCAGCCGGAGCTCCGGGCCTTCGGCCTTGAGGCCCTCGCAAGGCCCGTTTAGGATCAGAGAATCGGGGCCGGAGCTGCTTCTACTTTCCTGGTTAGAAACCGCAGAAAACCGCTTCAGAAGCCTTGATGCTTCCGGCTACAGTGGCTCAGCTGGCAGTGTGTTCAGAACCGGTCAGACCCTGAGAAGCAAGGCCCGCAGCCCCGTGCTGTTCCCCGTCCACCCCTGCCCGGCCCTGAGGTTGCCCTCCAGTTGCTCCAGAAACCAGGCGGCGTGGCCACCCTCCACCTTCCAAACCAGGGGCCCCGGCATGTCGAGCTCGCTGAGATGCGTCACGGTGAGGAAAAGGCTGCTGAGCCGCCGGTGGCTTGGGGGCGGAGGGGAGCACCCACCGGGCAGCTGCCCCGCCCACGTGGAGGCCCCCTTCTGCAGTCCTGCCACGTGCCTTTACATCCATGCAGCCTCAGAAAGGAGACGAAAGCGGCCCTGCTCCTGCGGTGCCCCTGGGGGAAGAGTCGCGAGGGAGGCACGCGGGGGCGGGGTGAAGCTCTGTGGTGACGGGGCTCCGCTGCCCGCTTCTTGGTCGCAGAGTTGGGCGAGCACCCTAGAAGGGCGCCCCCGGGAGCTCGGGGTGAGCCTGCCGGTGCTGTGCGGTGGAGCCCCTGCCCCAGCGAAGCTCCCAGGCAGGCACCAGCCCTGGGGCGGCACCCGTGAGAAAGTGTCCGAGCATGAGTCGGTGACTTGCCACCCCCTCGGTGCTTCTTGGGCCCTCCCTGGACCTTTTGAGGGGTGGAGCCCGGGGGAGGGGAGGGGTGCGGGGCAGCAGGTGGGAGTCACGTGGAGGGCGAGGGCGTGGCCGGACGCGCCGGGCCGGGGCGCCGAGGGTGCTCTGCTGCCAGCTCAGAGCCCTGGCCCTGCCACCAACCCATCAGCCTAATGGAGCCACCTCCAGCCCGTGGCGAGTGCGCGGGCAATCTTACTTTTTTGAACCAGGGAATAAATAAGTATCTTGATCAGCATGTAAATCAGAAGATATTTACCAGACGCCTGTCAAAAGGCTTTACCGCATTTTCAAACGATGGAAGCCAGAAGGAGGGGCTGTGCTGGAGGAAAAGACAGTGTCCGACCCCAGGGGTCTCCAGTCTGCTGACTGTGACCCAGCACATGGTTCTGGTTCTACACGGTGGTATCGTGGGGTCGGTAAGACGCGGTGGCACCGAGGAAAGACCGAGAAACATGCAGGTTTGCCCAAATCTGACAAATTGAAACGTAGGTGACTTTTATAGTGTAAGCTGGGAGGCTGGGAGAAAGAGACATTCGTGACATCAGTCAGCTCTTGGGCCCGCCCGGTGCTCTTCTGGCGAATGGATGAATGAGTGAGTGAATGAGCGAGTGAGTGAATGAATGCATACACTCTGATAAGTTGAGGCCGACCTCCCGCGCTCCCTCCACCCCCTGCCCCTGCATCCTTCCCCCTGGCTGCACAAACTGCCCTGTGAATTGATGGCTCCTGTCAAATGGAACCACCCGAGATGGAAAGGTTCCGTTACTGGCGCGGACGGCTGCTCAGGTCAGCTCTGACGGACGCTCCTGCCGCCGCCCCAAAGCCCTGGGCCGCAGCACCACTCACGGCGCGACCCGCGGCCGCTGGCTCTGGGCTTTGGCGGCTGCTTCTGGCCAGATCCGGCCTGTCCCGTCGTCTCTCCCAAGTCCTACAGCCACGTGGTCCCCGAGCCCCACAGCCCCGCCCCGCCGTCGCCCCGCCCACTGGCCCTCTGTGCGGCCCCTCCCTGCGTTCTGCCTCATCGGCGTTGCTTGAATGTAGAATTTCCCGTGGAGACAGTGGTGGACGTGAAACCACCCCGGCTGAGGGCCATGCAGCGGGACGGAGCCAGAGGCGGAGCTCAAGCCCTGGGCCCGGCGTCGACTCCCCGGGGGCCCTGGACCGGCTGCTTGCCTTCCCTGAGCCTCAGGCTCCTCACCCGTGATGAGAGGCGGTACGGCACCAGCCACTTGGCACCGGAGCGCGTTGACTTACCACGTTCACGCGTGGCCGGCGCCCAAGGGCCTCCTTCCCTCCCCACCCCGCGGGGCTCCACCACTTCAGCGTTTCCCCTGAAAACACTGACACCCCGTCCGGGGCCCTGGCGAGCAGCACCTGGGAGTGGGGGGTTTCCTGAGGGGGTCAAGGACTAAGTCTCGTGTAAACTCCGCGAGGTCACCGGCCCCCTGTGGTGACGATCCTGCTTTACCTGTGCCGGGCGGCTCACCTGGGCGTAGATGCCGCAGAGGGGGTGTGGGTGTCACCGCGGCAGCTCCGCCCGGACCCACCGTCTCAGAGGGAAGCCCGTGTCCTCTGAGATGCTCTTAGCTCTTCTGGGATCACAGAAGCCACGTGGTCTGTGGTGCAAGGGTCTGGCCTGGAACCTGGAGTGTGGAGGAGGCTGAGCTGCCCTCTGTGTGTAGCTGGCGTCAGGGAGGGGCCCCCCAGCCTCCCGGCCTCAGGGACGCGCCGTGTTGCGATGACCTCTGTCCCTTCTGATCCCGCCCCGGCCTTGGCCGCCCCAGGCAGGCAGGGGCGCTGCTGATGGACATTATGTCGATGGACATAATCAGAGCTCGGGTCCCCGGGGCCTGGCATCTGACTGGACCACAGCCTGATTCTGGCCCAGCGCGTGGAGTCCGTTCCGCAGAGGCTGGGGGCGGGGGCATGCCGGGGGAGAGGGCAACAGTGGGGAGCGGTGACTCGGGGGAGGGCGCCCACCCCGGGGCAGAGCCTGCTGGAGCTCCGACCTCTCGCCAGCTGCGTGCTCGTGGGCACTTCTGGCCAGAGGGGTCAGAGGTCAGTGGGACCCTGGCTGTGGTCGGGCAGAGGTGCTGGGTCACTGGCTTGCTTTCTGCATAGAAGACAGACAAATGGTCGACTCTTCCAGGAGGACCCAAGACTCACACCCCACAAGCCCCTCTTCCCGGGTGTGTTGGACACGCCCGCCCCCCATGTGCACCCTGGGCTCCTGCTACACGCATGCACGCGCCCTCTGTGGGCAGACACCTGGGCATCGTAGGCGTGGCTGCGGGAACCTTAACCCTGGACGTCTCAGGGCGTAAACGAACTCCAACAGTGTCCTTTTCCTCCTTTCCGTTTTCCAGTTTTCTTCTCTAGCACTTTCTTTAAGTTTTTATTTCATTTTATTTTTTTTTAACTGAGGTATAGCTGACGTCCAATATTATGTTAGTTTCAGGAGTAATAGTGATTCACAATTTTTAAAGATTATACTCCATTTAAAGTTATTACAAATATACTTCTGTATATTAATTTTGTATCCTGCAACTTTACTGAATTCATTGACGAGCTCTAGTAGTTTTTTGGCAACGTCTTTAAGCTTTTCTATCTATAGTATCGTGTCATCTGCAAACAGTGACAGTTTTACTTCTTCCTTTCCAATTTGGATTCCTTTTACTTCTTTTTCTTGTCTGATTGCAGTGGTTAGGACTTCCAATACTATATTGAATAAAAGTGGCGAGCGTGGACATCCTTGTCTTGAGGAAATGCTTTTAGCTTTTCACTGTTCAGTAGTATGTTAGCTGTGGGTTTATCACATATGGCCTTTATTATGATGAGCTATGTTCCCTCTCTACCAACACTGTGGAGAATTTTTATCATAAATGGATGTTGAATTTTGTGAAAAGTTTTTTCTACATCTATTGAGATGATCATATGGTTTTTATTCTTCAATTTGTTAATGTGGTGTATCATCCTGATTGATTTGTGGATATTGGACCAGCCTTGCATCACTGGGATTAATCCCAATTGACAATGGTTCGTGATCCTTTTAATGTAGTGTTGGATTCAGTTTGCTGATATTTTGTGGAGGATTTTTGCATCTATGTTCCTCAGTGATATTGGCCTGTAATTTTCTTTTTTGTGTGATGTCTTTGTCTGGTTTTGGTATCAGGATGACGGTGGCTTCATAGAATAATTCTGGAAGCATTCCTTCCTCTGCAATTTTTTGGAATAGTTTCAGAAGGACAGGTGTTAACAGTCTTCTCAAAATTGTTTAGTAGAATTCAGCTGTGAAGCCAGCAGGTCCTGGACTTTTGTTTGTTGGGAGTTTTTTAAATTACTGATTCAATTTCATTTCTGCTAATTGGTCTGCTCATATTTTCTGTTTCTCCCTGGTTTAGTCTTGGGACATTGTACCTTTCTAGGCATTTTTCCATTTCTGCTAGGTTGTCCATTTTATTGGTATAGAGTCGGTCATAGTAGTCTCTTAGGATGCTTTGTATTTCTGTGGTATGGGGTTTGTACCTTCTCCTTTTTCATTTCTGATTTTATTGATTTGGGTCCTCTCTGTTTTTCCTGATGAGTCTGGCTAAAGGTTTATGAATTTTGTTTATCTTTTCAAAGAATCAGCTCTTAGTTTCATTGACATTTCCTACTGTTTTAAATTCTCCATTTCATGTATTTCTGCTCTGATCTTTATGGCAGCACCTGGATTTAAAATCAGGTGGTCTCCCTCCAGAGACAGGGCTCCGAACCACCGTGCCCTGAGCCTCAACTAACGCGACAAGGCCAGAGGACAAGGTGGGAGTCCGGCTGGTGGCAGCCGGGCGCGTGTCCATTCAGAGCAGGGGAGGGAAGGCCTTGCTTACTTGGCCCCTGCCGTGGGAGTCAGGGCCACTCATAGGACCTGAGGGATTCCTCACTCCCCAGGGCCCCTTATGGTCTGTGGACCCCAGGGAAACACACGTATAAACTGCACACCAAACTCTCTATGTGATTTTTCGTAGCCCGGGCAGAGGAGGGGAAGGGGCATTCGTTTTACAGATGAGAAAACTGAGGCCCAGAGAAGCAACATGCCTCACCCCAGACAGAGGCCTCTCGAGCCAGTTGGGGTCTCAGCCCTGAGATGGACATAATCAGAGCTGGGCCTGATTATGGTGGTGGGCTGGGCCACGTGGAGGAGAGGGTCGCTGCTGGACCCGGGTCACCGAGGCCCTCGGTGTATCCTGTAAACTAGGAGCGAGGTGACTGTTCACTGACCCGCAGGGCTCCTTGGCAGGTTTCTGGACCATCCCTGAGAACGCTGAGACGCGGAAGCATGAGGTCCGGCCGGCGGACACCGTCTGCTCCCCATTGGGCCTTCCGTGGGACTCGGGGCGAGACCCCTGGCCCGGCTGCCCCAGACCCCTGGGCCTCCTCACCTGCAGAAAATGCATCGTTTCTGACGATCGCTGTGAGGATGGGAGGGCCTTTGGGCGGGGAGCTCTTTGAGCGGTTCTGGGGCGAGGTATATGCGCCAAGACCCCCGTCCCGCCCGATCCCCAAAGTGTAGGAGACGCTGTTACTTCAGCCAGATCCTGGATTAGACAAAAAACACTCAACAGCCAAAAAGGTAAACTATTCTGGTGACTAACAGAGTTAACACCCCAGGAAGACGCTTTCATTTGCTTTTGAATAAAATGCTCAGAATATTTTTCTCATCCTCCCAACCTGAAGGGTCCGGAAATGTAAAACTGAGCAAAACACTTTACAGGGAACTTCTAAATGTTTATAAAACACGCCACGATGGTAATATTTTTCCGTTAACCGGCTTGCAACCATTTTTATGGGATCATCTGCTCAATTAGCCCAACAATTTGATGACTTGAAAACTTTGCTTCATAAATGAGAAAATGTAAAGTCGAAGAATAAAAAAAGACTTACTAATAAGCTCATGTCGCAAAACAACTTAGAGACCACACCCGGTCAGAACCTTCCATACTTGAAGTGTCATATCCTCTAAAAACCCCTTAGTAGCAGTGGTTTTTTTGAGGGACGAATGGGGTTCCCCTTAGGAAACAGGTTGCCCGAGAGGATGGTCTTGGATCGTCCCTGGCGTTCCTGGCGTTCACCCGTGTCATGGCCGCGCTAAGGCGCAGTGAACTTGGCAGTGAGTGAAATACCGTCCTCTGGTTCTCTTCTTGGGGAAATCCATCAGTAATTAGACTCATTTTTCAATTTTGTCACCTAGAAACAGAAAATGCCCGTAAATCTCCCCAAACAGAAATTAGATGCTGCCGATTTAATTACCAACGAGTAAACAAGGTGATTCAGCCTCCGTGAGATGCCCAAACGCGGTCCTCACCGGCTCATTAAACTACCGCACAAGCGATTGTTCACTGCCAGGAGGAGGTGGGGTGGAGGGCCGGAGCAGGGCATCGCAGACACGTGCTTTCACGGGAGGGTGCTTTCAGAGCTGGTGCCGCCGGGGCGGGAAGGGGACCCCGGGGGCGCGGGAATAACCCCGTGGTTGTGGCACCTCTGCAGACACGACTGTGACCCCGAGGCGGACCTTGTCCTTTCTCACCAAGACTGTCTCCTTCCCCCAAGTCCCCCCACCCGCCCCGTCCAGTAGGAAGACGCTCCCAAGCTTCCTCAGGTGGGTTTACCTACGAGGAGTAGGTGGGCGCTTTGGGAGCCTCCCTGAGGTCTCTGGGTCACCTGGGATCACCCCCTGTGTCCCCACTGATTAGTCACAGCGTCCTCTCTCACTCTCAAAGCTGCCCTTGTCTGACTGGTAACCTATATGGTCACCCTGTGCATCCCGCAGGGAGGGTACAGGTTGTAAGTCCGCACCGCTGCGTTGATGGTCCTTGTGTTGAGAGGGGTGCTGAGGCCATGTTGTGGGTCGGTAGGTGAGTTCGTGGTGATGGCTGAGCGGTGTCTGCTGGCGGGGGCCAGGTGGGCGGCAGCTTGAGCACCGGACGAAGCTCAGGAGATGGGGGTTTGCACCCAGCACCGCTCCGGTCATCTCGGGGTGTCACTTCTATCTAACACTGAGCCGGGTCGCTCACGGGGCCTCTCAGTTTTGTGAGTCTAATCCTGTGTCGAGTGGACGTCACCCTACGGGACACTGGAGCCCCCTTCCTCCCCTGAGATTCTGTGGTCCTGCGCTGAATTTATGAGATGGTTCTCTCTGCCCCAAAGGGAAGCGTTGGGCTGATGCCCGCCAGTATTTCCACAGCACTTTACAGTTTACGGAGCACGTCCACGTACGTGGACACCAGCACGTGACGCAGGCTGTTTCCATGCTCCTCCTTGTATGGATGAAGAGGTTAAAGCTGAGGAAGGCCCAGCGCTCCGGGCTCAGGGGCCCGAGGTCAAGCCCTGCCACGGCTCTTAGAGTCTGCGTGGTCTGGGCGAGCGGACCTGCCTTCCACGCCTCAACCTCCTGATCCACGGGCAGGGCTCATCTGCCGGCATCGTGATGTTGTGACGAAGGAAGAAAATAATTCAGTAAAGCGTGCAAGGGATTTGGGATCCGGGTCGGGACTGAGGACACACAGGGTGACATCAGTTCTTGTTGCTGTTATTGGTGGTGGTGGTGGTGGTCCCCGTGGTAAGCAGCTTGTAGCCGGCGTGACGGGGACTCTTCTCAGGCACCGGGACCCGGGGTCCGTCGTCTATGACCCCAGCATTCGTATCCACAAGTCAGAGCAGCAAGCAGAATAATAGGAAAAATGAAGACCGTGTTCGGGGAGATATTTTGCCCACCTGGCACCGGGAGAACACGGGCTGGGAGCTAAAACTCCTGCCTCCTGGCCGCACATCCTTCCGGCAGCGGACGCGGCAGCACGAGGACTGTATTGGGGCCGTCGCCGGCCTCGAGGGCTCCGCGGTCGGGGGAGGGGCCCAAGCCCTCCGCGCCCTCCCCTCACTCGGGACGCTGGCCCTTCCGGGGTGACTGGGCTGCCTCTGTGGGTCCGCACGGGTCAGGAAGCGCCCCACCCACACCCGCGCGGCCTGGGGCGCGTTCACCAGCCTCGCAGGAGGATGCTCACGGCTCTGTGTTTTTCCGTTGTCGGTGGGTCTGCGCACCTTTTAAGCACTTTGCAAGAAAGAGCCAATTAGCTGAAGTGCTGTGTGACCCTGTGGACGCTGCCGGTCCCTCAGGTGGAGGGAGAAGGTCTGAGAGGGACGGAGGGGGAGCCGGGGGCTGGTGGCCGGAGGGGCGGAGGGGCCGCGAAAGAAATGGGGGGCGGGAGGGTGGGAGGGAGGCAGAGGCCCGGGGCGGGGACCGGCTGTTTTCACCTGCGTGACACAGAGTCGCTTCTTCCTCCTTGGATGTTTGGCGTCTTGGCTAAAAATGCCTCGAGGGAACGGTGTCTTGGGGACGGGGAGATGGAGAGGGCGGTGGCACTGTAGGAGGCTCGGGCGGGGGGCTCTGCCCACGTGCGGGGGGTGAGTCCTGTGCGGAGTGAGGCGCAGACCCCAGGCCCCCAGGGCCGAAGCCCCGTCCCAGGTCCCAGGGCCGTGTGTTCTCGGGCTGGAGAGGCTCCGCGTCTAACAGCCGCCTCTTCCCCTCACCCGTCAAAGGAGGAAGGCCGTCCCCGATGGAAGGGGTCTTCCTGACACCCCCGAAAGGAAAAGGAGCAGGATGGGCGAGCGTCCCAGGGAGGAGCGCGGGGCCCCAGGGCGCTGAAGGGCGCGCGGCACAGGCCCCGTGGCTCCCGGAGCACCCCTCCACCCTGCCGCCGTCTCCCTCGTCTGGTGGCTCCAGGAGCCTCAGGGCCCCCGGGGGCCCCCCTCCTGCCCCCCGAGCGGGGCTCAGGCCTGCCTACTGCCCCTCGCTCATCGTGAGACGACAGAAAGGTGTCCCCTCGTTTCCCTAGGAAATGGGGGACTCAGTGTCACCAAGACCTCTCCCAGCACTGATGTCTGGTCCTTTTTAGTGGAGCGTGAGCCCCAGAACCTCGGGAGCTGCGCGGGGCTGCCTGCTGGGGCCCTGTGCTCCCCGCTGCCGGCCACCAGGAGCCCCTCTGCACCCGCCGCCTGCAGCCCCCCGACGGCTGAGCCAGGTCAGCACAGGCGGAGGAGACAGGCAAACGAGGCCCCGCCCTGTCCTGCTGCCGGGATCTGGGGGCGATTGAGGGTGACACTGCAGACAACGTACGTTCAAAACCTGCGTTAAACAAAGCTAAGGGAGGTTCTCAAATAATATGAACGGTGCGATGACCACTTTGGACACACAGGGGAAGCGGGTTGGCCGCAGGTGACAAAACGTCAGCCACGGTCCCCTCGGGTGGGGGGAGGGATGGTACACGTCTTCATTTTCCTTTGGTCACCTCAGTCGTCTTAAATGTCTAACATGAATTTTGCTGTCTTTGCGATAAGAAAGTAAAATGCTCAAGATCATAGGGGAGAAAGGGGCTCGGCCGAGGGGGGGGTGTGGAGGCGGGGCCGACCCCGCCCTCGGCCTCTGAGAGCTGACCGGGGGATGGGCAGGGAACAGACGCCTTGACGGTGACTTTCGCAGCCGCCCCTCCTTTGCAACGCTACCCTTTCCATCTGTGTCGTCACTGCCCTACCCCGCCGCCAGCTCCGTAGTCCACTTCGAAGGCCTTGGTGACGGCTGAGAGGACAGGAAGCTGGATTATCCGAGGCCAGCGCCCAGGACAGACGGAGGTCACTCATGAAAGCCTCGGGAGGCTTGGAAATCAAGTCATAATTTGGCGAGAGGGGTTTTACCTGCTCTGGTTTGGGTGTGTCTCTCTGACTCGTGTTCTAGAAAGCACTTGTTTGGGGGACTGGGAAATGAGGTCAGTCCCCATGGAAAAGCGGGGGGACCCAGGACACCACGCAAGGCTGGGGGACAGGACACTGGGGAGAGCCAACCCGCACGGCTAATTTCAGATCCTTGTCAAATTCCAAGTGTCATCCATCACTGAGCAGCAGAGATACAGCCTGTGACGATGTTGGGTTCAGGGCTGAGTCTAAACATAAGACAAGCGGTTGCCCAGGAAGGACCCGCGAGCTGACCGAAGACGAGATGATGGAGTTAATCTCGTCAGAAATAACCCGCCGCCGAGTGCAGGACTCGCCCGGGGGCTGAGGATGTGACCTTGAAGGAGATGCAGCCAACGCCACCCGAGCGCAGTCCCTGAACCCCCTCCCACAGGTGACCCGCAGGTGTGCGTGCCAGGGCGCGGCCCCAGAGGCAGCCTGCCCGTTGCGGGGGAGCCCGACTCCACAAGCTCTTCCTGGAACACGACATCGGCCCCCCATTTCTCTCAAGGAGGCCCCTCCTTCCTCCCACTTCTGGAGCCACATGGAGTCAGGGTGGCCCTTGCCAGGGACGGGCCTCGAGCCCAGATTTTCCCCGAGTGTGACGTGTACCTGGGTGGCATGTCGGACGATTTTAGGTAGCACATGGACAAACATTGTTAATGGTTTTACTGACATCCTTTTTCATGGCAGGCAACACTCGTGATACTTCTGATTTTAAAAAATTCCTTTCTAAATGTTCATGTAAGAAAAGCGAGTTGATGGAAGGAAACAGTATTCAGTGAACAATATTATACATACTTGGACGTGGCAAAAGTGATGACGGTCTTGAGACATACTCTCTGGGCCCCCCTGGCCGGTGTCCTCTCCCTGAACCCTCAGCCTCTGTTCTCTGATCGTGGATTTCGGCTGCTGCAGGGTCTCCACCTCCACTACAGGGCTGGAGGAGAGAACCTCAGTGGGGTTAGACCAGTGGTTGGCTTACAGCCTGTTTACAGCATCCCCCCACAGGTGGCGACAGGCGTGACCAGGAGCTGGAGGACAGTGCGGGCTCTGCTCTGTAGCCACATGTCCACACGCCATCAGTGGGAAGTGGGGGCCCTGGGCCAGGCGGGTGCTGCATGTCAAACCCTTGCAGAGCGCCGCTGGCTTTCGACAAAAATCAGACGTTCAGTGTGGCCCCAGCCAATCCCCCGTGCAGAGGTGCCAGGCGAAGGGGTCCGTCCGTCCTGTCACCCCAAACAGTGGGGAAAACGTGAGTCCCGGCTCCAGGCTCCCTAGCTGCAGGACGTTGTAGAGGTTACCCAGCCTCTCCCACCAGCGTCCTCTTGTGCATAATGGAGAGCACATTCTTTATTCATCATGCGGTTACTGTTAAGGTTAGAGTTGATGCATCCAGGCTCCGACTCGGCTGTTACTGGCAGCTGTGATTGAAGAGGAGGAGGAGACGGTGGTGGTGGTGACGGTAATGGGATGGTGGTGATGGGGGTGGAGGAGATGGTGGTGATGGTGTTGGGGGTGGAGGAGATGGTGGTGATGGTGTTGGGGGTGGAGGAGATGGTGGTGCTGGTGTTGGGGGAGGAGGAGATGGTGGTGCTGGTGATGGGGGTGGTGTGAGGAGGAAAAGAAAGTGGGGTGAGAGAAGTAGCAGAGAAGAAATTACCTGCCTTCCTGCTTCACGAAGTGGTCGTGACACTCAACATAAAATGGAAGGCTGCTCATAAACTATAATGTCCTACCCCTTGCGCTCTCGCTGTGGAACTTAGCCCCGGTCCTCAACCCTCCTGAACCCACGCTCTCACTCCTGAAGGACACTGAAGGACGGGCACCTCGTCCAAGCCACTGAAATAAGTCGCTTCAGGAGGCAAAGCGTTGTGGGGCTCCCAGAGCCTCCAGGGAAAGGCTCGCGGCTGGGGGGCTGGGGTCCCTTCGGCTGTGGATGCAGGGCTGGGGGTCGGGGCCAGGAGCATTCAGACGGCACGGAACCTGGCAGACGGGCTCAGAGAAGTTTCTGGTTTGGTTGTGAAGTTGTGTCGATAACAGAGAACAGATGTGAGGCCTCGGGCTCCAGTTTGTGTCGAAGTCAAGAGGCTCAGAAGTAGCTCGCAAGCGGGTCGTGCTACCTGCTGAGGGTCCTGGAGGCCCGTGTGGGCAGGAGGGAAGAGGGGCCGGGCAGAGCGCTGGGGCTGTGGGTGCTGGAGGGCGGCCCAGGCGGGGCCTCTGGGGACACACAGAGCTGCCTGGAGGGGGCGTGAGCCCCACAGACGCCTGCGGAACCCCCGCTGCCCCTGCTGCCGAGCCAGGGGCGGAGCTGGGGTCCATGCCGGGTGCAGAGCCGCGATGGCAGCTGAGCCGTCCCAGCACGGACTGTGACTCCTAACCCCCGAGTCGCCGGAGTCGTGTAACTTCCCGCTTTCCTGCTGACACGGCCACAGTTGGGAAGATTACGCGGCTCGTCCCGGGGAAACAGCTTGACTCCAAATCCCTTTCCCTCTGTCGTTTTGCCCTCCACTTAAAGACACCTCCTAACCAAGGTGACAACGAGGCCTGCTTCCGCCCTGCAGGCCTCTGTCCCCAAGGGGAGGAGCTTGCAGAAAACACACACGTGTCGTAAGTGCTAGAATCGTGTCTGCAGAGGGCCCTGCACTGGGCGGAAGGCCGTGGGGGGCCGGGGAGGGTAAGACGTCCAGACCAGGGGAGGAGCAGGCCTTGCAGGTGGAGAAAGGCCAGCCTGGCAGGGTTGCCCTTGCCACCCGTCTGGGTTGGGTGTGGTGAGCCTTCTGGTGTGGCTGGAGCACGGGGTGCTGGCCGGATATGGGGCCGGAGGGACAAGTGGGTTCCACTGGGACCTGGGAGCCGGGCCACGGAGGCGAGACTCCATCCCAGGCCCGGGGCGGGGGTGGCACCGGGGGAGGTGGTTAGGCAGAGCATCAGCCTGGATGCCAGTGAGGCCAGTCAGGAAGCTGCCTCAACACCCAGACAGTGCTGGGGGCGGGAGGAGGACAAGCCGTGGAGACAGGCGGGAAAGGGGGTCTGTTCCCCTGTGCCGCGTGCTGGTCTGCCTCCTCGCAAGAAGGTGGGCATTTAGGAGAGAGTTTTGAGGCCACTGCCGCATCCATTTGGGAAACCACACACTAGCCACAGGTCATCGAGCAAATGCCCCCTTGTCTCCAGAAGCACCTCAGCTCTGAGTGGGAATACCTGTCACCGCTCTGCTCCATTACCCAAAGCAGAGGTGGTGTCCCGGAGCCGGTGTCGTCCTGGGAGAGAGGGGACTGGCCGCGCCCTGACAGCCCGTGCTGCCCGCTGGCAGGACGGCAGCCCTCGAGCCGCAGGGGAGGGGCCCTGGCCACCCGTGAACTGCAAGGGGAGGCTCAGCAGCCCGTGACAACGGCGCGGGACACCGCCGAGCACGCAGGCAGGCCAGGTCTGCCCTGGGGGCTGACAGCTGAGAACCAGCCCAGGAAGGGGCCCCGGGGACGGACAGAGCTGCCGTCGGGGGGACGGGCTGGCAAAGGGCAGGCCGGCACCTGGACATCGGAGCCGCCCGCTTGGCCCTCCTGGGGAGGCAAAGCCAGCCTCCAGAGGAGACCTGAGCTCAGGGTCCCACAAGTGGATGAGTCACGGCCACCTGGCGTCACGGGCGGGGGCAGAGCAAGCTCTGCGGGAGGAGGCTTCCGGATCTTTAGGCTGATCCCCTGTGAGACCGGTGACCTGGCAGAGTTTCGGCCTCCGGGGCCACCAGCCTCGACGAACAGGTGACTGTTCTCTGCGAGGCTGCTTTACTCTTAGGTATCCCGTGGTTTGTCCGGCCCCTTCATCCTTTACCGGAGCCCTGGGTGTTAAGGCCAGGCCGCCTGAACCACCATAAGGCCCTTGGGAAGCGCCTGCCTCGAAAAGCCGTGAAGCGGAAGGCCTTGTCTTCAGCCGCCTCCCGCCTGCCCGCCCACCCCCTTGTCCCCCGTCCCAGGGCCCCAGCCTTCCCCCGGCTCTCTCCACAAACGGCTGTGCTGGCGATTTCCTGACAGATGATCCTGGGGAGGGGGTGGCTGATCCAGGTTCAGCCGTGGCCTCAGGTAGCTTTAGATGAAGACCCTTGATGGTTAGAAAATCTTTAACATCCAAAGGAATGCTTCCTTTTTTTTTCCTTTGTGAGAAAATAAATATAACAAAATTTGCCATTCTAACCCTTTTAAAGTGTACACTTGGGTAGCGTTAATTACACTCACAATGTTGTGCAGCCATCACCGCTGTTTCCACAGTTTTTCATTCCCCGAAACAGTTCCCTCCTCCTCCGTCCCTGGGAACCTCTAATCTACAGCTTCCATGAATTTGCCCGTTCTGGGTGTTTCACAGAAGTGGAATCGTACATCTCTGCCCTTTTAGGACTGGCTTCTCTCTCTTAGCACAGTGTTTTCAGGGCTCACCCACGTTGCAGCGCGCGTCAGAACTTTATTCCTTTTCAGGGCTGACTAGTATCCTTCTGTGAGTGTATTCATCGCATTCTGTGTAGTCCTTCAGCCGCTGATGGAAGGAAAGCCCTCTGAGTGTGAATTTCCACAGCTGGTCTGTTACAGAGCAGATACATGCTGCTTAACACAGACGGTGGGGGCATGGCCCAGCTGCACCACGCGTGCGTGTGTGTGCGTGTGTGCAGAAACACGCATACTTGAAGAGACGTGAGCGTGCACACGTGAACAGACCTGGCAGGCGCTCCCTGACGGCCTGGTCCAGCGAGCTCTCCCCTGGCACCGGCTTCCCTTACCGGGAGGGAATGTTGTGTTCTCCTAGAGCACACACATTAAGAGTCTCGTTAATGAAGGATTTTTCATTATCAGACCTATCTGTGTTTATAGGGCTCCTCAGAACAGCGAGGACAGGAACTCTCTGTTCCTCTCCACATTTGGGAATGTGACTGTGCCTTGTGCAGAGCTGCACACAGACCAGGGACGAGCTTGACAGAGAACTCTGGAGAGGCTTTGGAGTCATCTACCACTTTGAAAGTGGTATTCCAAGTTCTAAGAAAACCAGGGGGAAAAAAAAAAAAAAAAGCACTCATTCCTCTTCTTAAATAAAATCTCAGGCAGAACCCAGAATGTAGAGGCAACAAGAGTCACCCAGGCTGTTCAGGACGAGATGGCTGCGTCTTTTCTGTGTGTTCTCCGTCCACAGCCCACCCCGTGGGTTCCCCAGACCTGATTCATCTGTGCAGGGTCCTCGGGTTAAAGCGGCCGCACTCTGGCTCGAGGCGGGGGCGGGGGGAGCCCCACCTTGGCAGCGCCCCCCCCCGACCTGTACCCGCTCCCAAAGCAGCGCCTGGGGAGCCCAGGGCTCTCGGCAGCATCGTGTTTTGGTGGTTGTTTTCACGCTTAACTAGCTCTTCTACCGATGAGAAACTGTGAGAAACTGACCGGGGAGGCAACGTGACTTCCCAAAGACACAGAGCCGTTCGGTGTCAGAATCAGGGTGGTTATCGTCCACGGATGACTGAGTCTGCCGTGAAGAGGCTTACAATGCGGTTGAAGGGCAGGATGTGTGGACGTGAGGAGAGCGGAAAGCTCCGAGGGCCTGTGCCCACCGGGGCCTCGCCGGCCCACGGGCGGCCCTAAGGAGAGAGCGGGGAGAGGGGAGGGATGGGGACGCGGTGACGAGGAAAGGGCGCGCGGGGCGGGCGGGGTTGGGCAGTGTTGTCGGGAGGGAAGGGGAGGTGCTGGGAAGGGGAAGAGACGGAGCCGCGTGAGCGGTGAGGTCCCCGCTCCAGCCGGCGGCGGCGGTGGGTCCTCGGGAGCCCTGGGCGGCCCCAAGCGCCCCCCCCACCCCGCGGCTGTGCGCGGCTGCGTCCGGCACGTCCCAGCCTTGTCCTCGTGCCTCCTCCAGCCTTTCCAACCTCGACCCGCGGCGGGGCCTGGGATCAGGCTGCCCCAGGGGGGCTTCCAGAGTTGCCGGGGTTCCCGAGATCACAGAGACAGCGCGTCCCGTGCTGGACCTTGGTGCGTTCTCAGGGCTCTGTGACCCCCAGAACCAGGCCCGGGGGGGCCGTGAGAAATGTGAACCCGTGAGGCCAGAGGCACCCTGACATCAGCCGGCCCGGAGAACCGCTTCCACAGCTGCACTGTTCTCCGCCCCCCGGACGTTTCTATGGCAACACACAGTGTTTTGAAAGGATGACCAAGCTGCTTCGCTTGTTTACGTTTTCCTGTTTGTTTTTTGGTTTTGAAGAGAGGGTTGGAATTAATTCTGTAAGGACACCCATGCCTCTAACGTTAGAGTGAATACAGCACTGCTCACAAGAGCGGTGCTACACACGTGCACACCCACGTTCACCCGCCTCACAGGTGACTGTGCCCCAGACTTGGTGACCACAGGCCCTTGCTCCTTCCCTGGGTTCTTGTCCGGACCCTTCTTCCTGGCTCCTGGGCCCTCTCCAGTTCTGTCTCAGACCCTTAAACCTCGTACTGAGGAGTCTGACCCACTCGTGTCTTAGGGGGTGAGCGGGGCCCGGGAGGCAAAGAAACGAATGCGCCTTGGGCATCGGGTCAGGAAGTCCAGCTCCTCCTGCGTCCTCCACGTGTACCTCCCCGGCCTTATCTTATCAGTGTCCTAGTCTTTCCGGCTGGGAGGTTACTTAGCTAACCTCTGAGGTCCTTTTATCTCTCAGACCCCATGGCTTTAAGCAGGACCCTGTCACTTCTCCTGGGAGACAATTCCCAGGATGCGGAAGCGCTCCCTTGGGCCGAGGTCGTCCCGTAGGGGGTGGACCCCAGCCTCAGCTCTCCTCCGGTCCACGCGCTCTCCAGGGCCACCTCGTCCAGCCGCCCCTGCGAGCCCAGCTCCGTGCGAGCCCACCTCTACGTCCAAGTCCAGGAGCTCCGCCTTGAATACAGAACGATGACCCCTCCTCTTCCTCAAGGCCCCACTGCAGCGAGAGGCTCCTCCATCCACAGCCGCCGGGTTAGAAGCCCCGGGGGGGCCGCGCCCTTCTTTCCCTGCCTCTTCTCCGACCCCCACGTGCAGCCAGAAAGCAAATCCCACGCCTTCTGTGTCCCAGCTCCGCATACTTATCTCCAGTCCCCCGTCTCGGCCTCGGCTCAAGCCTCCACGATCTCTGCATGGGCACCCCCGCCCGACTGGCCCATCGTGACCGTGCCGGACGGCAGCGCACACCACAGCAGGGCCGCCGTCTCCTCAGAACGGGAGCCAGGTGTCCAGGCCTGGCCCCAGAGCCCCCGGTCCCCTTGCTCCGGCCCACCTCTCCAGCCCGTCCCCTCCCGGCCTCTCTCCAGCCGCGGCCTCCACACTTCCCCCCTTTACCTCTCTCTCCACCGGCTGCCTGACCCGCCCACTTCAGCTGGCAGCTCTCCATCCGCCGAGCCTTCCCTCCAGGGCACGGCTCACCTGCTGTATTGGAACCTGTCCGTCTGTCCCCATTGTCCCCAGAGCTCCTGGAGGTCAGTTTCTGAGCCCCTTGTCGTGCATCTCCAGTACATAAACACGTCCGTGAATGGCTGAGTGAAGAAGGACTCGCTGCCGTGTCCGTGGCTCCTCTGGTCTCCGCCTGTTATGTCACATGGTGTGGATTAGGGAGTGGGCCTTATGGGGGAAACTGACAACGGCCGAGAGTCAACAAGAGAAGACACACGTCCCCAAGTCCTCCGACTCACAGGAGGTGCACCAGGTCTAGGACGCCGCCGGGGCTGCAGTGTGGGCCTGCACGGCAGTGGGGGGACCCGGGACCCCTCCTCCCCCGTGGCTTTCTCTCTTCATAGAGGAATCAGGAAGGGAAGGCAGCCTCGCAGACGAGGGAGTAGACACGCTGCTTGGTGCCGGGCAGGCGGGGCTGGGAGTGCAGCTGTTTAAGGAACAGTCCGAGATGCGGGCCCCCCTGCACACAGGACACTCGGAGCCCTGGGGTATGGCTGTGCTCCCTGCCGTGGGGAAGGGGTGTTCCGAGCTGGGTTGCTACCTGTCCCAGAAAGCTCACTGTGCAAACAAGAGGGGTCTCCGGCCTCACTGTCCAATGACTCAGCTGGTTGTGCCTCGCCAGTAACGTGTGACTGGATGGAGGGATGGTGGGATAAAGGCATCCAGCACACAGGTGAACACACGAAAGCCCCTGACACGCATGGGTACCAGCTCACGTTTGTTTCCCTTCTCATCCCTGCTCCAACCTTGTGGATTTCCGCAGAGGTTTCTGGGGGTGCAGAGGAGGTGGCCCTGTCATCTGGGGCTAAACGAGGACGCTCTGAATGGCCTTGGGGGCCGAGTGGCTGGACAGCTCCCCTAACACAGTCGTCCTCAGGTGCGTCGCGCCCTCCTGGAACTCGCATTCCCTTTCAACACGGTCCTGATGTACGTTTTTATCCAACATCACCCACTCTTTAAAGACCAGAGGTCCTACGCACTGTGGTTTGTTCCTGGGTCTCAGACCCCTGGGAAGCCACGTCCCAGACCAACTTCAAGATGACAGAATGGGTAGGAGGTAAGGACAGGCCCGCCTCGGAGGTGCTGGTGGAGCCCCACCTCCTTCCCATGGATACCGCTTATCTGGGCCTTCCTCAGCACGTGGACCAGCGGTTCTTAAACTTCAGGTGCTTCAGGGACACCCGGGAATGGTCTGGAATGTGCACTTCCAGGCTCCATAGCCAGAAGATCTCCTCCAGTAGGTCTGGGTGGGGCCCGGGGCTCTTCCCTTTTTAACTTTGCGTCCCCAGACTTCATCCTGCGCTGGGCTGGGTGAGGCCAGCACACACTCAACGTCGCGGGGGTCGGGGAGGGCGGGCAGAGCAGGTGCGCAGAGCACGGGCCACGTTGGGGCCAACCTGACCTCCCTGCGGGGCTCCCCATCAGGGCCCCGGGGCCCCAGGCCTGGGAGCAGCCCCTCCCAGCAGGCCGGGCGGCAGGCCGTACGCCTTCTAGGGATACAGTGGGCGTGGGGCCTGGGGTCTTCAGCGAGCCCCTCCTGACCTGCAGAGGAGGGGAAGCCGGGTCTGGGGTCTGAGGTGGGAGCTTCCTGGAGGCTCCCGCGGAGACGGGCGCAGAGCATCGGTGTGCGAAGGCCAGGCCGCCTCTGCCTGCGGGGGCCTTGAAGGCTCTGCGCCGGGGACAGCGTGGGAGAGCGGCTGCTGGGGAGGGTGGGGTGCCGGTGAATCAGCCCTGAGTTGGCTCTCACCAGCCGGAGTCAGCCCTGCCAAGCGTGGGCTCCGGGGACAGGGCCACATCGCCCAGCAGAGCCCTCTTGGAGAGGACAGGGTGCGGCGAGGGGGAGAGCGCCGCCCCTCCCCCACCCAGGGCCCGCCCTCATCCTGGGAATGCCGCGTCCCTGCCGACCTGGTCTCGCCCTTTGGACAGAGCGTTCTATTTTCTCAAGGAAGAGAGCTCGCCCAGGTCGGGGTCAGCGCACGTGGGCAGCTGCCTCCGTGTCAGCGGCTGGCGGAGGTTTCCATGCTCTGCTTCTTGGTGGCTGGGTATCAGAGACCCCGGCTGTAGCTTCAGGGTTTGTGACTCAGAACTGTGGCACTTTCCCTGCCCTTCTGTCTCAGCCCTTTCCAGCACCAGCTCCTGTCCCGGCATCCTTGGGTCCCCTTTAGATGAGGCGTCGTGCGTTCTCTTCTGAGAAGTACAAGGAACTGCTCACTGATTAACTAAGATGTTTCTCAAAGAGGCGCGATTTTTCACCACCCTAATTTCTGCATTTTAACATTTGAAGACTAAAAAAACCATTCCTGCCCAGTGGATCGGAGCTCCCCTGTGGGATGGACCGTGGGGCTCGGCCTGTGGCCTGGGGGTCCCCCTGATCCCACCGTGGAGGGGCCCCCTTCTCCTCCGCCACCTTGGGGGACCTGCTGGGTCAGAACTTTCCAAATCCCCAGTCTAATGACTTCTTCTCTCTCTTCTACTTGTGTTTCCTAGGAACGGGTGGAGTATCTCTTTCTCATCATTTTTACTGTGGAAGCATTTTTAAAAGTCATAGCCTATGGGCTCCTCTTTCACCCCAATGCTTACCTCCGCAACGGCTGGAACTTGCTGGATTTTATCATTGTGGTCGTCGGGTGAGTACAGCCACCCCTCCCCCCCTCCGCCACCGTCACCCAGTGCCGGCCCCTTCCCATCCGTATCTGTGTCTCTGGTCACAAGGGCCCTGGGCTTCAGACCAGACGAGAGGATCTATAAAAAATCACTTCGGGGCTTCCCTGGCGGCGCAGTGGTTGAGAGCCCGCCTGCCGAGGCAGGGGACGCGGGTTCGTGCCCCGGTCCGGGAAGATCCCGCGTGCCGCGGAGCGGCTGGGCCCGTGAGCCGTGGCCGCTGAGCCTGCGCGTCCGGAGCCTGTGCTCCGCAACGGGAGAGGCCACGGCAGTGAGAGGCCCGCGTACCGCAAAAAAAAAAAAAAAAAAAAAAAAATCACTTCCGATTCAGTCTCCAAAGGGAGAGGAGCTGTTACCCGGAACAGCCCGGGTTGCTGCTCCCACCTGCACACACGCGTGCGCACAGGTGAATCTGAGGCCTTCTGGTGGAGCCCAGGGGCCTCTGTGCAGCCAAGGAGATGCCCCAGCTTGAGGTCTTTTACTCCCTCTGGGCCTCACCTGGCCCAGCAGCCCCTGGACGCCTCCCCTGCGGTGTTGCTGAGTACGTCTGGTTGGGCTGGACGGAAGGGCGGCTCGCACCCGGGAGCCGGGACACCCACCCGCACCTCTGCAGGGTCCTGGCTCGGTGGCTGCCGGGACCGGACAGTGGGACTAGGAAGGGCCGAGGGGACGGGGCCAGACACACTTCCCCGGACACCCTGCTCTGCTGTAGAGGCCAACTCAGCCTACGCTCAGAAACAAAGCGGCGTCAGGAAGCTTCAGGAAACCTTGGAAGTGACGATCTCCTTATCAAGGCATCAGTAACTTCAGGAAAAGATTCTCCGTGGAATGTTTGTACAGAGACGCGCACGCGCCACGAGAGACACAGCTGACCGGGCTCCAGTCACCCGTCCGTCTGCGGAGGGCAGGGTGCCCAAGCCTCGGGGCTGACCTGGCGCTACTTCAAGCCCACCTGCCGTTCACTCCCTCAGCCTTCGGGGTCAGGTCAGCGTGGCATTAGGCTCCTACCCCAAGGGGCCCTTCCCAGCCACCCCGGGAGGATGTTGCCCTGGTGGCTTCCCCAGAGCACGCCCTGCTCAGAGCCTCGTGGGCGCCCGACCTTTCCTGCAGGAAGTGATGGAGCAAATCAGGACCATTTGGGAGTGAGTCCCTGTCTCCGGGCGTCTGGAGCTGTTTCCGAGTTTTCGCCGCTGTCCTTTTTTGCCTGGCCGAGCATGACACGCTTTGCATTAACATCAGGGACACTTGGGAGGCGTGAGGGACACGGAAGTTACTGGACTCTGCCACGTGCGGATGTCAGGGTGAGGCTGCAGCTCTGCGAGAGATTTGCTACTTCTGTTCACTCCAGGATAAACAGAGTGACTGACAAATGCCTTGAACTAACTCAGCAAACCATGGCAAAGTCCTTTAATGGGCTTCTTCCTGAGGCATCTAAATCCTTTTAAATTCAGCGTCTCCCTCCAGGCCCGAGTCTCCTGGGAAACTTTCACACACTCACAGAAAGAGCCCAAGGAATGAGATCCAGTGCTTCTGGGGCCAACAGAGAGGAGAGGCGCCTCTTGGGGCAGAGAAGCTACGTCTTCTCCCGTCTGTGGGCTGCGTTGGCGTTGGTCTGTACGATGCTCTGCCCCAGACGTGGCCTCACCTCTGCGTGGGGTGGAAGCAGGAGACACGGGTGGGCCTCAGACAGGGGCCCATCTCCCACTTGCATGGACCCTGCTCCTCCCGAGACTGAAGCGAGCGGACTGCTTGTGGGTCAGCCCAGAGCCCAGCCACATCCCCCCGGGCCCAGGCCATCAGGCTGGGGAAGAGAGGGAGGCGTCCTGACTTGGCACTCTCCCAAAGGTGCCTCCATCGACTGTGGACGACACGGCGGCTGTGATGCCAGCGCTGGCTCAGCTTGTGGTCCACCGGGACCCTCTGGCTTTTTCCTGTTGATCTCGCACTGGCCACACTCGGCACCTGGTTTCTCTTCTCCAAGGCGCTGGTCTTTGGGGCTCTCCATCCAGTCTAGACTCAGCCCATCCTTCTAACTCAGAACACGACACACACCCGCCCCATGGAGGGTGTGGCCCAACCACCTCTCTTCAGCTGTGCTCTCCCATCCTGACCCCTTACATGGATATGCCTTTGCTTCTTCGTGTCTCCTGGGAAATATCTGCTCCCCTCGGCCCCTCCTGGGCAGCCTCTACCATCCTGCAAACTAGAGGGAGTCTGCCTTGCTCCGGGGGAGGTGGGCTTGCCCGCCTGAGTGCCGGGCTGAGGGCCCCTCTCCTTTCTCTGCCTTGCCACCCAGGAGGCCAGTGCCAAGGCATTGCCCTCCCCCTACCTGCCCCATTCCTTCTGGAAGTGGAGGAGTCTCCTCGGAACAGTGGGGACACGGGGCTGCTGAATGGATGTGGGAGGACTTCAGAGCCTCTGTGAGCTACTCCCCTGCACCCCCATCGGGCACCCTGGAGCCTTCCCCGCACCCCCGCCAGGCAGCCAGGAGCCCTCCCCGCACCCCCGCCAGGCAGCCGGGAGCCCTCCCTCCACCCCCACCAGGCAGCCGGGAGCCCTCTGCACCCCTGCCAGGCAGCCGGGAGCCCTCCCTCCACCCCCGCCAGGCAGCCGGGAGCCCTCTGCACCCCCGCCAGGCAGCCGGGAGCCCTCCCCGCCCCCCCGCCAGGCACCCGGGAGCCCTCCCCGCACCCCCGCCAGGCAGCCGGGAGCCCTCCCTCCACCCCCGCCAGGCAGCCGGGAGCCCTCTGCACCCCCGCCAGGCAGCCGGGAGCCCTCCCCGCACCCCCGCCAGGCAGCCGGGAGCCCTCCCTCCACCCCCGCCAGGCAGCCGGGAGCCCTCAGCAGATGCGCCTGCTCAGACCTTCTACTCCAGCCTAAAGGGCCTCACTATGTCTCCAGCTCCCTCCCAATATGGGGCCCTGCCTCTCGGCTCACAGGGCCTCTAGAGACCACGTCCTCTCTGACAAGCTCTAACGTCCGGCTAAGGAACGGCCAGACACGCCGCCTGGAGAAGGTCCCCAGCCCTTAGGCACCGGTGGGCACCAAGCAGTGGTTTCGCCTCTACAAAGTGTGACTGAGGAGAAACACGCCGGCCCCTGCAAGCTGAGAACACCGCTGAGGCCCGTTCCTGAAATCTCTACCCCTCCAGGAGTTAAAGGAGGGGATGGTTGTTCAACCTCTGTTCCCTTCCCTGAATAATACTTGTGAACATCTTGTACATGGATAAGCATGTTCCTTTCTTCCAGGAAGTTCTAGGAACCAAATCTGGTTTGGATTTGGAATGTGGTTCAACAGACTTGCAAACTGGTGTCCATGTCCTAAGTTTCCGTGATCCAGGCTTCCATGGAAAGAACATTTCTCTGCAGAGAAAGGACCCCGCTTCCCCCACCCTGGAGACCTCTGCCTGGGATGGGAGGTGTCACCAGCTAACACATGGACCCGTCAAACTGCCAAGCTGGGGTCAAGGAATCACAGAACAGGCAGGACGTCAGGCGTGGTCTGGCCACAGGACCCACTGTGCAGACACAGCCTACTCGGGGTCCCCACGTGGAAAACAGACCGAAGGGAACCCACTCATCCCTGGCCTCGCTGCCCAAGACGTCCCCAAGGGTTCTCCGGAGCACGTTTTGCAAATCCCTGTTTAGACCAGCTCCCTTCACTGGGCCCTGCCTGGGTCTAAGCTTCTGCTAAGCCCCCAGCTGCAGCTTCCCCGTTCCCAGACCCAGCCCCCTGGGGCAGGAGTCATAGGAGCCTCAGCCTGTTCCTCAAGACCAGGCTGCCCAGGCCCGGTTCAGGTCTGGTCCCTGGGCGTCTTCCTTGGCCCCAGGCACGACCCAGTGCGCTCTACTGACCGTGAGTCAGTGGGACGTCTCTAGGTACACAGACAAAGATGGTCCACGGGGCCCTTTCCCATATTTTTCTCGGTTCCCACAAGTGGCCCAGGATCCCAGACTCCCATTCCCATACATTCTCTGCATGTTCTAATCTCTCCCGAAACCTTTCCAAGGTGCCCTGTGTTCCCCACAATCCCTCCCCATTTCTGGTCTTAGCAAACATTTTCTGTAAAAGTCCAGATACCAGATTTCAGCTTTGCAAGCTTTGTCCCAACTACTCAGCTCTGTCGAGAAAACATCAATATGGAGTGGGGTGTCGCTGGGTCCTCATCAGATTTATTCCAGAGCAGGTAGCCCGGTGCTGCCCTAACCCCAGCACCGGTCCCTCCTTCTCTCTCTCATTCTCTCCGGGGGTCCCGCTGCCCTGGCCGTCTCTCAAGATATGGCCCCTCCCCTCCAAATTCTCGCAGGCCAGGAGAGGGGCCCTGCTTCCCCTTATTCTGCTTTCAGACCACCGCCCCCCTCCTCCCTAAGCCCCTCCAATTCTTTTTTTTTAAATTTATTTATTTTATTTTTGGCTGCATTGGGTCTTCGTTTCTGCACGCGGGCTTTCTATAGTTGTGGTGAGCGGGGGCTACTCTTCATTGCGGTGCGTGGGCTTCTCATTGCGGTGGCTTCTCTTGTTGCAGAGCACGGGCTCTAGGCTCAAGGGCTTCAGTAGTTGTGGTATGTGGGCTCACTAGTTGTGGCACACGGGCTTAGCTGCTCAGGCTCAGTAGTTGTGACTCACGGGCTTAGTTGCTCCGCGGCATGTGGGATCTTCCCGGACCAGGGCTCGAACCCGTGTCCCCTGCACTGGCAGGTGAATTCTTAACCACTGCGCCACCAGGAAAGCCCAACCCCTCCAATTCTGATGCTTGTGTCCTCAGACCCTCTACCCCTTGCTTCTCCAAGTCGTGGTCCTCCCACACCTTTGAGTCTCTCCTTGGCTGTGGAGACGTGAGCTCTTGGCCAGCTCCTCCTCTCCGTCACGCACTGTCCCGCCATCAGCCTCCAAGCTTCTCGGTTCCTTGATGTCTTCTTCCCCAGGGATCCCGACTCTGTCCTGTCTCAGCTGCCCGCTCCCAGGGTCGAGGTCGGGATCCCCGCCCTTACCGCGAGCCACATCCTCTCCGTGATCTCAGACCAGCTTCCTGCTCTCCAAAAATACCACCCATCCCTCCTGCTCCCTCCTTCCAGCGCTGGACTCCCACAGTCCCCTCCTCCTGCCCTGCGGTCATCTCTCACCTGTGTCTGCACTCAGCTTTTACTTCTCTCTTCATTTCCTTGCTCACTTGCAAAAGCACCAACTCCAACCCGGTCCGACCAGCTGGTACCTGAGCTGTGCCCTTGGAGCGGGTAGAGAAACGCACAAGGCTGAGCTGACGTGTCACTTCCCCTTGTGACCACCTCCTCCCGGAGGCCCTGGGTGCCCGGAAACCCTACTGCACGGCCTGGCTCCGTTCACCCCCCCACTTTCTTCCGCGACCCGTTTATGCCTTTGCCTCACCCTTCAAGCTTCCAGGACGCCCTCCCCTTTCACAATTCCAGCTGATGGCTTGCTACCTGATTCGCTGAGAAGAGAGATGCAGTGAGAAGAGGACTTCCGTCTGTTCCCACACCTGCATCTGAACCCACAGTGCACCTCCCTCCCCGGGGCCATGATGAACCGTCCTGGCTGCTGGGCTCGTGGCCCTCTGCGGGCATCCTGCCCTCCTGCCCACCAGGGGTATGACCGTTCCAGCCGCTGTGCCCTCACTTCTTTACTGCCCATCGTCTGTCTCTATTCGATGATTTCACTTAAAAACAAACAATACGATTCCACGCCCTCTTGCAGGAACTACCTTTTCTCTTCTCCTACCCTTTTCCAGCAAAATTCCTCAGGAGGGGTTGTTTCTACGGGAGCCTCCCCTCCAGCTACGGTGGCCACGGATCACTCACTTGAGATGTGCTGTATGTGTAGAACACACAGCAGGTTTCAAAGATTTAGTGCAAAACAGAGAGGGACAAACATCTCACTAAAAGCTCTTTATTACAGCTGAAGTGATCATATTTTGGTTATGCTGGATTAAATAAAATCTATCATCACCATCCACTCCGCCTGTTCCTTTTTTCATTTTTTTAGTGTGGCTACTGGAAAATCTAAATTGCACGCACGGCCCACATTTGCGCCTTGCACTGTTTCTGTTGGACAGAACCGTCTCGGACGCTCCTGTGTCCTCTCTTGAACATGTGTCTGTTACCTGTGTCCCCATCACTCCAACAAGACAGGTGTTGCCAGGGTCTGAGGCCGGTGGTCAGTTTCCCGTCCTTGTGGCTGCGGCACCACGTCGGTTTCTACGGGACCACTTGTTCGTGCCCAGGCTCAGATCAAAGCCAGGGGCTTGTCGGGAGGAGCTGGGATGTGGTGCCAGGGCACAGGAACCGGGACGCTGGCAGGGCAGAGGAACGGGCCCTGGCGGCAGCCTCCACCTGCCTGACGCCCCGCCTGGGCTGCCAGTGCCGCGAAGCCCGCTCGATGCCAGCACAGGGCAGGCGGGACCTGCCCTGAGGGACTGTCATCCGATGAGGGTCTCGGACCCTCCCGCACACCGGACTGATCGTGGCTGGAGGCGCCTGCACGCTTCGCCGCCCAGCATCCCTCAGAGAAGTCAGAGCCCCGCCGGGCAGGCAGGACATCCTGACGCTCCCTCTCTCTTCTTCTCTTCCAGGCTTTTCAGTGCAATCTTAGAGCAAGCGACCAAAGCCGACGGGGCCAACGCCCTGGGAGGGAAGGGGGCTGGATTCGACGTGAAGGCGCTCAGGGCGTTCCGCGTGCTGCGGCCCCTGCGGCTGGTGTCCGGGGTCCCGAGTAAGTAGCCTGGGCCTGTCGGCCACGTGACCTCCTCACCGTCCCCCAGTCTCCCCCCAGCGTGAGTAGCCAAGGAACCTGATTTCATATACACGGAGGGTTTTCTTGAGTGGGTTCCTGTGCTCTAAAGGTCCCAGCTCTGCTGTGCGTCCATTAAAACCCACTGTGGCCCCCACTCCCGTGAGCACCTGCGGAGTCCACAGCCTGATGGAGACAGCTGCCCAGAGGACAGCCTCGCGGCCACCTGAGCAGCCCGCTGTCCGCCACCGCGGCCGGGGCTGGGGGTTTAAATACGCCTGCAGCAGAAGAGCAGTGAGCTTCTCCCCAGGCTCCCGGGCCATGGGGGCCGATGGCGGCATCTCTGCTGTCTGTATTTTTCCGACGTTCAGGAAGTTCCGTTTTGCCACCTCTGCCAGCCCCCTCCTCCTTTCACGTCACGTGGGGCATCTCCGGCCACGGCAGCCCTATTTTTGGGCTCGCCGCCTGTCAGAGTGAGAACTGCTTTTCCCTGAGGGGGGAGGGCGCCGGCCTGAGTCGGGCAGACGGGTGTGGGAGACAGGCCCGGGGACGGCGCCCCTTCTCCCTCTCCTGCAGCAGCCGCCCATGGCGGAGGGCCCCCCAGCCCTGGTCACGGAAGGTCGGGCTCCCAGAGTGTGCACTCCAGAGAACCCCAGCCCAGCCTGCTCCCGGGCTGCGTCCACTTCCGGAGCTGCTTCTGTTCGGCCGGTGCTCACTGGGCCTAATTCTGGACGTGGGTGCTGGGACAGGTCACCGTCCACTCGGCGTGACCGGGTCTGGGCCCTAACTCGAGCTGGAGGAGGCCCCCGACGCGGGCTACAGCCAGCCGAGCTTGGAGACGGGTCCGGGCCAGGAAGGTAGAGGGGCCTCTGCACACCCACCTTTCCACCCGCACGGCCACCAACCAGGTGACGTTATCCTGCTCAGTGGGTGAAACCTCTCAGGGTGTAGAGCTGTGGCAACACGAGGGATCTTGTATCGACCTGTCCAGTGCTTTCCGTACCACGCAGGATCGTGGCAAGATCCGCCCGGAGTAACTGAATTAACCACGGCAGAGCAGAGAGAACCAGGCCTCCCGAGTGAAACCGGCTCTCCCCACGGCACCGCGTGACCTCCTGTAAAGAATTGCATGCGTCTTAGACGCTTACAGGCGTGTCCTGCCTCTGCAGTTACCTTAGAAGCCCCCTGAAGCTCAGAACTGTGCTCTGTATTGTCTCTGAATCCTGCGTGGTGCTGGCCTGGTCTCTGCTCAGGGCGCGAACTCCCTGGGTGGACAGAGGCGGGAGTGGGTGGTCCCTGGGCAGCGGTGGCCTGTGTTAACTCCCAGCGAGTGTAGACCGTGGCCCCTCTGCTTGAGAAGCAGATTCCCTCCGTTTGGCCTTAACCACTGGGCACTAAGAATGGCCACAGCGTACGTGACGGCTGAGACCCAGGGCCCGTTTGCAAAGCCTAAATTATTGGGGTTTTCGTGGTCAGTTAGCCATCACTCCATGGGCCAAACTCAAGGAATGAGAAGGCAGGGTGCGGATCAGTTCGACCAAGACTTTAAGGGGCTTAGTGTGATGGTGCAGCCAACGCGCCAGTGGCAAGGACTGTGAACTGAGCCCGCACTTTGACCAACACGCCACCACGGGCACGATGACGCGGACCCTGCTGCGCGTGCGCTTTTTAGGGCCCACAGCGTCAGAGCACCGTGCAGGGCCTGAGGACGCGTCGTGAAAATAAGTATGGTCCCTTCCCTGGAGGAGTTTGAAAATCTAATGAGAGTACACAAGGCAGCTTTTGCTGCAGGAAAAAACCACCCCGAACTCTCGGTGACTGAAAACCAGAATCACACATCCTTGGCTCGTGTTGCATGAGGGCTCTGGGCCTGACCAGCTTCCGTGGTCACCTCATCCCAGAGCCCAGGTCGAGGGAGCGTCCAGCGTGCGTGCCCGCGGCCCTCACGGCTCTCGCCAAGGGGCACGCGGTCAAACCACACGAGCATATTCTAGGCTTTTGCCCTACCTGGTTTATATCATGGCTGCTCACGTGCCAGTGGCCAGAGCAAGTCACCCGGCTGCCGCGGTCCCAAAGACGACGGGACACAGAAGTGTGCCGTCCACACAGAGAAGCACGGGTGAAGGTTGTGATCAAACAGTCCACTATCCCTAAGAGGCGGAAGGGGCGTTATTAACAGGACTAGCTACGGTGATGACTCTGGTACAGAGGTTCCTAATCAGAGATGCAGGGGAGCTGGATCCCGTGGAGTAGCCGGGGCTCCTCCACAGAGGAAGCTTCACGGACCGCGTGCCGTCCGTGTGCGGTACCGACGGCAGCTCTGCACCGCGGGGCTGGGAGTCGTTCCGTCGAGAGGGTGAAGACGGGACTCTGCCTCTCAGATGTAAGGCCCTGCTGCCCCGCCGTGAACTCAGGGAGATGTTCTGTCAGTGAAGCTGGTGCTCTTGCAGCCCTGGGGCCTGCAGGTAGCTCTGGCTTTCTCAGACAGCTAGCAGCTGGGTCTTGTTTTCTGTGGGTCACTGGTGAGAAGGGAAAAGCTCTTTGGGGGGCTTCAAGGCAGGGCTGATCCAGCCTCTCTCACTGGGATAGCGTCTCTGCGACCTTTTAAGTAGTGACGCGTGTAGACCCAGGTGGCTAAGTGCCCCGGGCTGGTCTGGTTGATCTCGTCGGAGACGATGTCACCGACATCTCCCGCTGCAGACCTGGACGGAGGCCTCCCTCCTCCGATGCCATAGCCTTTGGTTCTCCTCCCCGCCGCGCCGCTCCCGTCTCCTCCTTCTCTCGGGACCCGCCGCTGCCCGGCTCTCTCCCCCGTGGCAACGCCGAAGCATCTCTTATTGCGACCACCGGGGATCTCCGTGGTGCCGAATCCAGCGGCCTGTCTCGGGGCCGCTTACCTGACTGCAGGATTCGATTCAGCGGGTGGTCCCTCATCCTTGAGCCGTATCGTCACCGGGCCTTGGGGACGCGCTTCTGTCTCAGCTCTGCCCTCACTCCACTTGCTTTTCCTCGGGGGAGCCGCGGGCTGACTTCCCCTCGCCTTCTCCTCCTCCATCCTTGGGCCTCTTCTCTCTCTCTGCACCGGCCCTGGTGGTCACGCCCGGTCTCCTGTGTGCCCTCTGATAGCGGCGAGCGGCTGCCGCCCGCACACAGGCCTCTCCCCTGAGGCCGGGCTCGCGCTGCCGCCTCCATCCCTTCACGGGAGGCCTGGTCGGCGGCGCCCCGAGCTCACCGTGTCCCCCAGAGCCTTTCCCGCTTGGTACAGGTCAGCCTCATCCTTCTAGTGACTCAGGCACAGATCCTTGGCCTGTTGCTTTGTCCCACCCTTTGCTTCCAGTCCCTCAGAGCGTCCTACGGGCCACACCTTCCAGACACTCAGTTCCCGGCCACCTCCGTGTCCGCTGCATCGCCCACCGCCCCTCGCCCGGACCATCACCGCCGCCTCCTGGCAGGAGTCTCTGTTTTGCCCTTTGCCCTTTGTCACAGCCGGCGCTCAACCCAGCAGCCAGATGGTCCTCTCAAACTACGTGCCACCGTTCCGGTTACAACCCTCCGGGCTCCCCACCTCCTGAGAGACAGAGCCCCTCTGCAGCCGGCCCCCCCCCGCCCTCCTCGGCCCCCCACCAGCCCCTGCGACCTCCAGCTGCGCTGCAGCAGCCCGAGCCCCCTCACGTGGTGGGACCTCCGTCCGGGCGCCCTTCGCTCGGCTGGCCTCGCGGCCTCGACGTCCGCGGAAGTGGCACCTCCTGGGGGCCCGTCCCGCCGCCCGTGTCCTCCGCCCCCTTCCCCCCTTTCTTTCTCCTACATCTCTCTCCCCCGCCCTCCTCGGCCCCCCACCAGCCCCTGCGACCTCCAGCTGCGCTGCAGCAGCCCGAGCCCCCTCACGTGGTGGGACCTCCGTCCGGGCGCCCTTCGCTCGGCTGGCCTCGCGGCCTCGACGTCCGCGGAAGTGGCACCTCCTGGGGGCCCGTCCCGCCGCCCGTGTCCTCCGCCCCCTTCCCCCCTTTCTTTCTCCTACATCTCTCTCCACCCTCTTGCCCTCGTTTATCTATTTGTCGCCCCTGGCCTCGCGAGAACATAACCTCCACGAGGACAACAGTTTTTATGTCTTGCTCACTGCTGTACCCTCAGCCTCTACAATTATCTACAGAAACGCCAGGTCAATCTTTGTGGGGTGACTGGGCCCCTCACGGGCTCCACGTGGCCGGGACAGAGCACCAGCCCACCCCTAAGGGACGCTGGTACCGAAGACCTTCCGTTCACGGGCGCCTCCTTTGTGTTTGCGAAGGGCTTTTTTCTTCTAACTTATTTGGTCTTCATGACGACTGTGTGCCGTGTAGCTGTGCACATACGTAGTACAGAGTCAGGTGCTGTTTCCGTAACCAACAGGCTAACTGGGTGGTTTGCGGGACCAGAAACTCCAAGCCCCAAAAGTTACTGTTATTTTTTGCGTCCCGCTGTGTATGAAATGCCATTGAAATCTGAGGATCACAGATTACGGAGGGAGAGAGATGCCTGTGAGGGTACAAGCCCATGAGTCATTTATTAATTTTTTTCAACAAAACCCACTGAGTACCTGCTTCATGTAGGACTTTTCTAGCTGTCTCAGAAGATACAGAAATGAGTCAGACACTAAGAGTGTTCTCAAAAAGACTGAATTGTCGAAGGAAATAATGTTCGTAGAAATGATGGTAGAGAACGAAAATTGGAGATGTGCAAAAAAAAAAAAAAGGTTGAGTGCGACGTGTTGAATTCTGTGACAGGTGTGCTTTGGGGGACTCTGTACTTTGGGGAGTGGGGATAGAGATCAGGACGGGCTTCTTGGAGGAGGAGGACAGACCTTGAAGGGCAAGTGAGGAGGGGCCGCCAGGAAATCAGGAAGGAGGAGAGAGGATGGCTGAGGCCCTAGAGTTGTCCACGGGGAGGCTGGGATCGGGGGTGCGGGTCTCACTGTGGGTGTAGCAACCAGCTGACGCTCTCAGTGAGACGCTGTGCGACTAAGGTTTGATCACTTTGCTCCGTCAGATTCCCACAGTAAAGGAAGTGAGTCCCCAGGGCTCGTGAGGCCCCACTGTCCCTCGGCAGAGGCGCAGACAAGCAGGCATGTTGCACCACAGAGAAGCCAGAGGGACGGTCAACGTTACACGTAACATCCGCGTCCGTGCAAGGCCGGTGCCAGGCTCGCCAGCCCATCCGCCCCCATCCGCGTTTATTGATCACTTGCTGTGAGCCAGGTGCTGGGGACACAGACCAACAGGACACCACCTCCGTCTGCCAAGGTCCTGGATGCTTGAAACGCTCCCAAGGATATGAATTTTTGTGAGATTAGCTCGTTCTCAAGGAACTGTTATTTCTGGAGGCACACGGGTTAGAAATCAGCTTCTTGTCAAGCAGGGTTTGCTTCCTCACCGGGAAGTGAGGGGACCACGTGTGGCGAGGTCAGGCTCTTTCCTCCTATTTTCCTTTGCTCAGACTAGAACTGTTTCTGGAAAACAGCACCAATCAGTCGATAAATATCTGTTGATTGAATGCTACATAGACAGCACTGGGAGAGACTTGAGCCGTGGTGGTTTCAGGCAAGAGCTCTTGAGTCAGACTGTCTGGCTTCTGCCCCTGACTTCCTCTGTGACCCGGGGGAAGTTACTCAGCCTCTCTGTGCCTTAGTTTCCTCATCTGTAAAATGGGAATAATAATAGAACCTATTTCACATGTTACTGGGACCTAATGCATGCAAAGTGGCCTAATGCACGCAAGGTGCCTCGCCTGTAATATGTGCTCGGTTAAATGGTAGCCACTGTTACATCACATCACTTGACGTGAAGCATGTAAAATAGAAATATCTGACAAGCACTGGCAAGACAAAGCAGATATACTTTATTTTTTTAACATCTTTACTGGAGTATAATTGCTTTACAACGTTGTGTTAGTTTCTGCTGTATAACAAAGTGAATCGGCTATACATATACCTATGTCCCCATATCCCCTCCCTCTTGCGTCTCCCTCCCACCCTCCCTATCCCACCCCTCTAGGTGGTCACAAAGCACCGAGCTGATCTCCCTGTGCTATGCGGCTGCTTCCCACTAGCTAGCTGTTTTACATTTGGTAGTGTGTATATGTCCATGCCACTCTCTCACTTCGTCCCAGCTTACCCTTCCCCCTCCCCACGTCCTCAAGTCCATTCTCTACGTCTGCATCTTTGTTCCTGTCCTGCCCCTAGGTTCATCAGAACCATTTTTTTTAGATTCCGTACAGATATACTTTAAACATAAAGAATATTCCAGAGTTAAATAGCAAAGCTTACCAGAGGCTCACGCGCAAACAATGAAATGGACTCAAGGGGCGGGTTTCCCAGGCACGGTGACGGGTCCAGACCTTTCCTATGAAGGAGGAGCATTTGAGCTGAGCCTTGAGGTTGATGCAGAACGGTCAGGGCTGGAGATGAAAGGACATTTGGGGTGAAAACCTAGTTCTGGGGGGCCACCGATGCAGGCCAGCCCAGTCCAGCACGAGGTTTTGCATGCACACGTCCGTCACAGAGGAGGAGGTGGTGAGAACCAGGGTCAGCAGGGAGCAGACGGGGTCGGGGGTTGTCCCGGATGCCAGGCCCGTAAGGCATCGTCCCAAAGCAGTGACGCTCTTTCCTCTCCGTTAGAAATATTCAAAACCTGCACTGCAGAGAGACAGCTACATGTCTGGGAAACCTAAAGAATATCAGAACGGATGGTGCACCTTGAATTCCAGGGGCCTCATCCATACACCCTGGACACAGCCAGCTGGGCAGAGCCAGGGAGCAGAGCCAGACCAAAGAACGTCCCCGCTCCACCCGCACAGCCGCCAGTGGAGGCCAGCCCGGGCGTCCTGCTCTCACTAACCTCCCGCTGCAGGACCCTGACCCTCTTTTTATTGTTCTTGATAGAGTGGATTCTTGACTGTAAAATTCCTGCTGCAAAATTTAAAACCTCGCCCGAGTGCCCAAGTACCCAGGTGAACCCTCCTCGTCCTGCGAGGCAGTTTCTCCCCAGAATGGGCTCCCCTCCTGGGCTTAGTGGCTGTGAGGTTGGCCGCCCTGATTAGAGAGGCTGCCGGTTAATCATACCCACTGGGAGCGATTAGAGCTGCTGGAAGCAACTTTCCCGAGCGTTTCCACACTCTGATGGTTCAGAAGCGGTCCTGCTGTCCTGCCTGATAAGTGTGCATTGGGAAGTTGGGCCACCGCGATGTGCAGTCCTGCTCGGGGACAGTGTCCCGTGCCCGGTGGGGGGCCTGCAGCGGAGCAGGGCCCTGGCACCAGAGATGGTCCCGGCAGGCAGCTCCTATCCGAGGACACCTCACCGTTCCAGAGCGGACGAGGGAAAGTCCATCCGGAGCTGACACTTGGCAAATCAAATGACTCAGCCCCGAAATGTACAGATTTTGGAAACCGAGTCCCAGGGAAGAGCCCTGTTCAGAGCAGAGGCTCGAATCCACCTTGCTTCCTGCCCACCGGCCGCTTTTCCTGCTGCCGGGTCACCACCTCCCCGTCCCCTGGTTCATGTGACTTAACCCCGTCAGGAGCCCACGTGACGCACGCGGGGCTGGTGCACAAGCCAGAGGCGCGCAGCCCATTGGACTGCAGCCCACCTTCACCCCTGCCCGGCCCGCCGCCCCAGGACAGGCCTGTCCCCCCTCTGCACCTCTGTTCCGCCTGCAACCTGGAGGGCCTGGGCTGCGGAGCCCCCAGATCTCCTTCCTGCCCACGGTCTCACCCTCCGCCCGCCAGTACCCGCGCGGTGCCAGGCCGTCCTGCCTCCCCCTCCGCCCCTCCTCCTCCCCCGTCTCCTTGGACTTGGTCCTGTTCCCCCTCACTTCCTACTTTGCTTCCTCGGCCTTCTCCTTCCACCACTTCTTTCACAGAAAGAGGAAGTGATAAAACCTTATTCCTTCCATCATCTCATGGTGCGATTCCTAGTCAGGGTGTCTGAGTGGGAAGGGACTTCAGGCATCCGGTCCAGCCAAGCGTCCACCCTGCAGATGGGGGCGCCGCCTTGGACGAGCTGAGTGGCTTCCTCGCCGTCACACAGCCGCCTGGCACCCGGGACCCTGCACTGTCTGTAGGAAGGCGGTGGCGCTCACGACGGACCCCTGCTTGGTGGTCTCGGGGCTTGCAGAGCCCCCTCACACACGTGACTCGCAGCTGCCCTGAGGGGGACGCAAAGCCAGGGGGTGTGGGTGCCCCCCACCTCCCGGCCCCGCAGCCCACGGAGCCCTCTGGGACGCCGTGCATAGCCCGGCCTCTTAACATTCCAGACAGGTCGGCACCTGCGGGAAGAGGAGTCTGAAGTCGGCTCCCCGGGGCCGGCCTGCCCCTCAGGAGCAGCGCAGAACTCAGGATGGGGTCCCGCACACCCCGCCCGGGCCCCAGCACCCCTCACATGCATCCGGGCAGCTAGGAATCCACGCTCGCCCCTCCCACGCGGGAGTCCTGAGCCACGGCCGTGGCCCCCCTCCCATCCGGCAGCCCCTGCTCCTCCCCCTCCGGGTGCCTCCCAGGGGCCCAGGCGGTGGGGGGGCGGGGTGGGGGGAACAGCCACAGGCCCGGCTCTGCCTCCGACCTTGCTGCTCCCTGCTCTGTGCTTTGCCTCAGCTTCTCTACCTACCAAGTGGGATGAATGACAGGTGTTCCATGGAAAGGGGGGAGAGTTTACCTGTAAAGCCCCGTGAGCTTCTAGCAGCAAAGAGTCTTGTAAACCCACCCCTTGACCAGAGGCTTTCTGGATGGTGAGGAGCCACAGTGACCGGTCCTGAGAAAAGAAACACAGCAAAGCAAGTTCGTTTAAACAGGGAGCACGTTCCAGAAGCTCCAGTCCTGCAGCCGTGGAGTTGGATGGACAAGTTGTTGAGTGTCAGTGACAGCACGTGACTAAACCGGGAAACACCCCATTGTTTGTGCTCCGCCTGCAGCAGCTAAAAGATCATATACTGAGCAGGAAACTTCTCCTGTTTACTGAGGTGCACAGACTCCCCCAGGAGGAAAATGTCCCTTTTTGAGTTGAGAACAAAACGTAGGCGGTGATAAATGTCGGGGTTACCACCCGCTAAAGGCAATTTTGGACATCTGTGCCAGGCTCTCAGCTCCAAGAGCTTTACCGGCGGGTTAAACGGCCCAGTGGTCCAGGAAAGCGGGGACAGGAGCCCTAATTTACAGACAGGCGGGTATGGCCCCGAGTGCTTCTCCCAGAGCCGTGAAGGGAGATGGGCTCAGGCTGTTTTCCAGGGCAGGGACACCCCCTGTAGGACACAGGCCTCTGTCACTGGAGGAGACACAGCTTGACAGCAGGTGCCCGCCTGGCTCTCGAGACCAGAGACAGGCGGTACTTCCGGTGTTGGTTTATTTGTGTTTCAGTGGTCCCTGGACCCTGGCCAAAGGGGCTGATGAGGAATGGTCCTCTTGCCCCTGCGGGCCTCGTGGTGAAGTGGGAGGCTTTCTGGGCCTGCAGCGGGGACACCAGGGATCTGAGTCTGGCCAGACGTGTGACCTACCTTTTAACCTCCAGCCCTCCGTTTTCCCATCTGGGAAAGGAGAGGGTTAAACTCTCTCAGCCCTGAAGTTCTTCTGAGCAGAGTATCATTCTGTGCTTCAGTGACAGAGGACAGCAGGAAGCTGAGAATTCCTTTGGAATCACTAATTCTAGCCCGAGCCCCGGGCAGGGTGCCACCCGCGGCAGCTCCCAGCAATCAGTCCAGAGGGGGCTCTTTCCCAAAAAGCACTGACCCTGCGTCCGGGACTGTGGCCAGTGATGTAGGTCCCACAGGAGACAGAGCTTCTCAAACTCAGGAAGCCCCATTGTTGGTTCCCCTTAGTGGCTGGCCCTTCCCTGGAAATCCCAAACCTGAAGTTACAACCAACAGCACGGTGACTGTCACCTAATTTAAAATAGTGGTCACGATAAAGGCCACTTAGGCTTTCACGTGACCCATGCTTTATAAACACTGGAAAGAAAAATGAGGGGAGAGGAAGTGAAGACACAGCGAGGTGAGTGTCCCGTGAAGTGATTGATACGCAGGACACGAGCCCCAGCCGCCTGTGACGCTTGGTCCGTCCCCTCCCGCTGGCTTGTGACAGAGAGTGGCTGAGGACGCCAACAGTGAGGTCCCACTCCTTAGGTTCAAATCCCCGGAGCCACCGCCTGTTAGCTCTGTGTGCCTCAGCGTCCTGATCTATAATGGGGGTTAAAATTGCACTCACCTTGTGGTGGTTTGTCAGGATTAAATACGTAAGTGCTTGCAGAGCATTTAGAACTATGGTCAGCGTGTAAGATGCATTCAGCAAATTTTAGCTGCTGACATGTCTGGGTCAGCTCCCTGTCTGCCGACCTCAGGCTCCAAGTTGGGCTGATTGGAGGAAGGGGAACTTCCACACTTGATTTTTTAAAATCCACTTTATTAAAGCATAATTTATATTCACTAAAACTCACACATTTTAAGTGTACCGTCACAAAAGTAAGAGCCTTACGCTAGTGTAATTTAACTTAACCCTCTACCCTATGTGAGCCTTACACATCTTCTACTTACACAACTCTTACAAACCCCTCTCTGTTCACATTTCTTGCTTTAAACAGTCAGTTGTCTTGTAAGTAAATGATGAGAAAAAGTAAAACATAGCCTTTTATGCTTGCCTACGTATTTACCATTTCTGGGACTGTCTAATCCTTTCTGTAGATCCGAGTTTCCTTCTGATGTCATTTCCCGTCACCCTGAAGGACATCCCCTGGCATTTCTGTAGCACAGGTCTGCTGCTGAATTATCTCAGCTTTTCATTATCTGAAAATATCTTTATCCTCTTCTTGAAGAATACTTTTGCTGCATATAGAATTCTTGGCTGAGATTTTTTTTCAGAATATTAGAGAGGTTTTCTTCACTTTCTCTTGGCCTCCATTGTCTCCGATGAGAAGTCACCAGTATTCTCATCATGGTTCCCTGTATATATGCTGCTTTTTTCTTGACTGTTTCTAGATTTTCTATCTTTGGTCTTCAGCACTTGACTGTTATGTGCCTTGTTGTATATCTGTCCTGCTTAGAGTTTTCTGAGTTGCTCAGATTCATCCATAAATTGGAGATCGTCATCAAGTTTGGGAAGTTTTGGGCCATTATTTCTTAAAATATATTCTTCCAACTCCAGTCTCACGCTTCTCTGTCTGGGACCCCAATTACACTTATGTTTGGCCATTTTCTATTATCTCATCGGTCCCCAAGGCTTTGTTCAGTTTTCTTCAGTCTTTTTCCCTCTGTGTCCACAGATTAATTTCTATCAGTTATTCTAACAGTTCATTACTTTTTCCTCTGCCACCTCCGTCTTCATCAAACCTATTCAATGACTTTCATTTCAGTTACTTTTCAGTCATAGAATCTCCATTTGGCTCCTTTTTATAGTTTCCATCTATCTGTGGAATTCCCTATCTGTTCTCTCTTTAAGACCATATACTCCTTTCATTCTTTTAATATATTTTCCTTTAACTCTTTACACATTCTTTAAGCTGTTTTAAAATCCTTTTCTGCTAAGTCCAACATCCGAGCAATCTCATTTTCAGTCCCTTTTGACTGTTTATTCTTGGTGATGTGTCACATTTTCCTGTTTCTTTATGTATCTGGTGGTTTGTTCTGAATACTGGGGTCATGACATATGTTGTAGAGACCTGGATTCATACACCTTCCTCGACTGAAGGGTTGACCCTTCAGCAGGCAGTTCAGTTACCTGCTGCCCCGCCATGAACTTGTGGTTCTACACTTGCTGGTGAAGATTGATCAAAAGCCCAGGCCCCTCACCTCCCAGCTCGTTTCCCTTTCAGATCTTGTCAAAGCTCAGTGTCATCTTGTCAGGATAGGTCTAGAAGGCATCTTACTCCAGGGTAAGGTCCTGGCTCCTAAGATGTACCCTTTCTGGCATATCGGTTGTCTAGGGTCTTAGTGAGATGTTAACTCGATCCCTCCACTCTGGCAGGGCCATGGACACACAGGGGACCCCTACACAAACTTCTGGGGCCCCGTATACCTAGCCATGCCAGATGCCCAGATTCTCAGACCAGTGGGGCTGGAGTGGTCTGTCTGCTCTTTGCGCTGCAGTCAGGAAACCGTTTGCAGAGAACCAGGGTGATTATTGTGTTCACCTCTGAGGTTCAATTCTCTCAGGGATTACAGGCCTGAGCTACTTTATGTTCAGTTTTGGAAGACAGCTGCAGCTAATATTTTTGTCCAGTTTTTTTTTTTTTTTTTTTTTTTTTTCAGTACGCGGGCCCCTCACTGTTGTGGCCTCTCCCGTGGCGGAGCACAGGCTCCGGACGCGCAGGCCCAGCGGCCATGGCTCACGGGCCCAGCATCTCCACGGCATGTGGGATCTTCCCGGACCGGGGCACGAACCCGCATCCCCTGCATTGGCAGGCGGACTCTCAACCACTGCGCCACAGCATCTCCGCGGCATGTGGGATCTTCCCGGACCGGGGCACGAACCCGCATCCCCTGCATTGGCAGGCGGACTCTCAACCACTGCGCCACCAGGGAAGCCCTGTCCAGTTTTTTAATGTTTATGGTGAAAGGGCTCATCTGATACCAGTTCCTCCTTTTGGAAATGGAAGTGTACTTGACTTCTAAATCACAAAATGAATGACTAGTATGTTAGCAGGTGTAAGTTACATATGTTACATAAGTTATACGTGATATTATTTCTGAAGTAATATAATGCTACATTATATTCTACAAGTTATGTATTAATTCGTTTGTCACACATTTATTGAGGACTTATTGTGGATAAGGGACAGTAGTAGTTGGAGGAAGGAAAGGTACTAGAATCTTACTTAAGATATTTAGAAAATAACAACCCAGCAAATTTTAGAGCCAGAGTGGGCTTTCTCATCCAATGTCCTCATTTTCAAGATGTTGAAACCTAGACCCAAGAAGGTGACATGACTCCCAAGGTCCCACAGCTATTAGTGGAGGAGAGGAAATAGCCTGGCATTTTTTTCCAGTAAATCTGAAATCTCTTTAAAACACTAAGCGTATGTTTGGAGATTTTCCCTAATAGAAAATTTGATCGGTGCCAAGGTCCCTATTGATCCCTTAGTGATTTGAGCCAAATTGGAAATAAGTCAGTCTGGAATCCTAAAAACACGCATAGAAAGGTTAATCCATGCTGTAGCGTCACCATAAGTTGTCAGCAATAAACAAGCTTGGTTCTTTGTTAAACTCCATCTCAAGGACAGCCAGGAAGAGGAAGCTGTGAGTTGCCTGGTATAATGGTATTTGTCTGGAAAAGAGTTAAAGAGCTATCATCAGGGCTGTCTTAGGGACTCATCCAACCTGATAACTCGTAGCGAGTATATCTCATTTGCCACCAAAATCTCGGAGACACTTTCCAATTTTCCTAAAAGCCGCACCTTCTACACCTTTCTGAGAGGTGTGAGACCCGGCAGCAGCCATAACCAAACCATGACTCCGTCCTGTTTAATCCTATTACCAGGCACATCACTGCACACAGTGAGTCCACAGGAACTTCACTCCAAGAAGTCCCGTCCAGGGTCTGACACTAAGAGAATTTGACTGGCAGAGATTTCCCAACCCTTTGAAAGATGTCCATATATTCAAAGACCCAGTGACCTCGTTCTGGGCTGGGACAGGAGGAACACATGTAATGAGGGGACTTCCCTAGGGAGTTTCTTCCTTAGGAAGCACAGGTCCCTTTTGCTTTCTGAAAATGGCAGGTGAGGTAATTTGGATTAACTGTCCTGCTGAGGACGATTAGAAATCGCTGGGCAAAATATTCTAAATCTTCTCTTTTCTAAAACTTAGAAAAGATGCCTAACAAAAACAAATACGAATCCTCTCTGGAGAAAGGTAACATCATCAAGTTCTCCAATTATTTTGAAAGACAATTTTGCAAAAATAGGGCCTAACCCAGAATACAAAATAACTAGGTACACAAAGAGACAAGATACCATGAATGAAAAGGAGCAGAAACTATAGACAATAGAAATAGACCCACAGGGAATCTAGATATTGGAATTATCAGACATAGACTTGAAAATAACCGTATTTACTATATTCAAAGAGATCAAAGACAAGGTCGATAATTTCCCAGAGAACCAGAAGATGTGGAAAAGAACCAAATGTAAATTTTAGAAATGAAGAATACAATATCAAATATGAAAATGCAGTGTGAATTGGGAATTCCCTGGCAGCCCGGTGGATAGGAGTGCAGGCTCTCATTTCCATGGCCTGGGTTCAGTCCCTGGCTGGGAACTGAGATTCCACAAGTTGCATGGCTGAAAAGAAAAAAAATGCAGTGAATTGATTGAAAGATTTTGCACGGCTGAAAACCGAATTATTGAGCTGTGGCAAGGTCAGGGTGAATATTGAGAATAAAGTACAGGGAATCAAAAGAATGGAAAATACAGAGAAGAATGTAAAAGATTGGGGAATAAAGGATGAATTTATGAAATGGGTTTTTTCTACATCTATTGATAGACTCGGGATTTTGATTACTGATGTGGTGAATTACATTTTAACTTTTATTGAAGTATAATACAGGGGTTCACTTGCTGTAGGAGGGGGTAGTACCTGGAGGGGCATGAGTGGGGCTTCATAGAGCGGGTGATGTTCTATTTCTTGATCTGAGTGATGGATACATGGCTTTGTTTTGTGATAAATCATACACTGTAACATCTTTATTTTTTTACACTCTTCTGGATGTATATTTCACAATTGTTTTCCCCAGAATGTCTAAGACAGAAGAAAAAGTGCAGACCCAGGCATCTACGTCATTGGCAGGTGCCAAAAGAAGCCTGCATCCTAGTTTTCCTGCAGCAGAAAGAGATAGTTTGTCACCAGCGGGGAGGCAGCATATACAGGATGGCAGATCATGATCCAGTCACTTCCCATGGATCAGAGTTGCTGTGAGAGACTTACTTTTGAGAAGGACTCGGAGGCCCCATCCGGGGCCGGAGGGAAGAGGCCGTGATCAGTACCGGCATCTGCCTGGTGAAGGGTCAGAGAGACTGTGGCGCATTTGCCGTTTCTGCTGGGACGGTGGCTGAGGGTGGAGGGCTTAGGGGTCAGTTGGCTTGGTTTCTGGCTCCAGCTCCTGGACAAGTCATCGGTCTTACCCAAGCCTCGGCCTGTTTATCTTTATCAAGATAGCTGGCGAATTCAATGACATGATGTGTAGAGCCCTTCGCCCGGTGCCCAGCTTATGCCGGGTCCTCAGGAAGTGGGAGCTGGTGTTCCCATCACTCTTGTTCACTTTGGATCCGAATTTTTAAACATTTTTCCTTTGAGTTCTTTCCAACTCGTATTGCTAATATAAACAATTCATTCAACATGAAGGTTGGTATTTTAATTACTCTTATAGTTGGTAATTTATTAGGCAGCAGAGTATCCACCATCCCCCTCCCAGGCCAAAACCCTCCTTTAGTGCTCACCAAAGCACTTGTGGGGTGCAGAAATTTATTAAGATGGAAAGGTTAAATTAAAAATAAATGAAAAGTTCTAATGAATAAAGACATCTTAATAAGAACAGGCAAAAAAATAATGAAGCTTGAGACTGTAGGAGCCGTCCAGGCCAGAGCTCTTCTCCCTACATCAGGCACCCTGGAACCTCCATGTGATGAGCTTACTCCTTCACCCAAGAGAAAACTCCTGCCTTCCTAGTTCTAAACCTATTTTCTCTTGAACGCCATTCATACTGTGAGGCCATTAAAAGTGTCCATTGCTTCATTAGCCAAATGAAGCTACAAAACGTGATCTGTGAGATTCATCATGCCTCCAATATCTAGCCAGTACGAACTGGTCATCTCAGCCTGATGTCGATGGTGATGATGAGGATGTTGATGACGGTGATGGTCATGATGCTGGTGATGATGGTGGTGATGATGTTAGTGATGCTGGTGATGATGCTGGTGGTGATGATGATGATAGTGATGGCGGTGATGATATTAAAGACGCTGATGTTGGTGATGCTGGTGATGATGATGGTGGTGATGATGGTGGTGATGATGATGATGGTGGTGGTGATGGTGATGATGGTGATGATGATGATGGTGATGATGATGATGATGGTGATGGTGATGATGGTGATGATGATGATGATGGTGATGGTGGGTGATGATGGTGGTGATGATGATATTAAAGATGCTGATGTTGGTGATGCTGGTGATGATGGTGGTGATGATGATGATGGTGCTGGTGCTGGTGATGATGGTGGTGATGATGATATTAAAGATGCTGATGTTGGTGATGCTGGTGATGATGGTGGTGATGATGATGATGGTGCTGGTGCTGGTGATGATGGTGGTGATGATGATATTAAAGATGCTGATGTTGGTGATGCTGGTGATGATGGTGGTGATGATGATGATGGTGCTGGTGCTGGTGATGATGGTGGTGATGATGATATTAAAGATGCTGATGTTGGTGATGCTGGTGATGATGGTGGTGATGATGATGATGGTGCTGGTGCTGGTGATGATGGTGGTGATGATGATATTAAAGATGCTGATGTTGGTGATGCTGGTGATGATGGTGGTGATGATGATGATGGTGCTGGTGCTGGTGATGATGGTGGTGATGATGATATTAAAGATGCTGATGTTGGTGATGCTGGTGATGATGGTGGTGATGATGATGATGGTGCTGGTGCTGGTGATGATGGTGGTGATGATGATATTAAAGATGCTGATGTTGGTGATGCTGGTGATGATGGTGGTGATGATGATATTAAAGATGATGATGTTGGTGATGCTGGTGATGATGATGATGCTAATGGTGATGATGATGATGTTAATGAGGAGGAGGAGGAGGAGGAGGAGGATGGTGGTGGTAATGATGGTGGTGGTGGTGATGAAGATGATGCTGGTGGTGATGCTAATGGTGATGGTGTTGTCGTTTTTGACGGTGATGACTGTGATGATGATGAGAGTCACAACCACACATACTGATACAACATGCATTTCTTGACTCCAGTCGGGCATGACCGTGGAAGATGAGGTCCCAGAGGTGGCTAGTGAGTTAGAGTCAGAGGACGTTTATCTGATCGCCCTCCCTAAGACAGGACTTGGCTCACAGAACTCAGAAGCTCCTGGTTTTCTAGAGCGATGGTGGTGCACATAGAAAGCCGACCACTCTGTGCTCACCGTCCTGTCTGCCCCACCTTGTCCATTTGCTGTCATGGCCCCTCTCCACCTTCTCCACTCTGCTCTCTGGCCTGCGGGGCTGACCACTGGGCTACATCAGAGGCTGCCTCCCCTCTGCCTTCCAGTTGGGTTCAGTCAGTGACAGGGTGTTCACGTCCCCAGACCCTCCCTGCAGGCCATCCGGCTGCTCCCCTCAAGCCCCGCCCCCAGCAGACTCTGCTCTCCTTCCCGCTCCTGGGAACTGCCTGTTTCCTGCTGGAACCCACTGTCCTGCTGCTTGTAACCTGTTTTCATTCTTTCTGCAAACAAGTTTTGAGCACCTACTGTGTTCAGCTCGAGCAGGAGGGGGTTTGAAGTCTGCCTTTTATGATGGAACCACTGCAGGCTTCCGAGCAGGGCCATCTTAGGGTGAGCAATGGGCCAGGGCTGCAGAATGCGTTGGGGTGGGTAGGAACTGGAACCAGGAAGCCCGGTCACCAGTCCAGGCGGGAGACAGTGAGGACGGCAGTGGCTGCGCCGGGAGGGCAGCTAGGACGGGCGCCGTGGATGAAGCACTGTCTGCGTTTGCTGAGGAAGTAAGCCAGGCGACTGCCAAGTGTGGGGCCTTGTGGGGAGCGGTTTTAGGGGGAGGCTGCGAGTTCAGGGTTGTGTTTCTGGAGTGTGAGGAGGTGGTAGGACAAGCCGGTGGAAGACCCAGTAAGCTTGTGGAGTGACGAGGCTTGAATTCAAAAGAGAGAGCAAAAGGGTGTGGAATTGCAAATTCAGACTCACCTAATGGTGGTGACTTGAGTCTTTAGGAGAGAGTGAAGTGAATGGATTTCCTGAGAGAGAGAATTTAGAGAGAAAGAGTTTAGAGAGAGAGACACAGAGGATAGAAGACAAACTGGAAAGGGGCAGAGAGAAGCTTCACGCCTGATGGCTCACACGCCCCCTCCTCGGGGAACCGTCTGCTCTTCTCCCAGGTCAAGGCCGCCTCTCCCTCCTCTGTGCACCCACGGCTCTTTGGGCTTCATTCTTAGGCCCGCAGTCACCCGCTTCTGCGATTAGCTGTCTCCACGTTTGCCTCCCCTCTAGCTGATGCCCCTCCTGGGCAGGGACCGCATCCTTTTCGTCTTTGTAATATTCCCCAGAGTAAAAGAGGTCCAGAGGGAGGGGGGGAAGACAGGAGACAGAAAAGCAGCTGTGCAGTGGGGAGAGCTGACATTGTACAGCATCACAGAGACAAGGAGGAGAGAGTTTTGGAAAGAAGGGAGAAATCGGCGGCGTTGAGCCTGTCGAGGACAGTGACGTCAGCGGCAAAGGCGTGGGCCGGCCAGCGGGTGACCGTGGGCACCTCCGAGGCTGCAAGCTCGGTCCGTCCGCGTGGTGACGGCGGCCCGCCGTCAAGGGGGAAGGTTGCCGTCGAGCCGCCCCACCGGGCACGTGGAGGCCGGACTCCGCGGGGGGCGTCTCCTGCCGCTGGAAGGAGAGCCGAGGGCTCCCCTTGGGGGCAGGCGCGGCCCTGCCTCGCTCTCTGCAGCGATGCCGTGTCCGGGGAAAAGCAGAGTCAGACCTTGGTAAGGAGAGCTGTAGTGCATGTCCCCACGAGCGGGAGTGCTTTCTGTATCCGGGGCTTTACCGACTGCACCTGACAGAGGGGGATGGGACCCGGCTCCGGCGACAGCCCCATGACTGTCTAGGAGTGGCTGAGGCCTCCCAGGGCAGCAGGGGCGCTGGGCCCCCCGCGAGCAGAGGGGCCGGTGGGGCTGCAGCCCCGTGGGAAAGCGCTGCTGCGTCTGGCCCGGGGTCATCCCGTCTTTCCGGGTGTGAGGTTGCAGGGACTTCCCGTCCATCCGGGCTTCCTGGGTCCGCGGCACCCTCCTCGACGCCAGGACCCTCCTCGACGCCAGGACCCTCCTCGTTTGGGTCCCGCGGCTCCTCTCTCGACGGTGCAGGAGGGGCTCCACCTCCACCTTACGCTCGAGGACGGCCGTCTTCGGGAGCGCCTTCCTCTGTGCCGCCCGAGTCGTTTTCTCTGAAAGCGACGTCGGCTTCCTCACAATTCACACAGAAGCGGGCGACCTGGTTCCCAAATCTTCCAGGTGTTTCTTCTAAGAGGCAGAACAAAGCCCGGGGAAGCATGAGGCAGACAGACGGTGGGGGGCCAGGTGTGCCTGCTCAGCCGGGCGGACGGCCTCCTCCTTGGGGGGGCACAAGCCCCTCTGCCGGACCCACCGCTGCCCACCCGGCCAGGTCCTCGTCACCTCATACTCGGCCTCCGGCTCACGTGTCACTGCCCCGAGGACGCCTTGCTCCGCCCTCCGGCCGCAGGGGGGCCTTCGTGACACCCCGACCCTGCCTCGAAAGCACTCAAGTGGTTTGAGATTCTGTACCAATTGTGACGTTCTTTGATTCACGTTTGGCCTCCTTTACGAGAAGGAGCACGTGACCCCGGGGAGCAGGTGGCCCGTGGAACACAGCTCAACAAATGACCGTGTGTAAGTGGAAATGCACGCATCGAGGCCGGTGGCCCCAGCGTCCTCCTCCTGTTCTGGCCAGCTCAGCCGCCATCGGTGAGAAGCTTGTACCCGCCACCATCCTGCGAGCCCAGACTCACCCCCTCCAGTGATTCTCGGTATCACTCCCTTGTGGCTGTGGTCAGGACTCCTCGGTCATTTCTCAGTGCCTTCCTTCCACTTGGCTGGAACCGTGGAGTCCAAATAATTGGGGCGTGAGATGTGCCCTCGTGGCCGCCAGCTGAGAAGCTCTAAGTCCACGCGGAATCTGAACAACGAGATCAAACAGCGTCTGCAGAGACCTCTGATTTGGGGCCACCCTCCCCCTTTACACCAGGGGACTTGGAAGTTGAATGCAAGCCCGGCTCTGCCTCAGACACACCTGCACGCGCCCTTCAGCCCCACGAGTCTCACTGTCCTCTTTTCTCGGGGTCCTGCTCATCGAGTCATTGCCACCCTCCTTCTTGGTTCTACCCCTGGGGCCCCAGCGGAGCAACCCATCACCAGGGCAGGGCCGGGCGAGAGGCTCCTTGACGAAAGAGAAGAGCCTGCTCTGCCCTCAGCCATGCATCCAGCATGGGCCAGCACCACCTGTAGCCAACGTTTCCAGGCCAATCTCAGCACTGTTGAAGGAAGATGCCGGGCCTGCTCTCCATAATTGATGGTTCCTCTTGATCTTCTAAGGGAAAACACCGTGATTTACGTACACAGACCCTCTAAGTCTTTCCTAACTTGGAATTCTCAAGTTGAGCACAGCAGGAATGCAGACAGTGGTCCAGGCCTTACAGCAACGTGGAGGGAGAAGAGGAAAGGCCGTGCGTGCCAGCTCAGCTTTTTCTCCGTCCTTCCCTAATCCCAGCATCTAGCGAAGCCGCTCCCCGGAGCCCCCTCTCCCTGGAAGACCTGGCAGCCGGGCTTCCCGGGCGCGAGGGTGTTTCATCCCCTAAGAGGAGGTCACCTGCACAAACTGCAAATGAGAGACCGGATTTCCAGAACGACATCTTCCAGTGTTGTTCTCGCACGAAATACCCGGTCCTGTTGTCCCCGTAAGTCCACGTGTGTTTGTCTGGTCTCACGTCCTGATGTAGGGCCCGGAACACAGACTCACCGTGGGTGTGGCCCTTAGTGACCTCGTGTCCACGGGACACCTTCCCGCAGCTGCTCTGCCAGGCTGGCCTGGACCCAGGGCTCCCACGGGGACCCCGTCACCGGCCCGTCCGAGGAGAGCGCTTGGGCGCAGAGAAGTCGCTGTGTTTTCTGAGTGGACGGAAGCAGAGGAGGGGGCTGTTTCGGGGACAGCTGGGAGCCCGCCAAGGAGAAGCTGTCGAGACGCAGCCTCGAGGGCCCGTTGCGTGCGGGGGGCTGGAGAGGGGGTTCGGGCAGCGCCCGCTCGCCCCAGCCTGGCCGCTGGGGCGCCGACCCGGGCCGGCGGTGAGGGTGGCGGGCAGGGCCTCGGAGGCCGCGGGGCGCCCCCGGCAGCAGGATGAGCCCCCCGCCTGCCCAGCAGATGTCGTGATCGTGTACCGCTGCTTCACAGACGCGGATCGTGGAGGCCGAGAGCCCCGGGCCAGGGCCCACGGGAGGCGTTTAGCCCAGTCGTGCAGCCCCGGGCCTGGAGTCAGGCCCCGTGGCACCAAGCCCCGTGACCACCCCTGCCGGCAGCTGTGACGCCATGGGCAGGCCACCTAACCTCTCTAGAACTCGCGCTTCTCCTCTGTAAATACGGTTATGGACACGGTACCTACTCCCCCAGCTCGTGCCGGCGGAATTGGGGTCATCCACCTGCCCCCAATAAGTCTCCATCGCACGTCGATGAGGGCTGGGGGCTTCGGTGCCCCGAGGCTATCCTTCACCCGCTGGCTGAATCCCCACCAAGGCTCCTCCTCCAAGAGCTTATCCAGTCTCTGCTCTGGATGGGGAGCGGAGGATGGGGAGCGCACTACCTCTTGGAGCACCCTGCTCCACCTTAGGCCTGTTGCTTGGACAGTCTTTGTGTTGAACCTAAATCTTCCTGCTTGGTCCTGGCTCCATCCCCGTCGTTCTGCGGCATTCTGCCAGCTCTTCTTCCCCAGAACAGCAGGTTAAGTCCTGAGAAGGTCGCTGACAGCCCCCTCCGTGCCTGTGCTCTTCCTCCTCCGCGAGTCTGTCTTTTCCCGACGACACGCCTCGGTGTCTCCTGAAGATCCTTGAATGGAGTGGTTTCCTGAAGGCAGCCTGCGCGCGGAGTCCCCGCCGTGTGCCGCGGAGCACAGACGAGAGGACGTGAGGCCGGGGCTGTGCGTCAGGCAGGGAACAGCGTCCGCTGGGGGAACGGCCTGTGCTGACGCGGGGAGGCCTGTGGCCAAGGAAGCTCGGGGCCCGGTGGTGGCTGGAGAGTGAGGTGTGAGCCAGAGTCAGGGGCCATCAGGCTGGATGAGGAGGCGGGTGACAGGGCATCGCAGGAGGACTTGCGTCAAGGACACGACCCTCTCAGCTGGAGCATATCCCCAGAGCAGCATGAACGCCAGACGGCAGGGAGACCAGCTAACCGAGGAGCCGACCCCAGGGGCCACAGTGTCCAAAACATACCCCGAGAGGCTAACAGCGGTCCCGTCTGGGCGGCGGGACGACGGAGGAGTTCTTTTTGTTCCTGCTTCCCTGTGTTTTCTAATTTCCCTATAAGAAGCATTTCTCCTGTGTAATGAGCGTGTATTATTTACATAGTAAACGGTACTTACACTTGTCTAAAACACTGCAAAAGCAAATTGGCAGGACTTGCTAACAGTGGGAGAGGGAGGAGCCTGGAGGCCCAGGTCTGGTCTCGGTGCTCAGCGGCGTGGGGAGGCCGCCAACCCCAGGGGCATGGAGGGAGCAGAGCGTCCGTCGGCAATTCTGACGGCCCCCAGCGGTGGACAGAAGCACGGGCTGCTTCGACCTCCTCTGGGCCTCTCCGCCGCCCGGCCCGCAGGCCCGGGAAACTCGCCTGTCTGTCTGCAGAGCTGCCTCAGCGATCAAACAGCCAGAAGCGCCCACGGTCCCCGCGTTCACAGAACTCAGCCCGACGTGGAAGACGGGTATAGGTGTTTGAAAGCCACTTAACGAACATGTAATTCCAAAGGGGGACTCACGCTCCAAAACAAAGGAACTGGTTCTAAGAAGACATGTGAGAAAGGCGGCGTCTCTGCTCTGGGAGCTTGGGGAAGGGTCCCCGGAGGAGGGATGCTTGGGCCGACAGCAGAAGGGAACGTTGGGGGGAATTACGGAAAAGCGTTCCAGGCCGAGGGAACAGCGCCGACGATGGCCCCGCGTCGAAGGGTGGCGTGTTTGAGTCTAAAAGAAACGCTGTTTGACCAGGAGTCCAGAGAGCGAGGGCCGGGGGGACGGGGCGGACCCACGCCCAGGGCCCTGTAGGGCGGGAGGAGGTCTCCCCAGCCCGTGCCCCCCCGTTCTCTGCCACGTGGCCCTGAAGGCCTGGTCGTGTTCCCCCCGTGGCCTGGGCAGCCGGATCCGGGGACCCCGTCTCCTCCCGTGAGCGGCGCGTGGGGCGCCCGCCCCAGCAGACACCCCAAAAGTCCCTGTGTGGCTCGGTTGTCAGCCTCCTCCGTGGCTCCACACCCTTCACCCAGTGTGTGTGCAACCTGCTAATTAACGGAGTCATTTGGATCTGAAAGCATCTTGTTCTGCTGGGAGGTGGCGCAGCCCTCGCATTAATTCACAGGTGAAATTATTCTAGCGTTTCTCTTGTTTGGATTCCTCTCCCCGGCTCAGCTTAATGGCTGGGGCGAGTTCTCCGCATTAGACTTGTGAACCCCACTCCTCCAGGTCACAAGGCCCGGGGACTGCCTCGGGGCCTGGGGACAGGGTGCCCAGCCTTCCCTCCCCAGCGCTGAGGGCGGTGGATGAGCAGGGGTGACGTCCCCAGTGCCGGAGAGGTGGAAGGGTGTCCGTGGCTGCGGGGTGAGTGAGAGACCCAAAAGGTGCCCCGCGGGGGGTGACTCAGAGGACGAGGTCCTGCTGTGCCGTGTCTAAGGCAGCCCCCTGCTGTGGGGAGGGGAGCCCGACCCTCCCCCACTTCCCTCCTGGGGCGTGGAGACAGCGCCCACGCGTTGACGGACGGCTTTCTGGGGCCTGGGGTAGAGCTGGGGGCTTGAGGGTAACCACCATTTACAATGACCGTGTGCGACATCTCGTTTAAACAGGGCACATTCTGGGCTGATATTTACGGTTCCGCTTATAACTGAGGGGTCCTTCTCCCCATAAGACAGTGGTGTAAGTCTGCAGACCCTTGGGGCGTGCAGACGAGACCCGCTGCGAAAGAATGTTTTTTGTTTACCCTTTTTTTTTCCCTGAAGGGATCTGGGTACTTGAAAAACAATTTATTGTGGTAATAGATGCAAACCAAAACGTCCCCTTTAACCAGTTTTAAGTGCACAGCTCAGCGGCACGAAGCTAACGTCACCGCCATCCGTGCCTGGGACTGTTTCCATCTTCCCCAACTGAAATGCCCTTAGAAGGACAGCATCCGCCTGTCCTTCCGTCTGGAGGTGGCTCCCAGGGAGGTCTGGGGTCAGGCGCCCCTGGATCCAGCGCCCCCGGGGTGTCACCCTGACCGCGTGACCTGGCGCCTCGGTTTCCTTACCTGAAGCTGGGGCGCGAGCGCCGTCGGCGGGGAGGGGCCGAGCAGGCGGCGTGAGCTCCAAGCGGCGGTGGGGGCACAGCCAGCTTTGCCGTTGCAGGTCTCCAGGTGGTCCTGAACTCCATCATCAAGGCCATGGTACCCCTGCTACACATCGCCCTGCTCGTGCTCTTCGTTATCATCATCTACGCCATCATCGGGCTGGAGCTCTTCATGGGGAAGATGCACAAGACCTGCTACAACCAGGAGGGCATCGCAGGTAAGGGGAGCGCCGTCCACCCACGGCCAGCTGGGGAGGCCCCGCCGTCCAGCGCCTGTGTTTCCACGGCCAGGAGAGGCAAAGATTGCGTTTTTTTCTCTCGGTGCTAATTTTTGTTTTTACTAAAACGAGTCTCTGTTAAAATAGCTAAACACGAGCTTCGTCCGGCACTGCTAAGCACTCTTTAAACGAGGCGCCTAGCCAACATTGAATGTTTTAAGAATCGGAGCTAACCTGGGGACTGTATGTCTCTGCCCCCTTGTCCCCCGCGTAGCTTGTCACCAGAGTGCCCTCGGGGGGAGGCCTCGGCCTCAGCTGGTGGCTCTCCCGTCACAGCCCTGGGTCCTCCGCCACGGTGTCTCCGCCTCCCGTCCGGGGCCCCCAGTCCAGGAGTGGAGGACGGCCAGCAGGAAAACTCCTTTTCCTCCAGGAGGTGTGTCTGTACCTCGGGCATCCGCCGGCCCGTCCTCTCTGAGACCCTCTCTCTGCGTCCCTTCCATAAATCAGCGCATTCAACGAGCCGTGCTGCTCGCTGAGCTCTCGCCGGTAGGACTGGACTCTGGGCTTGATGGACATGCGACAAACTGCTGTCTTCAGCTACTGAAGTCTCAACTGGACCTTTTTTTTTTTTTTTTTTTGCCGTACGCGGGCCTCTCACTGCTGTGGCCTCTCCCGTTGCGGAGCGCAGGCTCCGGACGCGCAGGCTCAGCGGCCACGGCTCACGGGCCCAGCCGCTCCGCGGCACGCGGGATCTTCCCGGACCGGGGCACGAACCCGCGTCCCCCGCATCGGCAGGCGGACTCTCAACCACTGCGCCACCAGGGAAGCCCCTCTCAGCTGGACCTTTAAGAAAACGTTTAAACAGAGATCGACATGGCTGTTAAACAAAGCAGTTGAACACAAAAACTTGTTTAAGAAAAAATACCCCCGAAAGGGGTTAGCCATGTTCGATTTATGTGAATTCTTTTCAAACAACAAGATCTTTCCTCTTCGTTTCTGGCACCTTAAGGCAGAAAGGGGAGCATCTGTCTGAAGCACCGAAAGACCTTCTTCCCCTTCGCGTCCACTGCTTCGCAACCCTGCTCAGCCCAGGCAGTCAGTCAGTTAAACTTGACCCCCCGCCCTGGGGGTCGGAGGAGCATCCATACAAGAGCGAGTGAAATGGATTAATCCTGTTCAGAAACCCAAGTGGATCTCCTGATCTGAGTGATCTGGACGAACTGGCTGGGTGTTTGCATGTGGCCACAGTCTAAACAAAAACCCAAGACTATAAACCTATAGTCACAGACTCACGCAATTGTTTTTACTTCTTTGATGGCAAGTCTAAGAGGAGACCATTTTTTCACTGTAGGGAGAATTTCTTGGGTCATATTACATACAATAAACTGTCACGTTAAAAAAAGAAACTGTTTTAAAATTGAAGGAATTAGATCTTGACTTTAGTTAAGATTCTGAGATTTCCAGCCTTGCTTAAAGAAATACCCGATAATGCAATGAATAATATTCTCCCCTTTAATTCAGATCCTTCCTTTCGTTGGGCTCAATCTGTAGCTGCCCTGAAACAATAAATTTATGTTAATTGTGTGGCTTCCTTAGAGCTCATTCTAAGACCTGCTTCAGAGCCACCACAGAACGTCTAAAATTTATGCCGTTGTATTGAAATGGCCAACGACCCGTTTGACCCAGACTCCTCAGGCCGGTGCGGGGATGCCGGGTCCGAGAGGCCCCATCAGCCGGCCGATGGGCGGCGCGGCGGCTCTCACCTGCGCACCAAGGTGTGGTGGGGAGATGCGGTGAGACTCTGAGCAGCCGCGCCGCCACGCGTCTGTCCTCGCTGAGCGGGAGAGCTGCTCCCACGCCGCCCCCGGTCTCCGCCGTCGAGGGGGAAGCAGTCAAAGTGGCTTTTCCGCGGTCGGGAGGCTCCTACGGGGGCTGTGCCCGCACCGCCTGGAAGTCTCTGACTTTGTGGTCCTGCCTTCAGTGGCCTCAAACAGCCAGAAAACGGTGGGCGTGATGGACAGGGTGATGGGCTCCTCTGTGCCGGACGGGGGTGGCAGGAGGAAAGGCTGCCGCAGGCCTGCCGAGACCTTCCGCGGCCTCCGTGCTCTCAAGAAACAGAGCAGAACTGGCCTGGCGGAGCGGATGGCCAATCTGGGAACACACTACTGTCCCTCCCTGAGGGTAAGCAGACCAGGAAATGCACCTGAGACACCTCCTGCTCCCTCCCAGAAAAAGCCCGGGTTATTTATGTGATGGGTTTACCTCCCCCCGACCCCCCCCCCGACCAGGTTTGGAAGAGAATCGGCCCCCATCGTGGAAACACCATCAGCCCGGGGAGCGAGGGTGCCCGAGGACAGACCCCGGGACGCGCTCCCGAGAGAGGAGCCCCGTCAGCCCCGCCAGGAAGGGACCTTTCTGTGCGTGGAGCCGGCCTCCCGCGGGAAGGACGCCCCGGACACGCTGCAGAGGCCATTCCGCCCAGCAGCCTGCACTCAGGCGCTCGCTCCCTGCCTGCACCTGAACCGCGTCTGATGGCCGTCCAGGGACCCTCTCGTGCCATGGGGGCCCCTTCCATCTACACACTGATCAACGCTGACAAAGAGGGATGTGTACGGGAATCCGGACGCATTCAGCACAGCCGGAGAGTAGAGGACCAGCAGCCTGCGATCTTTGAAACCACTCCCCATGCGTTTTGGAGACATTTGCATCACCTTTGGAATGGGTGTCTTTTTTAAAGTTTAGACTTTGGAGTGAATTCCTATATTTTTCTGCAAACTTAGATTATGCAAAAGCGCTTGTGGGTCCTCGTCTTGGTTTTTTTATGGAATTTACATCAGATTGTTTTTACACTTTGGGATTATTTTGTGAACTGGTGGATTTTAGGGTACCTTGGCTTTTGAGCCATGCTTCCTATCAGATCCATACCAGAAAGCACTGGAGCTGCCGGAGTACCATTGTTCTGCCTCCAGGCTGCCCCTTCCAGCCCCTGCAGATGTGGTCTCAGGAGAGGAGCTCTCCCCCGATCCCGGAGGCATCTGCAAGGCGCCTTCCTTGTTCCTCAACAGATACATCACCATATGTCCGTCCTTTTTGTTTCTGGTTGTCCCATCTGTTTGATTGCAGTCCGAGCCAGGTCACTCTGAATAGCTCTCCCAAGCACAATAATTACCCCTGAGACTGGCAGAGAATTGGTTGGCTGAGACCCAGAAATGAAATCACTTTCAGTCTATTCATTCCTTAAAGTTGGGGCCTAAAAGAGTAATTGGTTTTGTCTTTGGTGATTTCTTCTTGGAAGCCCTCGCTGGCGCTCTCCGAGATTTCGTGCTCTTGTTGGGTATTAACTGCACTTCCAAAATCTCTCCTCATCTGTGCCTCCATTCTTTTACCACAAACTTTCCAGAATGACCCCACCTCTCTTCATTTCTGTTTTAAAACGGGGAGCCCGTATAGCTTTGGCTCTTTCTCCAACTTCGTGTTCCCATTTTCCTCTCTGGGAATTCATGGCTCTGCTGAGAATCCAACACATCTTCACGTTCAAGCTAATTCCCCCTCACCCTCGAGTGCATGTGGCCGGGACCCACTGATCTGTGTGTGCTCACGTTTTTCAGGTGTTCCCTTTAGTGCTTTTTATAGATGCCTATTTTTACCAGATACTTATTGCTCCTTAATTGTTCTCAAATCTTTTTTTTATTGTTGTTCAAGACAGATTTAAAATAGCAGAGTGGCACTTGATCCTGTAGACCATCTTTCTGAATCTCATCCTCTCTCTTTTATTAATGAGATCACATCCCCTGGACGCTGTTTTCTTTTCAACATATGTTTGTAAAGCCCCCAAATATGTTTTCCTTCCTTGAGGACACTCAGAACTCCCTTTGGCAGCCTTCACCTTTTCCTCATTTCTGCCTCTTTTCGGGAATTGAGATGCAGGGAAAACTATCACATTAGCAGTCACGGTGCAAAGATTAGCAACACCTTTACTGCACTAGAAAGCAAGACCGGAGAAAAAGAAACACGAGTTTCCCTCTGTTTTGTTCACCTTCTCTTTTGTCTCATCTTTCATCATCCCACAGCACTTTTGTCACAGTGACTGAACACATCATTCTAGAAAGCGGGTCACTAGGCAAGTGAGACCCAACAGAATTTATGATCTGTTTGGTTCCTGGCTTTCCAGTCCACCTACTCTCAATGTTGAGGTCCTTGTTATCCACTTTCTTATGTATTCCTTAGGTCTGAGATTCACTTTTCAGGTTCCATCCTTTTATAGCCTCCCATTACTTAATCTCACATCCAAATCTCCAAAGATTTCAAAATGTCAAAAGTCACAGAAAACCATGACTGGAGTTCCATTACGTGAATGGAGGCCTCCTGGGGCTTAGACCCCAGAGTAGGAAATGATGGGGACACTGTTGTCCCCCGTACAGTTCAGGGACCAGGGAGTGCCTTGGTCATCACACAGGCACACAACCTAAAGCACCAGGCCGGGAACAAGCCAGAGGCCGAGCTGCTCACAGTGCCCCCGCCCCCGGAAGCAGGCCAGCTGTCCATCAGCGGGCAAGCAGTTAAACGCACAGTAATACGTACGGCCGCGCACAGGAGCAGATCTCGAAACACGATGCTACGTGAGAAAAGCCACCTCGCGTGTGATCCTGTCGATATGAGATTCCTAGGCAGGCAGATCTGTAGACAGACAGCAGGTGTGACTGCCAGGGCTGGACGGGAGAAGGGCCTCCGGAACCTGGGGCGACGGAAGCGTTTCCAAATGCGTTGTGGCAATGGCCGGAGAACTCTATAAATTTACTAAAAATAACTGAGCTGTCCGTGTTCACTGATGAATTGTACGGCATGTAAATTATATTTCGGTGAAGCTGTTGAAAAGAGAGAGAGGGGCTTCCCTGGTGGCGCAGCGGTTAGGAATCCGCCTGCCAGCGCAGGGGACACGGGTTCGAGCCCTGGTCCGGGAAGATCCCACATGCCGCGGAGCAACTAAGCCCGTGCGCCACAACTACTGAGGCTGCGCTCTAGAGCCCGCGAGCCACCACTACTGAGCCCGCGCGCCTAGAGCCTGTGCTCTGCAACAAGAGAAGCCACTGCAGTGAGAAGCCCGCGCACCGCAACGAAGAGTAGCCCCCGCTCGCCGCAACTAGAGAAGGCCCGCGCGCAGCAACGAAGACCCAATGCGGCCAAAGATAAATAAATAAAATAAATTTATTTTTTAAAAAAAGAAAAGAGAGAGAAAGGGAAAAGCCAAGAGGACACAAGTCAGCATGTGTCTCCAACCACTCAGCTCAGTCCACCCCCCTAAGAGTCACCCCTTAGTTAAGGATTAATATTCCTCTGCTGTCTTCCTCCTGAACAGCTGCAGTTTGAAGCCACAAACTGAGAAACAGCCCAGCAACCCAGAGTCTCTGTACAGAGGTCCTCGCCCCATGATTTGCTTGGGTACATTTGAAGCCAGAGAGGACCCTGGTGGCCTGGAATCCCCAAACGAGGGATGACAAACACATTCTCTCCCTGGGGGCACATCTTCACTGAAGTCGGAGGCAGTCGTCTGTTTGTTAGGACTAAGGTCCATTCTGTTTTCTACTGTTTCTTCCTCCAAGCATAAGACGATGTCCTTAATTTCACAAACTTCAATGAATTCCACATTGTTACCTCCCGCAGCTGGGACCAAGACTCTCAGTATTTTACCAAAATGGAAATTCTTAACTCAGCCAAGTCTTAGTTCAATTTACCAGTGATCTCTGCACGACAAATTTCTTAATTCACTAATTTCCTAGCAGCTATTCCTGGCCCGAGCACAGCCTGCGGCCGTGGGAGATGTTACGCTGTTTCTTGAAAAAGCCGAGAGTGCTCTATACCTGGGGGGCGTCCTCCCCGTCACCCACGCCACTCTGTCCCGATTAGAGGTCAAGACAGGTCTTCTCTTCTGAAAGGTCGTAATGCTGGAGAAAAGGGCGGTCCACACGTTTGCACGCAACATGCACGAAATACCGCGGTGGCGTTCGTGCTCAGGGGCTGCGATAGAGCTCTGCAGTAGGTACTTTTCCCGCCATCAGAATTTATTTTCCTGCCTTCATCAAGAAGGCGTCCGCTGTAAAGTGACTTGCATCCCTGGTAAAGCATCACGTAATATGTCACGGACCCATGTGGAGTCAGAAAATAGCACTGGGCGGGCTCTCTGGCCAATTACGTGAAAGAAGCTTCCAATCAACAATGCCCTCGCCCTAAGCTCTGGCATTCCAGCGGAAGTTTCTACAGATACTTAACCACCAAAAAAAGAAGACGAGGACTCACTACCATGTCCCAGGATGTTTTACGCTCAGAGTGGTTGCATCATAGTTATTTTTTCATTGCCCATTTGACAGCCAGCAGCCCTCCGGTCTTTGAAATCAATGACCGAGGTTAAAAAACAGCTTTACAACAATTAGCTGAAAGCACTGACCTTCTAAGTCGATGACCACACGAAATGAATACCTAGTGCCTTTGTGTCGCTCGCCTTGTGTTTGGGGCATTGATGTAACTGTGTTCTGCGTTGTTGCCGCTGGGGTCGTTTGCTGTCCCACCAGCCTCGCCCATCACTTTTCTCTCTAACTTCTCTCTTCTTTCTCTGCCCGTCCCTCTCCCCCCACCCCCCGCTTCCTTCTCTTCTCCCCCGGCCATTTGAGATGTCCCAGCAGAAGACGACCCCTCCCCCTGTGCCCTGGAGACGGGCCACGGGCGGCAGTGCCAGAACGGCACGGTGTGCAAGCCGGGCTGGGATGGGCCCAAGCACGGCATCACCAACTTCGACAACTTTGCTTTCGCCATGCTGACCGTGTTCCAGTGCATCACCATGGAGGGCTGGACCGACGTCCTCTACTGGGTACGTGCTGGGAACGGGCGGGGGCAGGGAGCCCGCAGACTGCCGGCTTCTCCTCGACGTGCACCTTCTCCGTCTTCCCGTGATGTGGTCACACGCATACCGGGGTGGAACGGCCGATGAGGGCCTTTGATTTCTTCTAGGTCTTGCCTGAGAAACAAAGCCTGAGACTCTCACCCTCATGAGTCTCTCTCTGCCCACCAGCCCAAGACAAGCGTCACCTTTGGTTTGTCCTCCATAGTGAGAAATGCTGGCACGCAGCCCCGTGGGGACACGGCCGACCCCGACCCAAGGGCCCTCAGCTCCTGTTCCCTTGTAGGGCTCCTTCTTTTCCCATCCGTGTCCTGCCTCTGACCCCAAAAGGGAGCTGAAGGGCACAGAGTTCAATTTCTAGGGCTAAAGAGGAAACTCAGGCCTGGTCTTCTAAGAAGAAACCATTTTTATTGAATCGTGTAGCATCATGGCATGCCATCATGTTTTTATTTCTCGTGTTAATCTTACCTCGTTATATCAGAATAGTCCATCAGACAAATGCATTGCCGTCCTTTTCACTGCTGACAAAACGCTCCGCTGGTTATGCGATGCTTATTCAGAAATGCCACTTCTCGAGTGCCAGCCAATCAGCAGTAAATCTCCTTTCACCTTAAAGATGCTCTTTTTATTATCCAGCAGCCAACACTACTTTGCCAGATTTTGAAGTGCCAGATTTTCATACAGGCTGCCCCATAAGCAAACACATCAGACTTGATCTTTCTCCATTCTGGCAGAGTCAAGTCCATTATTTGTAAAAACTCCAGAAAATGTAATTCTTTGTAGTATCTCCTGCTTCCACGTGAGAACTGACTTGCTAGAGCCCCGTGCTGTGCTCCAGCATTTGGGTGGAAAATGCTTGTTGCCAGGCTTGAAAATACCATCGCACCCAGAGTTTTGCAAATAGATGGATTTGGCCGTCCTGAAAACGGTCTAAGAGGCTGTTTGGGAGGGAGAGGGGTGTGGATGCCTTCCCAGCAAGCTGAGCTGCCAGACTGGCTAGAGCTAGTGCCAGGAGAGGTATGGACCTCCTCCCGGACCAGGAGGAGGAGTCCTGGAACGGCTCGGAGATGCTTTGCGCGTTCTGGGCTTTGTAGCTTCTAAATTGCTTTTCGACAATTCAAAAGCCCTCTTCTCCCAGTTTCTGGGGTAGAGTTGGCAGGCTGAGACCCAGCGCTGCTGTGAAAATGTGAACGTCTCTGTGCAGGACCAGCTGAAACTTGCCCTCGTGCCTTGTACCCCACAGACAGTGGTGAGCGTTCCTTGCTTTGCCGGGGGTGCCCAGGTCCTCGGGACCCAGACACAGTAACGTCCAGCTCAGTGTAGGCAAGCTGACCAGACCTAAACGGAACAGCGGCAGTGCCGCTGGAGCCCCGTAGAGTGGCCGCGCTGTGACACTTTCAAAAAAGGCAAAGTGTCTAATCACTCCTCCCTCAAGCTGAGGTGGAACGCTGGAGCCCATCTCCCAGGCTCATCCTCAATAAGAACTTGGTTTTGAATAATTTGTGAGACAAAGGGCGTTGAGCTTACTCTACCTGGGCAAATTTAATTTCGTTTAGTAAAGCAGATCGAATTCAAAAGCGGCCCTAACGGGTCCTTCTATCTTGGGTGAGTCCCTCTGGCCAGCCAAGGACAGAGACGTCCTTCTGCAAACGGGCAGCACAGGACACAGGACTGTGTGGAACTGGGCTCTGGGGCCTCGTCACGTGAGCTTCAAACCCGCGCCTCAAGTTGCCATGGAAACGCCTCCCATAGCATCCAACTGAGGGCAGGGTGGCAGTGGGTGGGTGGGTGTGGGGTTAGGGCAATAGGTATAATTTACTTTGCTGATGTCCCTGATGTATTTTGGGGATCCTCCTTCATCCCTCCCTCCCTCTCCCCCCACCAGCCAGATGTGGCCCGAGGAGGCGCTGTCACGGTGACAGCCAGCATGGGTTGCATGGCAACCAGCAATTTTCAGCAGCTGTGTTGTGCTTTTCCCCCTGCGGGTGGTGGGTGGGTGAGGAGCTTGGGCCGGGAGTAGGGAGTGTCTGAGGTGGGGGACAGTCCCAGGCCCATGGGACAGCCTTGCCCTGACCTTCCCTAAATGGCCGAGCCGTGTGCGCGTGTGTGTATGTGTGGGCACACACGTGTTCACGCATGTGCAGCCACACACACACACACACACGCCCCGACACCGAAACGGAGCATCCTGGCGGGTGTTCTCGAGGAAAGCCCCTCCCAGCCCAAAGCGCCTGCCTGCATACTGTTCTGCTGGCTCTCACTTCTCTCGCCTCTCCTCCTTCTTCCTTCTTCCTTCCTCGCCTTCAGGATTTCTCCTCCAAACCCCCAGACTCTCACACCTCCGTGTGCTTTCGTGTAAAACACGGAACTTTCTAAGCGGGGCGGGGCCCACGCTCCCCCCATCCCCAGCCGTGGGACCAGACGCTGAGAGTCTGGCCCCAGCACCTGCGCCTGCAAAGGCTCCCGGGAGATTCCAGCTAGAGCTCGAGTCCCCTGCAGCCTGACGTTCCCAATCGCACTGTGCTGCTTTGGTGCCGCTGGCTTGAACCCGGCTAGGGAGATGGCTTCTGGGGAGGGTGGGCCCAGGGTCCTCCACTCGGAGGAACGCGTTTCCTCCCGAGTCCCGGGGGCAGGTCTGCAGGACGTGGGGACGGGCAACCACGGCTCCGGATGTCGCAGAGACTGGACCCACCGTCTGGATAGACATCCCCGGGGAGCTGACAGGCCACTGGAGCACCGAAGCGCTGAAGCTGGCTCGGGGTGGCCTTGAGGCCCCTCCTGGGGTGGCCTTGAGTCTGAATCCATCAGCCCGTCCCACGGTCCCGACTTGGAAGGGTTCGTGGACGGCCAGCACGCGCAAGCCTGGGCAGTAGTACTTGGACGATTCCTCAGCTGTTCACACCGCCCGTCGGGACGGGCTCCCGGGCAGCCCCTGCGCTTGCCTTCCCCGTGGCCCGTTCCCGGAGTCTGCGGGTGACGGGGCGGGGGCACACGGGGATGGGGAGACCAAGCCAGAGCTGGGCCTTGGGGGTGGCAGTTCCTTGGGAAATGGCTTCTTAAGCCGAAGCCTGTCCGCTTACTATCAGAATGTCCACACCTCTTAAAAAGAGCGGGGAAAGCGATGGGGTGAAAGGTGTGGGCCGCCTCTGGGAGCAGTTGTGAGAGAGGGAAGCCCCGTCGGACCATCCCCCGTGGATGCCACGTCTCCGGCCTCCTCTCCGGTGTGTTTTGCCCCACCCGGTGGCGTGTCACTCCAGGCTGCTTTCCTGTGAGTTTGGGGCTCGGGTTTCCTGAACCGAGACAATCTGTAGGTTCTCAGATGCGGCCCAAGAGCTGGGGTCCATGTGAAATCTGAGCACCTCCTCCACGTGTAGCCAGGTCACACCAGCGTGCGCTAGGGTCTGCTCATCGCTGACTTTCCACCCGCCTCGGATGGCCCCTGCTCGTGGGGACAGCAGCGTGGCCCTGACCCGGGGGGAGGGCTCCCGGGGAGGGCGGCCGGCCAGGGGGCTCCTACCGGGGGTTCAGGCACCCACTGCTTTAGGAACCTCGGTGCCTCACCACCTGTCCATCAGGAGGATTCTGTTGGCCTCTGCCCACGATGCCCTCTGACCTGGGGCCCCTGAGATGCTGCACCCTGTGTGGCACAGGACAGCCCTCTGGCCTGCGTCCTGGGGCCGCCTCCTCCACCGGCACCCGGGCCCCCGCTTTCTGACACCTCCCGTTTCCCCAGTTGGTTTCTCTCCATGACCAGCCCTCCTGCTCCTTTTAAAAATTAGAAATTCAGCTTAAGACTAAGATTAGAAAGAACACTTCATGAGAAATCATACAAAGGAAAGATGCGTCTTCTGTCGCACCTGCCTTAGTTTTGGCTCAGCGGGAGATCTGGGGAAAGAAAGTCTAAGGTTTCAAGTTTGCACGAGTCGGTCGTCAGCTCCGCACTCACCCGTGTGGGAGGACATTCCTTGTAAACACACGCGTGCACACACGCTCACACACGCTCACGCACACACACCACGGCCGCCGATCTCTGGTCTCGGTGCTGCTGAAATATCCCTGGTTTATGACGAAGGTCTTTTGCATCCAAGGAGAAATTCAGGTGTTTTACCCTATTTTCTCCCCCTCCATCTGCACCTGTTTTCACTACAAATACGGGAAATGAGCCTCTGAAGGCATCCAGCAAGCAGAGCTGGTGGGGCTGAGTTCTACTGATGACCTAATAGCCATTCGAAATGAAAAGCTGAGGAGAAATCCTCCAATAACCCAAAGACAGCATCCTCAGCTCTTTAATGAGGATCAGATAGAGAAGGTGTCAGGTCTCCTCAGGACCCTCTGGTCCTGAGCCCTGAATCTGCCCGAGTTAGAGCGTTACCACTTAGTGCCCACAGCGCTTTAGACAGAGGATCTGTTACCTAAACAAGAAACCCGTGGTTTATAAACATACGAAGAAGGGGAATTTGCATCTCTCAAAGCTGTTATTTATTTACTTATTGGGTTTTGTTTTATTCATCTCACTGGCATTAGGCAAGTCCTTTTTCCTCAGTAATTCAGTTGAACATTTAGTGAGCATTTACGAGGTCCCCAAGTCCGCGCCCAAGGAGTTCGGGTGTAATTGGAGAGATGGGGACACAGAGAGACGTGGGTCCCATGCAGGGCTCGGCGAGAGCAGGGAGAGCTTGTCAGAGGAGATGGGGTGTCGCTGGACTTGAGCTGGGTGGGGGGCAGGAGAGAAAGAAAAGCCAGCTTTATACCAGTTTGGAGCCTGGAGAGAACTGTGCTTTGGGCTCCTAACAGACCCAAGAATCAGCCCGGCCACCAGTGGTCTCACCAAGTGCCAGAGGCCCACCCGGGACAACAGTGTCAGGGCACAGGCGTCCACGGGGCCTCCACTCCTTGCGGGGTCCCAGCCGAGTCCTGGAGGAGCTGGTTCGTTGGCCTCCTTGGCGGTGGGCCTGCTGGCGTCTCCCACAAGATCCGGGCCTTCCTGCTGCTGCAAGCAGGGGCAGGAGGTGTCGGGCGAGACTGTTTGCCAACCTGCTGCTCCCCCTGTGACCTGTCGGCGGACCCCGTGTCCCGCAGGCAAGGTGACAAAGGTCAGGGGTTCGTTCGGCCATCGCCCAGCGCACTGGCTTTCCGGACACAGCAGACCCTGCCCCCTGAGCACAGTCCCCGTAACGTGCTGTGACTTCTATGGGCTGCACCTCCTGCCTCTGACGGCAGGTGACAGCCTCCCGCGCCCCTCAAACTGCTCAGCCTTTGGGGACCGCAGTGCCCAGACCTTAGAGGGGGAAGCGCCAGACATGAAAGCTCCCGGGAACAGGCTGGGATGGAGGGAGACCCCGAGGCAATGGGGCCGGAGCCATCGTTCCTCCTGAATTTTCTTCTCGGGGAAACGTGTGTTGGATTTGCAGGTTCGAGGCTGTGGTTCCCTCTAGGAATTAGATGTGGGGGGAGAGGAGGGCGTGTGTTCCAGCGAAGGCTGGGTCACCCTGTGAGGTCCCGGCCCTGGGGCCGAGGGGCTGCAGGTGGCAGGCCCTGGGGTGCCTCTCCGCGCCCCTTCCCTGTAGGGGCCTGAGAAACGTCTGGCTTCAGAGCTCTGAGAAGACCTGTCCTTTTTCACCTCTAAGTAACGGTGTCAGCAATCTGGGTCATTTTTTTAAAATATGCCTTTATTGATGCTTCTCTTCTTAATAGCTCCATTCGGGCTGATTGAAGCCATCTATCTCCCCGCTCTGGCGCGGCCCCACTTCAGAGCTGCCTGCACATGCGCTGGCGCCCAGGCTGCCTGGAGCAGGGGCCCAGAGCAAACGGGGTCGTGGAGGGAGGTACAAGGCCAGGGCCGGCAGGCCCAGAGACCCCTCTGGCTGCTCATGGGCCTCAGGGCAGGGGGCCTAGGACCCCCAGGAGCTCTTTCACCTCTCGTCTGTCCTCCACCCACCACCCTGCACCTGCAGACGCCCACGTTGACCCTCGGAGAGACCAGCCCACAGTCTCAGAGGAGACCAAAGAGTTGGACAAGGACAGGTGGAGGCCACGCGTCCCCCGGACGTGACCCTGGCTCTTCATGGGGTGTCTGCAGGTCCTGAGGTTATCTAGGGGTCGCAAGGTTACCATGAGGCTGGCTGTGGGGTGGGTAACTGGGGGTCAGGAGGTCTGTAGCTCCATCCATTTGAGGTCCTAGTGCTGCTGGATGCCTCACCCCTTGCCTGTGGCCCAGAGGAAAGGACACTCAAACTAAATAGGGGCCCAGGAAGCCTCCGAGGCTCATGGGTTCCTTGAGTCATCAGAGATGTGTGGCCTGCAGGACTGCATTTTCCATGAGCTTAAATGTTCACAAAATGTAGGGCACGAGGAACCAGCCAGGGGAGATCTCCCCCAAGGAGGCTGCTGAGGCACCAGCCCTCCCTCCCCATCCCCGTCTGCCCGGCTCTGGGGGCAGTTTCGCAAGGGTGGCCCTTGGCCCTGGGAGCGAGCCCGTCTCTGGATGGCCCTGTGTGGGTTCCTCGGCAGCCTTGGATCAGGAAGGAGGCTCCCGGCTCCCGCGACTGGCAGCCTCTGACTCCGCGGATCGCGGTGCCCTGCCCTCCTCTCGCCGTCGTGCTGGGTGCTTCACGCTGCTGGCACCGTCCCAACGCTCGCCAGTTCCTGGAACCCCTTCCTGGTGCAGGACCACGCGGCCGCCAGGCGGCCTCACTGCCACTGCCCCCCTCCCCCCAGTGGCACCCCCGGGCCGCCTGATCCGGCCTCACCGGCCTCTCCTGGAGACCCATGGCCGTGCACACGCACCCCTGCAGCCGCATTCACCCCCTGACGTCCACTGACCTGTCCCCCTACAGCAAGGGCCTCCCGTGGGTGGCGGGGCCGGCACAGAGGGGGCCCGTCCATCCACCCGGCCGGCCTCACTGAGCCCCCGCCTCCTACGAGGCCCTGTTCTGGGCACTTGGGGGCACAGGCTACACCCAGCGCCCGTTCTCACGCCACTTGCACCCCGGCACGGAGGACAAACGATGCACAGTAGTGAGTAGATCATACGCTTGGAAAGTGTACGTGCTGCGTGGAAAACAGAGCGGCCGCGTGGCAGCGAGGGTGTCCACAGACTCGCGTTACATTGGATTGAATCGTGACCCGGGAAAGTCGCGTGTTGGGAACCTTTTCCTCACGTGGCTCAAACCGGCGGCCCCGAGGGCGGGACAGAGCTGTGCTCTCTGCCCTGTGCTCACGTCGGGGAGCTGCCTCCAGTGAGACCCCGTGACCCCGGGTAAACGAGAGCAGGTCTGGGGAGGACGCGCCGGGGCAGCACCGAAAACCAGTCAGTGCTTCTCAGAGCACGCGAGCCGCCCCGTGGACCCGGGGGCAGGGAACCACAGCCTCTGTCGTGCCGTGGCCTCGGAGGCTGGGGGCCGTGGACCAGCGGTTCTCAAACCTCGGCTCGCGTCAGACTCACCGCGGGGCTGGCGAGATCGTGGTCGCCGGGCGCCCCCAGTGTGGACGTAGGGCCCCGAGTGTGCGGTTCCAAACTCGTTCCCAGGTGCCCCGGTGAGGCCAGGGACAACACCTTGAGAAGCACGGGGTAGGTCGTTCGGGGAGCCTGCGCACTTAGGGATTTGGGAACTCGGGGCGTCCACCTCCCACGGGGATCCACGGTCCCGTGAGTTGCAGGCGCAGGAGCTGTTCCCTGAGTCCCACCTGAGCAGCCGTCCTCCCCGGCCCGAGGCCTGTGGGGCCGATAAGGCAGCACGGTCCGCCCTGAACTCCAGGCGCAGGGGTCGCCCCCCGAGGAAGGCACCTCCCCACGCGTGCCCGAAGGTTCCAGCCCCCAGCTGGTCCCTGAGAGCTGAGGCCAGGGCGGCGGGCGCAGTGGCCACGTAAACCCAACTGAGCGAAAACCATCTCGTAGGAAGAACCACTTTAGAGGTGACCCAGCTTCTTAGACAACTGAATAGATAACATCGGAGGAAAATTCTGTTCCAGAGAATAAAGGGACAGAGAGAGGCAGGCGAGCTTGCCCCTGAGGCAGAGGCTGCCGAGGCCCTTCTTGCTCAGGTCCAGGTCACGGGGTGTTTGGGTCACGACGGTGCCTGGTGACAGTGGTCTCCCACGCCAGCCTCTGCTCACGTCCTCCCTGCCTCCCTGCCTCCCTGCCTCCCTGCCTACTTGCTTTGACTCACTTCTGCTTCTCTCTCTCCTAACTATCCTTCGTCTTTCCAGATGCAGGACGCTATGGGCTACGAGTTACCCTGGGTGTATTTTGTCAGTCTGGTCATCTTTGGATCCTTTTTCGTTCTAAATCTGGTTCTTGGTGTGTTGAGCGGGTAAGCTGACCGTTTCTGTGTCCTCTTTACGACGCAGCTGAGCAAGGCCCCAGGTCCTGCTGTATCTGTCACCAGGCCCAGGAGAAACAGAAAACGTCTCCATTCAGCCAGGCGTGCTGGCCGTTGGCTGGGCAGGCCGTTTGGCCTCTGATGACCTAGAGGCCCCGGTCCCGGTGCCGCCTGGTCGGCGTCGGGCCCGGGGTGGGCAGGGCCGTGCTCGGCTGCTCTCGGAGCTGTACTAACTGTGATTCCGTTCTTCCAGGTCAATGATGCCGTGGGAAGGGACTGGCCCTGGATCTATTTTGTTACACTAATCATCATAGGGTCATTTTTTGTACTTAACTTGGTTCTCGGTGTCCTTAGCGGGTAAGCAGGACCAAGGAAAAAGGTCTTGATTTTTCCATTTATTTCACTTACTCTCTCTGCTTTTCCTGGCTTCATTCTTTTTCTGACTCTGATGAACCTGGGACACGGGGCCACCCCAGGAGCCTTGAAGTGAATGTCCTTGGCCTGGCTCGGCAGAGGTCAGAGGCACACGGCCGAGCCCGCTGGTTTGGGCTGCAGTGAGAGGTACCCAGGCCCACCCGTCTCCTGCCACCCGTCCACCCCAGGCCGTCCGGGAGGGCAGGATGCTTCTCCAGGAACCTCAGAGCAGCTGAGCCCCTTGGGTGGGAGGGGCTGGGCAGAGGAATCGGAGGAAGGTTCGTGGGCCGTGGGCTCCTGGCCCGCGTAGCGGCCTTGCAGGTGGCCACCTGCCCTACCTCTCCAGCCACGGTCCCGGACGGGCTGGCAGTGAAGACTCAGGTCCCCTTTACCCAGTGTTGACTGGGCCAGGGTACCAGGAGTTTGAGCTAAAATGCAAGTAAACAAAACAGACTGAAATGCTCATTCTTTTTGGCTCTCATCACAGACCGGGCCGTCCGTCTCTGTGTCCCTCCTCTGAAAGGAAGGGCGCTCAGCTGTTTGAAGCCATCGATTACTGGAGCACAGAGGAGATAGAATCCACTTTCCTTTAACTTTGTCTGCTTGGCTCCAAGTGCAAGGCCCGCCTAGTTTCAGCCTTTGCTCGGATGACGTTAAAATGTGTCCGAGGCAGCCCGTGGCTGGGGCCCGAGGAGCCCTGGGCGGCCACCTCTGCACCTCGGGCCCACTGGACGCCTCTTCGGCCCGCTCTCTTCTTCCCGAGCCCTCACCAGCCATGCAAGGCCATCGCCTGAAGGCTCCCGGGGACACTTTCTGCCTTCGCCACTTGGGGAGGGGCAGCTGCTTCGTAGCCTTTCCTCCGTCTCTGCGGACGTGATGCTGGGGAGAGTCGGGCGAGGGAGGAAGACTTCCCACCCCCTCCTGCCGCAGCCCAAGGCCTCGCAGGAGCGTCGGGGTCGGTCCTGGAAGCGGGGGAGGGACAGAGTCCTCCTCCATCCTCACCCCTCCCCACAGGGGTGCTGTCAGGGGCTCCGTCACGACGGGCCTTCGCCGCGAGCGGCTGCACGGGGACTAGGACCTTCCGTCAGGGTGCTGGTGACGTGCGGGCCGGCAGACGCCCCGGTCAGCTGCCTGGAGGGTGGAAGGGTTTCCATTTTTGTGTCCAGCACAAGAAAATGCCCTGTTTATAAGGTGTCGTCAGGAAGAGCGTTGAAAATCAGCCCCGTCACCCACTCAAGGCAGAGATTTGGGTGCTCCGGGCAGAAGGTTTTTCAACGTTACTCACCACCCGTCTGACAAAACGGAGGTGATGATCCCAACTCCTCGGTCGCAGGGACGGGAGAACGAGGTCCTGTCCGTCGAGTCCTCGGCACACAGCAATGCTGTCCTCGCTGGGATCGCTGCTTACTCGAAGGCTGTCAGAGCTGAGATCCCTGAGCGGGGCCGTCGCAGGTTAGGCCTGCTGCACCCTCTGCTTCCAGACACGAGGGGAGGGAGCCCGAGATGCCGTGGGGCTCGTAGGGGCCCCCCCTCGCTGCTCAGTGTCGGCGCGAGGCACAGCCCGGCTCCCGTCTTCCTGCCACTGACCCGTAGACGAACGCTGAATAGGCCGGACCTGTAACACGCCGGCGTCCTGAACCTTGAAAACGGTGGTTCGGCGTTCTCCCCGCAGAGACGAGGAGCGAGTCTGAGCAGTGAGGTCCCCCCGGGAGTCTGAGGTGGAGGCTGAGGGCTCGGCCACGAAGCCCCGCTCGAGCAGAGGGTCTGCCTGGTCATCCTCGGCTCCCCCAGCGGGTCAAGGTGGGGTCAGACGGCGGCAGTGCTGGGGGCTTGCAGAGCGATCTTGAAGGCCCGGTCCTGGTTCAAGCGAGGGCGGGTGTGTGCAGCCCGCGGGATTCCGGAAACCCGGGCTGGTCTGGGCCTGTGAGCCCAGCCCTTGGATGGTGTCCCGGGGCCCCTCCTCACACCCGCTCCTGCCCCGTGCCCCCCCACGTTGCTGGGGAGCGTCTCCCAGGGCCCGCCCGGCCCCGGGCACCCTCTGCCCGGCGTGAGCAGCTCCCCTCCCCGGCCTGTCCAGAGGGCCGGCCACGCGGCGAGGAGGCCCGGAGCCAGGCTGCCGTCGGCCGAGCACGCGTGGCGCTCGCCCCGTCTCGACAAGCCAGGACAGCAGTGTGGCGGTTACCCTGGAGCACAGCCGAGCGCCTGTTCACCGGCGGCCAGCCTGCCAGGAGCCTTCGGAAACCTCTCAGCGCTCACGGAAGGCCCGTCTCAGGGGTGGCGTCGGCGGTCAGGAGCTCGACGGCAGGCCCCGGGCTCGGCGCCTCAGTGGATGCGCTCCTTTGCTGCCCACGACACCCCCGCGAGCTGGGGCCAAGCGGGTGTCACCTCCACAGAGAAGAAGAGCGAAGGTTACGTGCGGGAACCTCCCCCAGTTCTCACCGGTGGGGCCTGGAGGATCCGAGATTAAACCCACGCAATGTGGACCCACGGCCTCTGTCCCCGTCCCCAGGCTCCACCGTCCCCAAGCCCATCGGCCTGGTTAATCCCGTGTCCTCGGGTGACAGCCACGACCTGGGAGGAGACGGGCGGGAACCGCAGTAAGGACGGGGGGGACCAGCCCAGGGGTCCCAGAGGAAGCTGGGGAGCCCCAGCCCCGAAGGCTGCGGACAGGTCCTGAGCTGGGGGCCAGCGGCCCTGCAGACGTAACAGCCCTCGAGGGAGAACGGAGCTCCCCCAGCAGCACTGCAGTCTCGGAGCGTTTGGAGCTGGGGGCCGACACCCTGCGTCCACCAGTTAAGGGTATTATCATCGTTTCAGAGCCCGGCACGGTAACTGTCCTCATGAACTCCACCCTGCTGTCACCGAGGAAGGGCTCAGGTGTGCTTGGGGTCGTCTGCTCAGGAAGGCGGGGAGAGCGACGCTCTGCAGAGCCTCCGTTTGAAAGGCGGAATCCAGAGATTCTGGTCCTCAGAGGGACGACCGTCCTTTGTCTGGAAACCCATTCCTGCTGAGCCTAGAGGCGTCCGTGTAGACGTGCGTCTCGCGGATTTTTTCCACACGCTTCCACGGTCATCGTCTCTTGATCCTCACATGTCAAAGGACTGCTATTAGTCAGATAAGAACCAGATTATATGACCTTCCCCTCCAGAGATCTCAGCCTCTAGCCATGAGAATTCCAGTGACGGCAACCACAGATTCTGGAAGCTGCACCAGAAGGGGCCATCGGGTGAGAGTCCCTGGACCCTGGACTCTGGTTACTTTTTGGTTTTAAGTGGTTGCAAACGCAGAAGACGTGTGTCTTCAGGTGACAGGGGGCCCGGGACCTCTTAGAGGGTGGGCGCCCAGCTCTTGTTCCCCCGGGGAGATGGGGCAGAGGGCCTGAGGGTGGGCATTGTACAACCTGAAAGCATCCCTGATCACGGGGCACAGCTAAGACGCTACATCCAGGTCCCGAGGAAGCGGAAGTGGCCGGACACACTGCCTCGTGGCTGGAGCAGGGGAGATGCACGTGATTCCTGGAAGGCTTGTTCCACGAAGTGCCCACCAGCCCTGGATTCGTGAACACCGGGCTCTGCCCTCAGGGGAGGTGGGGTTAGGTTCCCGCGAGGCTCTGGACACGACTCTGCCGTCGGTACACAAGCTGTCGTGTGTGCGCGTCTGTGTGAAGTCGCCTCGTTCAAGGCACGGTGTTGATCCGTTCGCACCGAGCTCTCAACCCACGGCCCGTAACTCAGGCCTGGATTCCGCTTGTCGGACACACGGACTCGCCCCGTGAGGCACCTCGCAGCCCTCGTGCCCTTAGGGTCACAGACTGCACGGGGGCTCCATGCTCGGGGGCCCTTTTGATCAGAAAAATCACCAACAGAAAGCACAAAACGCGGAAACGGGCTGTAGAAAGGCTCTTATTCACGGTATGAGCTGCACCACCAAGGAGGCGAGCGGCCCCTCGTCCAACCTCCGCCGGGAACGTGACCCCAGGTCCCGCCTTCCTGCGCGCCCGCAGTGACCGCCAGGGCTCGCGGTGTGGGTGGCGTGACGAAGAAGGCCTAGCGGGGGGGGCGGGTCTGCAGACGCGGAGTCCGTGGGTGACGAGGACCAGCCACACCGGTCACCGCGGGGCCTGGAGCCCGGCCGCCGCGCCGACGGACCCTTCACGCGGCCGCGCTCTGCGGGCTCTGCGAGTGCGCGCCCGGCCCGGGCTCTCCGCCGCCTTTGTCCTGTCGGCCGGTGCGCGCACAGGACGTGCTCCCGCCTTCGCGCAGGCCCGCCGCGACTGACCGGGCAGCCGGCTCCAGCCCCTGGGCCCAGGCCGCGTGGGACGTCCAGCGAGCAGAGCAGGAGAGCGGGGCGCTGCCACCCTGCGCGTCCCTGCCGCGAGGAGCCCGGAGAGGGAGCGCCTCACCTCCTCCCGGCCCGGGCCAGGCTGTGCCCCCACGCTCCGCGGGTTCCTGGCTCTGCTGCCGCTCGAAGCCCCTCGCACCCCAGGAAACCTCATTTCCTCTTCTCCCGGATGTCTGTCTCGGCTCCCAGAGGTCGCGGGTTACGGGTGGCGAGCCTTCGTTCCGCGGAGCAGGTGCTGTGGCGCACGGCTCGGCCAGCTTTCCCGGCTCTGGTCGGATCCCAGCTCCAGGAGAAGCACGGCCTCTGAGCTACTCGGTCACCTTCCACCCGAACCCGCTGCACAAGGCATGGAGCTCTCAAGTGTGTGGAGGTGGAAGGGCAGTTGGGGGGCGCCTGGAGCCGCAGTCTGGGGGCTGCAGGGGGGCCCCGCTCCGTGAAGTGACTCTCCGGGTGGCGAACCGCAGCCCCGCGAGGAGTGGCGGGTGCGGAGAGCTGGAGACTCTCTCCGGGCCCATCCTCCACGGCGGCAAGGCCTCCACCCACACTGTCATCTGTCAGCGCGGCCCCTTTTCCCTGGGAAGGAAGGGACGGTGCCGCCAGCTGCCAGGAAGCCCAAGAGACGGCAAGCTCGGTCCGATTTGAACTGGAGTCAACCAAAGTGAAGAAGAAGATTCCGTCCCAACCAGAGCATCGTCAAAGCAGCAGTCAAAGAGAACTCCTAGCTCGGGAGCCCACGGCTCCCGGGGAAAACGTCCCCCAGAGCCCTCCCAGCCCGACCCTCACCATAAAGGGTCGCGACTGAGGTCTGTGCTCCTGCCGCGGCTGCGGTGAATGCAGGTCCTGGACGGTGGGCGCAGGGGCTCCGGGGTTGAGCCTTCCTGCCCCGTGGCTTGTCGGTGTGTCCTTCCTTCCACGGGGCCCTCCCATGGAGTGTCTGTCTCGTGCAAGGAATCCCTTTCAGGTGGACTCTGCGGCCTTCCACCCTGAAGTAGGCCTCAACTGCTGAGGGAAGGAGGAGTCACGTCTCTAGGAAGAAACCAAGAGGCCCAGTGCATCGCCCCAACACACACACACACACACACACACACACGCACACACCAGGAGCCCCATTTCCCAGAGACTGGAGGTCAGAGGCAGGCTGCTCCTATCTGTTTCGGAAGAAAAGGCACAGACTTGCTTTGAGAGTGAGAACCAGCCTCCCTGACTCCCCTCTTGGCTGCCAGGTCCCTCCTGGCTCAGAAAGTGAATTCAAGGCCAGAGAGAAAATAAGGACAGAATCATAGAAAATAGGAAAGAAACAGACACACTCCAAAATTTTTCAATAAGCTCTTCTTCCAGCAAATCCCAGCTTAATTTTAGTTTCTCCTCATCATTGCTTTAGACTGAACGCCTCATTTAACTTTTATATCATCTTGATTTTATGTATTTTTCCATTCTGATTCGATTTCCTTTTTAACGGGAAGGGCACCCCCCAGGACATTTTCCTGTGTCTGGAATCCTCTTCTGTCTCCCTCCATGTGGGAAAGGACATTCTCTAGATTAGAAACCCCTCCAGGCTTGCTGAACGGGGCAGAGCGAACCCTAGAAACGAGAATGGGGGGTGAGGAGGTGAGGTCTCCTGGGTCTGGCATCAGTGGCGTCCTGGCAAACATTAACAACTGGCTCTTTGCGGGGAAAAGCCCTGGTTTGTAACATTGGACGATTTCCGCGGTGTACGTATCCCCACCGTGGCCGATGTTGAGCCATTTTTGAGGAGGCATCGGGGTTGGCGGAGCCCGTGCGGGGGGTGCACTTCAGCTCGACCCCAAGTCCTCGGCTCCCGGGCTATGGCGGGGGTCCCGCCGGGTTACTGCTCGGAAGGCCTTTCCGGGTCATTGGAGAACGTTTGTCCTGAAGAGGCAGAGCTTGCCATCATGGCCCGGGAAGAAGGGAAGTGGATCTGGTCCACGCCACGCTCGCGCCCCGAGTCAGGCAGCGCCCCGCCCCCGTGACTCCATCCTCTTTCGTGAGAGCAGATCAGACCCGGGACAGGGGGAGCGGTCTGTGCAGCGTGGGTGCGGCCGGCGGCTTCCCACGCGAAGCAATTAACGCTTGGTTCTTCTTGTCCCTCGCCCTCTCGCCAGAGAGTTTTCCAAAGAGAGGGAGAAGGCCAAGGCCCGGGGCGACTTCCAGAAGCTGCGGGAGAAGCAGCAGCTAGAGGAGGACCTGAAGGGCTACCTGGACTGGATCACGCAGGCGGAGGACATCGACCCTGAGAACGAGGACGAGGGCTTGGACGAGGAGAAACCCCGAAACAGTGAGCGGCCTCCCCATCTGGGGCTGGGGGCTGGGCGAGGCAGGGGGCGCGGCGAGGCGCAGGGGCCTTCCCGCCCCGTCCTGACGGTGCGGCCCCGGCCACGCCGGTCTGGGGGGTGGCCGTCCTTCTCTGCTCTCAGAAATCAGTCCCACGTGTGGAGCGAAGCCTCCTAGTCCTCCTCGAGCCTCTGATCCTGGGACGGGGGGGACTTTGCTCAGTCGGGCTCTTTGTTTGAAATCCGACATCCTCCTCCCAGCTCCGGCTCCCTGGGTCGGGGGCGGGACCATCTCCCCCACCACCAGCTGGAAAGCAGGCTCTCCCTCCCCCGCTTCCAAGGACCACCGCGCTTCCTCGGGGAAGAGAGCCAAAGGTTTCTCTCGAGGAGGTTAGATTCAAAGATCTGGGAAGGTGCTGAATGGGAAGGTTGGGGAAACCCGGAGGAAACTGGCAGAATAGCTTTAGGTTTTAGAAACTGACCCCGACCCGTCTCTCCTCCTCCCGCGGGCCCCCTTCCTTGGGTTGCGCACGTTTGAACCGGGACGTTTCTGAGCAAGGAACCAATCAGGTTAAATAGCCGAGATGCTTGCTGAGCGGGGGTCAGGCAGATAAGGGCGGGAAGCTAGAAAGGCTCCCAGGCCCAGAGGGAGAAGAGAGGCCCGCTGAGGCGCCGGGGGCTGACGGGGAAGCAGGGTGGCCGTCGCTGTGTCCTGACAGAGGCCAGAGGGCGCAGGACGCCTGCGTGCACGTGTGTCCCGACGCGTGTGCGGATACGGTGGCCTTGTGCGTGGGCGTGGCTCCTGCCGGTGTGTTCGTGCCCCCTGGCCGGGTTCTGTGTGTTCCTGCTCTTTGGTACCTGGGCTCTAAGTGGGAATCTAGGAGGGGGAGCAGGTGGACAGAGAAGGAAGATGACTTGGATGTGAGCAGAGAGCAGGCCCGCCTCCATCGTTCAGAGATGGATCGACTACAGCCTTCCACAACTTGCTTTCTGACAACTCTGCTCAAGGAGTGAACACAAAATTAAAACACACACACAGCCAGGGACCGGTAACGGGAAGGCCGTCACCCGCTGCTAAGGAGTCTTTGCAAGTTGGACGACAAGGCGTGAGATGGATTACAGCCGTGAGCGGCGGTGCTGCTGAGTCTTTCTTCCTGGGAAGACGCCGGCAGCGTCCCTTCCGCCGCTGACGGATCGTGGATGCGGCGTGGTCCATGGGAGCCGGCGGTGTGTGAGTAGTGAGCTGGCCTGGGAGCCTCGTCCACGCCTGCTGCGAAGCACAGGAGCCGCCTCTGGGCTCCGGTCTGCACCCTGGTCACGGTGGAGCCCAGCTCACGACGGACGGTGGGAGCGTGTTTCTTGCGTGTTCGTAGAAACTTGTGTGTCCGCTGCCCGCGCCGCACTCGGTGGCCGTCCGCAGAGACACAGCCGTCCCGCTCTTTTCTGAGGACCGATGCGCTGCTTGCCTGTCCTGCCCCGATGGAGGGTTCTTTGCTGCTGGAGCAGATCAAGTGGACGAGGCCCATCTGCCCCCTCTTTCTGCCCGAGTCTTGGGAAGAGCGCAGTGTGTTGCCTGCCCCAATGGACAGGGTCTCTGCCAGGGTTCTCATGAGCCCTTGTGTGGAGGAAGTCAGTCTGAAGCCTGGCGTCCCTCCGCTGCACTCGTTCCTGGTGGCTGGAGGAGCCTGGGGTCTGCTTCTTATCCTCAGCCTTGTCCTCAGAGGACAGAATGGAGCCTGCCGCCTTCCGTCGTGGAAATGGTGGTGGGCCGGTTCCAGGGGGAGGGGGCCAGGGACTGGGCATCTACAACAACAAGACAGAGGGTAAAGTAGAAGCACGTGAGGAACTGAATGAGAGACGCTTGGCTGTGGAGCCAGGAGGCATGTCCAGAGGCCGGGGCTGCAGGGAAGTCCGGTCAAGAGCAGACTGGACGAGACGGGCTTGTTAAGGGACTGGCCACTTAATAGATTCACGGAAGAGGTAGGCCCGTGGCTCAGAAACTATATTCTGATCTTCAGAACTTTGTAGTTTGCCCTTTGAAACAAATACAAGGGAAGAAATGCTGCTATTAATGATATGCGTTTCTATCAAAGTAGTGTCTTTGCCTTTGAAATTGCTAAAAGATTACAATACAGTGTATTTACCAGTTCTCTTCAGCTCAAAAATTAAGTCGTCTTTTGAGGAGAGAGGGAAAAGGGTATTATCACTCTTGACCAATGGCTCTGGCAACTCGCGCTTGTGCCCCAGGCAGGAGGCCCATCGGCACTTAGGAAATGCCAGCTGTCGGGCGCTGGTGACACAAGGTGGCTCCAGTGCGGACACAGTTCAGTGACACGTCATTACGTGGTAACTGAGCACACCCACGGGGAGCCCAGTTACTCATTTCTCGAGGAAGAGCTGCAGATACCACTGAGGCCGTAGAAAGAACAGGGCTCGGGAAGGCAGCAGAGAGAGGGCATTGTTTGAGGTGTTTCTCTAAGTAATTAGAGTCGATGAGTTGGCCAGTAAATTATATAAAAAATACGTTAAAGTACACTCAGTTCATTCATCCTTCCACCCACGCATCCACCCATCAACCAATTAAAGGTCCGCTCTGTGTCTGGCGCTGTTTCAGGCCCTGAGGATACAGCGACACACAAAATCCTCAAAAACCCCTGCCCTCGGGCTTCCCTGGTGGCGCAGTGGTTGAGAGTCCGCCTGCCGATGCAGGGGATACGGGTTCGTGCCCCGGTCCGGGAAGATCCCACATGCCGCGGAGATGCTGGGCCCGTGAGCCGTGGCCGCTGAGCCTGCGCGTCCGGAGCCTGTGCTCCGCAACGGGAGAGACCACAGCGGTGAGAGGCCCGCGTACCGCAAAAAGCAAACAAACAAAAAAATCCCTGCCCTCGTGGAACGGGAATTTCTTCTCTTCTTTCTTTCTCCTCCTCAAGATCAAAAAATGCTTGGATTATGTATCTGTGCATATGGGAATCTCTCCCTCATGTCGTTAAGACCATTTCAATGCAGCCCCAGTCCTCGAAGACAGACATTTGTGCAGATGAACCTGGAAAAGACAGACCGTGGAACCAAAACACTTGAGTTTCCACACAGATAAGCGGGTTAAGTATTTATCCAGCGTATTCAGTTCTGTTCGCAGGAGCCCCTCTGCAATCACCGTTCGCCAGCAGAGCCACGTGGCCACCGCCGCCCTGCGGCATCTGGGGTTGCATGTTATTGACACACGGAGATTTGAGGGCCTCCGAGAGCAGCAGGTTGCCCACGGAAGGGCCCTGTGGGGCTCGAGAGCGGTGATCTGAACATCACTGGTCTACACCGTATACGTGTCAAGAGCACGTGCATCATTATTTGAGCTTTTTTTTTTTTTTTTTTTACAATTTAATTAGTACAGTCAGTTTTCCTTGGACTTACTCGTGGGCATGGCTGCCACATGCCTGGAGTCCTGAGACAGCGTCCCACCAGCACCCGGTCAGACGGCGTGAGAAGGACACTAGCAACGTTTTTTTTCCCGACTCCCTTCTTACTTTGGACCCAAAGTTATCGTGTTAGAGGCCGTCCTAACCCCACACCCTGCAGGGAGAGCAGACGCCTCTCCTGCCCCGCCCGTCACCTTTAGCTCGTCCTAATCAAGCCCTAAAACGTCAGGACTGGAAACCGCCGCAGAGATCAGGTGGGGAACAGCTCACCTGCGCTGGTGATGAGGTCCGTTGTGGCTCAGAGGCAGTGCAGAGGTGAGCGGCCCGGGGGCCCTGCAGTGAGGCTGTTTCATGGATTCTTCTGGGCTGGTGGGAGTAACTCCCCTGGGCGGGTCCCAGACGCGCATGTTGTATGCAGACCCTCACTCGGGAACCGGGTCAGAACAAGGACCCGGGCGGGGGTGGTATCTCCACAGACAGCCCATCCGCCGTGGAGCAGTCCGGCTGTTCTGCTGTCGGGCCCATGACTTTGTAGACACCAGTGTCCCAGCCTGGGTGCAGTGGAGGGGCCCCCGAGGGCCACGTCGAGCGTACGGTGAGAAGCAGGTGTCCCGACCCAGCCTAGGCAAGCCGTCCTATGCTTCTTAAAGCAAAACCAGCTCTGGGGGAGCTTGCCAGCCGGCTGTAGAGACCGCAGCCATCATCCTTGGATGGTGGAGTAGCTTCTGGAAGGAAGGAGGGTGTGAAAGCCACACAGTAAAAGGGAAAGCTGGCAGCCAGCGGAGCAAGGGCGAGAGCTTGTCGTTCACGCGCTGTCCTCGAGGGCGTCGTTCTTGCGCAGCTGGCGTGGAGCCGCTCTTTGGATCCCGAGTTTGGACAGTGCGTAAGGGTCGGCAGCTGCGGGCTCTCCTGGGCTAGAGCGCCGAGGCGGACAGGGCGGGGGCACGAGAGGGGACAGGACAGGGACGGTCTCCTTTCATCCTCCCCGGGGTTATCTCCCGTGGGCACTGACGCCCCCTTTGTAGACGGGGAGCCGGGCTCAGAGAAGGTAACGTGTCCTGTCCCACAGCTTGTACGCTGCCCCCGGCCTCGGGGATGTGGGCCTGAGTCCAGCGCTGCCCGGACCCCTCCTCAGCCCCGCCCTTGCTGGTGCAGGGACCCCCCTGCCTCTCCGGCCAGAAGCAGCTGGAAGAGGTCGCTCTGACCCCTTCGTCGTAGCAGCTGTAACACCCTCAGTCTAACGCGCAGAGCGGGGTGGATGGAGGGAAGGAGGGCTGGGCGGGGCGGGGGGGGCGGTGCAAAACCTGATCTTAAACGTTACCCTGAGGGGCCCTGAGTGTGATGTTAAAAGCAGGGAGAGATGAGCTTTATGATGGTAAGGACTGTGTTTGGAGCGTGAAAGGGGGTCATGGCGACATCTTGCTCAGGCAGCAGGAAGTTCGCTGAGGTCAGAGGCCGCCGCCTGGAGTGGTCTAAGGGCAGCTGTGCTTGGAAAGGGGGCACATCGATGACACCACCCGTCGGAGTTTCCTTCGGTTCGGGGGGGGGGGTGCAAAACCTGATCTTAAACGTTACCCTGAGGGGCCCTGAGTGTGACGTTAAAAGCAGGGAGAGATGAGCTTTATGATGGTAAGGACTGTGTTTGGAGCGTGAAAGGGGGTCATGGCGACATCTTGCTCAGGCAGCAGGAAGTTCGCTGAGGTCAGAGGCCGCCGCCTGGAGTGGTCTAAGGGCAGCTGTGCTTGGAAAGGGGGCACATCGATGACACCACCCGTCGGAGTTTCCTTCGGTTCGGGACTCCTTGAACTTGGTTAGAGGAGGGTGTTGGTCGGCCAGGAGGCTGCAGGGAGGGGTGCTCCAGGGCAGCGACCAGCCCCCGTCCTGCCCTGGCCTGTGCACCCGGACGAATGTGTTGTACCACCTTCAGTGCTGCGGCGGAACCTCTCTCGGTCCCAGGATCCTGGCACGACCGGGCGGGCGGGCGGGCGGTGGGGGGTGGCCGGGGCGGGGTCTCCAACCAGCCACAGCCTCACCGTGGGGGCTCATGTCACCTCCCTGAGGCCACCAAACCCACTGGCAAATGGATCCGCCCACTCAGCCCGCCCAGGTAGCCACCCAATAAAGCGCTGCCGTGATGTTCTTGTAAAGCTTTGCAAACAGATGGACACACCTGGGGGCTGACGGTAGCTCCGCGGAGGCGCTGAGGGGTGAGTTGGCCTGCCTTTCCCTCCGAGCCACCCCCTGATGCCCAGGGCTCAGCCCGAAGCACCCTCGGCTCCGACCCCGCTCCTCCCTTCCGCGTAGGCCCTGGGAGAGAAAAGCCCCTGTTGCATCCAGACGCGGCTGCTGTCAGTGGAGGAGAGGGTGACGGCTCCCGCCTCTGCCGCCCTGCTGACGTGGGGAGTTATCACCTGGGGATGGAGGGGGATCAGCCGGGCTGGGGGGCGGCCGTGCCAGTCAGGTGGGCTAAGCGCTGTAGGAAGAAAGTCTCAGCCGCTTGGTAAGGTGAAGGGTGCTTCCTGCTCCTGGTTCCATGTGGGTCGAGTTGGCAGGAGGGAAGTTCACCTCCCCCCGGCCTCAGAGGCTCCACGGATCCCCTGCGTCCGGGCAGGAGAGGAGGGCAGGAGAGGGCGCTTGGAGGGCCCCAGGGAAGGTGTAAAGGCCAGGCCTGGGAGAGTGGGCATCGCCTGCCACTGGCCAGAACAGTTTACAGCCCCCATAGCTTCCGGGGCGGGGGCGGACCCAGTCTAAGTGACGGGGGCAAAGCAGCCGGGGGAGGGGGCGTAGCGGACACGAAGCCACGTCTCTGCTGCCCACAGATCGGTAGCGGCTCTCGAGGCCAAAGGGATGAGAAAGGAGCTGCAGATGTAAAGTGCGGAGCAAGTAAGGGGGAGGGGAGGGGGAGAGGACTTCAGTTTCGGGTTTTGGGGTGAAACCGAAGGTCAAGCTGGAAGGGGGGCTGAGACTGGTCCCGAACGGCCTCAGGTGTGGACTTTTTCCTGTGGGTTCGGCAGAGCCACCGAACGGATCTGAGCAGGGGGACAAGTTCACCGTGGGAAGGTCACGCGGCTCCTTTTGTGGACAGATGGTTGGGGGTCGGGGGGCTGGAAGCAGGGCGACCCAGGGGTTCCAGGGGCTGACACAGCCTGAAGTGGGGGTCACGGCGGGAAGGATGGCCCTCCGCTGATAGCCGGCGTCCACAGGGAAGGGACCGGGGCCGGCAGGCCCAGGCGTCCTGGGGATGTGCAGCTCGGGCTGTCCTTGACCTTGGGATGCAGCAGAGCCTGCCCCCAAGGGACCCCCGGGAGCTGGTTTGTCCCATCTGCTTGGCCGTGGGAGCCCTTTGCCCCGCGCTGTCTCTATCCGTGACTTTACCCTGAAAGGCGCCCTGGGTAGAATCCCAGCGGCTCCCCCTCATCTGATCCCTGCCCTTATGACTCAGCGGCTGATGGAGAAATAAGAGCTGAGTAACAGCCCCAAACACAGGGCTGTGAGGGCTCCGTCCTTCTGGGTCCCTTCATCCGCGCTGTCTCTATCCGTGACTTTACCCTGAAAGGCGTAAAGTCTACCCAGGGCGGGTAGAATCCCAGCGGCTCCCCCTCATCTGATCCCTGCCCTTATGACTCAGCGGCTGATGGAGAAATAAGAGCTGAGTAACAGCCCCAAACACAGGGCTGTGAGGGCTCCGTCCTTCTGGGTCCCTTCATCAGATGGACGTGCCCGGGCCTCTGTGGCAGCTGCAGTGCTGCCAGGAGAGCTCTGTGCTTCCGTGGAACAGGAAGGACCCCATCGTCTTAAGCAGCGATCGTACCTGCTGTAACCCTGGGCCGGTGGTCACTTTGTGTTTGGGCCTCGCGGTTCGAGGGGCAGGGCTGGGGCCGGGTCGGAAGCAGCAGAGCACTGCCCTCGGGGAGCTGCCCCGAGGAGGGCGGCCCCGCAGGGGGCGGATGGACTCTCACACAGGAGGCGAGTGACGGAGTGAGGCGGGGCAGAGTCAGTGGGGGAGGCGCAGCTGGCGGCGGGGGCCACGTTAGGTGTTGCTCCCGCCTTCGCGGGGCCGCTGTGACACATCTCCACAGACGGGGGCGTAGACAACAGACATCGGCTTCCACGGCTCCGCAGGCCGGACGTCCGCGATCGGGGCCCAGCGTGGCCACGTTCTTGGGAGGCCCTCTGCCCGGCTCACGGACGGCCCGCTTCCTCCACGGACGCCTGCTAATGCTCTGGCCTCTTCTTCTAGGGGCACAAATCCCGCTCAGAAGGGCTCCACCCTCACACCCTAACCGCCTCCCGAAGGCCCCACCTCCAAATACCATCGCACTGGGGTTAGGGTTTCAACACATGAATTTGGGGGGACACGCACGTTCAGTCCGTCGCAATGATCTTTCTGTACCCCTGTGCGAGGCCCCGGATTCCTGCTGTAGCCAAGTGCGCGGCTCCGTCGGGATCAGAAACCGCAGAGTCCGGCCGCCGTGGGGTCACCCGGTCTGTCTCCCAGCCTCCGTGGGAAACGCGTGGCCCCCTGTGGGTGCGGGGACGTGGGGGTGGGCGCTGGTTGTCATGCGTCTGCTTCCTGCAAGCCTGGCTCATTTCTGAGGACAGACGAGGGCAGGCTTTCCCCCTGCTCGCAGCGCTTACAGATCCACTTCGTCTAAACAGACACGTAGGTTTCAACACTGTCTCAGGCCAGATCACACAACGTGCTCAGAGGTAGCCCAGCCGGCACCTGGCAGCCCCTCCCAGAAAAGACAGAGCAAGCGGTTTTGCTCGTGTCCAGACCCCCCGACTTTAAGCCTATATTTGGACTTCACTGCAAAGACCGTAAACTTCCCTCCTCCTGCCCCTGGTCTGGATCCACACCGGGGTGGCGGTCAGCTCGTCCTCTGTGTTTGCCCTTAAGACCCTGTTCTCAGAATGCGGCCCCCCGAGTGGACAGCGTCCTGTAGAGGTCATCAGGGAAGGCGGGGGTCAGTAGAATGTCCTGTTCCCAGTGACGTCCAGATAAGAAAGCCGTTTGCTCAGCTTCATGAAAATACACATTTTTTGCAATTCAGACTTAATTCCTGTGAGTTCATCAGCCTGTCCAAACTTACCCCCTGCAGAGAGGTCTGCAGGGGACACTCACTAGGCAGAGCTGTGACGAAAGGTTTATCCTCTCCAAAAATATACATTTGAATTTCGATAAGGTTCTTCAGTGTTAGGCTTCTTTTTTTTTTTTACAAAATAGTAAGGAAATTAAGATATTTTTAAACGTCTGGACAGAGGCGCTTTTGATGGTTCCTAAATACATGTTCTAAAAATGACTTGCCAAGCACAGCGCTGGTTTTGACTAACAGACCCCAAGTCCTGTTCAGAGGGCTTCAGACTGTGCCGCATGCAGGCACACAAGCCCTCCGAGACCAGAGGTCAAGAGAAAACAAAACTACAGGCCACAAGCTATTAAGGAATGATTACAGCTGCCCTGGAACCTGTCTGTGCCTCTGCTCCTGGGGTGAGATAATAGATCTGTTCTCAACAACTTGCCGATGAGGTGAAAAGCCCTAATTAGGTGCTTGACAGGCTGGCCTTAAGGGGAAAAGCCTTTGTTTACCTTCCCAATTCCAAGCTTCAAATCAGCTGGCCCAACCCTTATATCTCATTTCAGTGACTCATGAGATATAGGATAATGGTATCCAGTATCAGGCCAGTCACTATGCTAATAAAATTCTCTGAAAATAGCACATGCACCCACACCAGGCACGTACACTCACACATGGGCAGGAAGAAATTGAGAACCCCTTTCCTGACAGGAACGTTCAGAATTAGAGTCTCGTTGTGTTTACTAATACTTGCTGCAGCCAGTGGGTCCAGCTAGGACAAGAAGCTTGGTGTGATGTCTGCTATGTGCGGTAGAGACAGAGGAGAAGATCGGTGCTACCACCTGGGGGGGTGAGCACCTTTTTGGTGCGAAAAGTATGGCCAGCGGTAGGGGGTCCCAGGCCCCCTGCCCGCGGCTCCTTCCGCGACTGTGCGACGACTGGGAAGCTGAAGCCGGTTGGTCGCTGACCGTCGGGCAGAGCATCCTAGGTTTTCTCCAAGAAGGCCCCAAGCTTCAGGAAGACTTGTAGAGCTTCTTCTTGAGCCTCTTAGGTGGTATAAAATCATTTCCATGAATTATAATTTCCATAATCCCTTAATGGATGGATTCTATGAATTCGTTAAGTCGCCCCTTGATTAGAAGAGTTGGAAGCACAGCAGTAGGAGGTGAATGGCCCTCATCCTTCTCTCCTGCCTGGAGGCCGGGGTTTCTGGTCTGCACAATCGCGCTGTGTTTTTGTAGACCGAGTAGGGGCCTGAGGATGACAGGCCACCTGACTTCCAGGCCCTGCCCGGTAGCCGATGGGCAGTTTGCCTCTCTCCGTTTCCCTGTTTGTAAAAGGAGGGGTCGGATCAGACAGCTGCAGAGACACCTTCCAGCTCTGGGTTTTGTGTCTATAGCTGGAAGTTGACGCACATTAGCTTTTGCTCTGGGTCTCCTGCAGGATCCCCTGAACCCTGGAAGCGAGCTACTCGTTCTGAAGACCCTCCCAGCGCCTGGTCCACCCTGCCCTCCTGCCAGGAGAGCTCAGCTCCGCCATCTGCCTTAGGACCCTCCCCGCTCCCAGCCCTCCTCGGGCGCCCCTCCCCTTCTTCCCTCCCGCGCGCTCACGCCCCTCCTTTTTGCTCCCACAATTCCTATCCCACACCTGTGTCACGGCACTGATGTACGTGACCTATTGTACCTATTTATCCATCTTTATCCCCTGCTGGGTTGGGTTGTGCACCTGGAAAGGGAGGAAAGCTTTGCATCCCCCATCACTATCCGGAGCCTGGCAGATAGGCCGTCAGTGAATGTTGGTTGGAAAAGGGTGGAAATTAATGGAGAAAAGTGGGGTCCTGGCCTGGAAGTCTTTGAAATTCTGCCATTGGGAACAGATGACCTGGACCTGCCTTGTGACCATGTCAGGCTAAAACCAGACAGGACCAGACCTGGTCCCGCAGAGGCTACGTAATGAATCGGACACACGAATTAATTTTTCTTCTCCCGTTTCTTGGCTGTCAACGCTTCTCTCTGACTTCTGGGAGAAAACGGACTCTTCCTCGATGTTCTTCCTCGTGTACTCCCCTCTCCTCCCCGTTCTTCTTCAGATACATCCAGAGACTGGCCAGAAGTATCCTTATTTTATTTTTCTCTCAGCGAGGTCAGCTAGCCAGCTATGCTGGCTAGCTGACCGCAGTCGGGAAAGGGTTGAGAGAGGACCCAGAATAACTTCCCAGCTGCTTCTTTAGGACCGGAAAGCTGAATACATTTAAGGCTTGAAAAGGTCAACTCCCTTCCAAGGGACAGGGGTTTGATTTCATCCGTTATGTGGTCTTCGGCTTAACGCTCATTTCATTCACTGGCAGAGATGGAGATTTATGGGCTAAATGTTATCACCAGCTGAGACTTAATGAGATCTCAACTGTAGCTCCTGGATGGAGTGGAAAGCAGCCATTTTGGTAATAAATAGAGAACAGCATCTAATTTGTAAATTCCTCTTTCTGTTGCTAAGTTTAATCAGATCAGGGAAACTGAAGGGAATTGTTGCTGACCAAAAGTTATTTTCCATGCCTTAATCTGGCCAGGAAGCATTACTCCTGATGGAAGTGGCCTGCTTCTCTGACAGTGGTAGGGGTTGACATTTGTCATTAGACTAACCCAATTGTTGCATATTAAAAAATATGTTTAGCCCCAAATCTATTTAAAACCAAACTGGAACTGAGGCCACATATCACTCTGCTACTAGTGTCACTGGTTCAGAGAACAAAACTTCTTTCCAGATGAGCTACAGACCTCTGTAGCAGTGCCATCCCCAAAGCGTCCACGGCCCGTGAGATTTCATCTTGACCAAACAGAAGCATCCAGCATAAGGCTCGGTGGGCCGCCACCATGGTGGCCAGGTGTGGTCACAGCCTCTCTGGCATGGCAGAGAACAGGTGGAGAGGACAGAACACAGTCTCTGGCGGGTCCTGGCTTCAGTTTAGGGTTAAAAAGGAGAATTAAAGGGGCACAAAAGGGGGAGTTAGCGCAGCTCTCTTTTGTCCGGTCACGCTTAAACCTTTTTTTCATGAGTAATCACAGTTTTTACAAATTGTCTTCTCACAAGCTGTTAAGCATTTCCAGGGCAGGGACCCTGTCAGGGTAGGTCACTGTTAGCACACAGTAGGGACATCATGAATGTTCGTGAAGGGCCGACAACCTTGGAGGTGATGCCCCGGAGGGAACGTGGTAACTGCAGCCCAGCTTGGGGAGCGGCCGAGAACACATGCATCATCACCAATCGGTGCTCAGGCTGCAGGTGACCTTCTAGATGCAAAGCAAGTGGTCCTGAGGTCCTTCTCTTGGGCCCGCGTTTTGCTTTTTCATCCCCAGTAAATCCATCCAGCGTCTGGGCGTTGCGCGCACCGAGAATTATTACTGATGGAGCACCTCCTCTGACCTGTATCACCTTTGATGCTCACTTAACCCTCCAAGATCGGTGTTATGGTCTCGGTTTTTCAGATGAGGAAGATGGGGTTCAGATGATTTTCCCAAGATGAAACAGCCAGTAGGAAGCTTAGCCTGGTCCCACACCGAAGCCTGTCTGGCTGTGAAGACCACCCACTTCCTCTTTTGCCAGGCAGCCCCTATGGCCCGAAACAGCTGGTGACAGGAAGCGGGTGGGGGGACGGGGGACCTGGTTCCTGGGCTCAGCTCTCCTCCTCAGAGCTCCGTGACCTCGCACCAAGCCTTCCTTCCCTGGGCCTTAGTTCCCTCATATGTGAAAGCGGTGCCGACATAACCCCGGCTTTCTATAGACCCTTGAGCCCCCGCTGGCCCTGCCTTCCTTCGAGTGCTCTGCTCCAGCATCATGGGGGCTGGGCCAGGGGGAGAGTGTCCTCGTTTTGCAGACTCTGGTTCTCTCCCTCTCGGCCGGGCAGCCGGCGGCCAAAGGGGAAAGTGCCCACCATGTGAGGACTTCGCATGGCCTCTCCCCGCCCCTGGCAGCTGACCTCTCCGCGCCGGTCTCTGCCCTTCTCTCCCGGAGCCAGCATCCTGATAAACGTCATCTTTGCCTTGAAGGCATCCAGCGGTAGAATCTCAGCGCTGGAAGGCATCCCAGAGGCTCTCCCTGCTCACATCCTCAATCCTGTCCCCCACCCCACCCGTCTCCTGTCTCCTCCCACACCCGGCCAGCCCTGCAGCCCCTCTGTCCTCACCCTGCTGACCTCCCATCTGCCGGGGGCTCGGTCTCCCGCAGTATCGTGGGAATAAAAAATAGGCCGCATCTCCTTTCTGCTTCCCCAGACCAGGCAGATGCCCTATCTTCACACGTCTTTTGCGAACCATCAGTAGAGGATTTCTCCTGCAATGCGGTCAGCAGAAGTAATAGAGCCGCTTGAATCTGCCCAAGTCCCCCCGCCAGCCCCCTGCCCCGGCTCACTTCATGGCCACACACGCCCCTTCTCACGTGATAAGCCTGTCCTGCGTCCCGCCCTGCCCCCGCCCCTTGGTGCCCCGTGACACCGTTTGAAAAGCAGAACTTCTGTGTCCTTTCCTCCCCTCTGGGTTTCCTGGGCCACTGAGCCCGCAGCGCGAGCCTCATAGAAGCCAGGACCCCGAGGGGGGCGGTGTCGGGGCAGCAAGGCCCAGGCGACCCAGGTTGGCCCCCCTTGAAGCCATTTCTGACGTGGGCATCCCATGTCCTGCCAGCGCCTCCGGGCCTGTGGCTGCGGAGACGGTGGTCCCTGGTCCCTGGGTTTCAAACCGTCTCTCTCTTCTGAAGAAGAACAGTCAGCCTCTCCAGCAAGCCCAGGTCTCCTGAGAAACTCTGGAAGAGTTCTAATATTAAGACTTAGATAACGCCTTTGATGGGGTTCAGGGCTCAGAGGGCGGATCTGGAGGGCAGGGCGGCTCGGTGGAAGGAGCGGAGGCATCGTCCCGTGTGAGCCCGTCCGGTGTCCTCTCTTGTGTGCTGTGGGGCAGGGTCCCCTCTGGCCCTCGTGGGTCACCCGGCCGTGGGCCTTCCCGAGCCGGCACTGGAGAAGGAGGGCCTCGATCAGGGCCGGATCCGGGAGGCGGTGAGTGGACGAGGCGGGTGGGCATCTCCTGGCCTCTGAAGGCAGCCAGGCCGTCGTGGGGACGTTTCCAACGCGCGGGCAGACTCTTCGCCCTCCACCCCTTTCTTTGGTCCTCATAGAACCAACCTGCCGAGCAGGCAGGAAAGACTTCCTGGGTTTGGAGACGGAGACCAGGTCCCCTCACCACCACATCTAAACCAAACCTTCCCCGGTGTCTTCGTAGAACATGGGCTCAGCCCTTCCCCGTCCCAGAACTTTACCTCGGCCGCCCCCGTGGACGTGGTCCTGACGGGGCTGGCCGGGGCAGGAGGGGAGCACGGCCCCCGGCGCTTTGCCCAGAGCAGGGTTCTAGGGGGTCCTGCCCTGCCGCTGAGGGCGTCTCGAATGAGCCGTGGACCACTAAAGTGACGGGGGCACCGGGGCCTGCGGCCTCCCCAGGGCGCGGAGTCACCTGACAGCCGCCAGCGCCCGGCAGGCAGAGCCGGGAGATCAGTTACGATAAAGGACCTCCTGCCGAAGGGGCAAGTCGGGGGGTGTTCTGACCGCTGCCCTGAGCTCCTCCAGGGATGTGGGACCGGGGAGGCACCGCGGGATCGGGAGCTGAAGGGAAAACGCCCTTCCCAGAGGCAGCCTGGAAGCTAGGCAACAATTTGCTCTCCTGCCGGGGGGAGAGGCGAGGCCGAGGCCTCCCGAAGAAGTGCTGCCCTCATCGGGACGGCGCGCGCCCTGTAGGGCCTCCTTGGGAGGTCTGACCCGAGCCAAATTTATCCTGAGGAGCAGAAAACGGGAGGAGAAGGCGGAGCCCAAGAAGAAGGAGACAGTGAGAGAGGATCCTAAGCCCTGTAGGCCCTGGTGAGCAGCACAGACAGGGCACAAGTGTGAGACGTGGACCGCTGGGGAGGGGCCTGGGATGACCAAGGGTAGGCTTTCCGCTGGGGGGAAGGGGACCCGACCTCCACCACCAGCTAGCTGTGTGACCCTGGGCAAGTCACGGACCCTCTCTGGACCTTCACGGTCTCCACTGTAAAAAGGAAGGGCTGGCCTGCCCTCTCTAGCCCTGCAACACGTGTAGGCCTCAGTGGGGAAACTGAGCCGCTGAGGAGGGAGATAAGAGGCCCCAGGTCACAGAGCTCCAAAGTGGCAGAGCCAGAATCCAAACTCGGGCCCCCTGACGTCCCCACCCAGCTGCGCCCTGGGCAGGATTGTAAAGTGTGTGGCTTCTCCCAGGACCCTCACCACAGTCTCTGCCCTCCTCCCCGTCCCAGTGATCCCAGCGCATCCACGGGCCCCGTCCTCTCTCCTGATGGGGAAAGGCCTTTATGGATTCATCCGATATAGCTGGGGTCTGAATCCCGGATCTCATGAGACGCTCTGCTCACTTTGAATAGGTGGCTTCATTCTCTAAGCCTCATGATCTATGAAACGGGAACATGTAATGTCTACGAAGACACCGGGGAAGGTTTGGTTTAGATGTGGTGGTGAGGGGACCTGGTCTCCGTCTCCAAACCCAGGAAGTCTTTCCTGCCTGCTCGGCAGGTTGGCTCTACGAGGACCAAAGAAAGGGGTGGAGGGCGAAGAGTCTGCCCGCGCGTTGGAAACGTCCCCACGACGGCCTGGCTGCCTTCAGGGGCCAGGAGATGCCCACCCGCCTCGTCCACTCACTGCCTGATCTATGAAATGGGAACATGTAATGGGGACATATAATCTCTCACAGGGCTGTTCTGAGGCTTGAGTCAGATGATACATGTCAAGTGTGCGGGGAGTCACTGGCAAGCAGCGAGTGGTGGAAAACCGAGCTGTTATTACAACCCTGCGGGTAGAAATGACTGGCGTTCCTCTCACGCGTCCGGGACGAGAGAATTCAAGGCCCTAAAATGAAGGGGTGACCGGCAGACACCACTGGGCTGGGCCGGAGGGGGATTGGGGACACAGCCATTCTCTGTACCTTGCATGTGACGCCGCACGGGTGACCCTCCGCTAAACCTGGCCTTGTGATCTAGAACGATGCCATCTCCAACCTAAAAGTAGTTTTGTGCCTAAAACAGTTGGGTTTCCAGAGGAATCCTGCACGGAAGGGCCACCGTCACCCGGGTCTGGAAGATCCTGTCTCAGCCCCAGTGGTGGCAGAGAGCTGTTTCCCTCGGGGGTGTCCAGCCCCTCCCGTTTCCCCAGAGCCCCAGGGGCCTGAGGATGCTCCACGCAGCCCCGTCACCCCTAACGAAGGTGGGCCAGGTGGGAAGGAAGGGGGGACGCGTACCAAGCGCAGACCTTCGTCTGGTGCAGCTGCAGCCCTCCCCGGCACCCCCATCGTAGCCGAGGTCGCCCAAGTCGTTGGCGCCGTGATGGTGGAGAGAGATTTTCTGCTTGGGGGCGCTGGATGTTTGTGGCCTGCTGGGAGCACAGAGACCTGGCTTCCTTCTCCGGATGGTGGCTGCAGACCGAGGGCGGGTGTTTCTGCCTCCTCTGGTTTATGGCAACATAACAATAATTATTATGATGGCACATCGAGCTTATACTATGCCTTTTTAATAAGGCCACTTTGTTAGGCTTCTTAATATTTAATCCTGTTTTAGATTTGCTTTCCGATGGCTTAAAATCAACCAGGTTTTAATTGCTTCTGTGGAGGCAGCCCTGCCGGGCCCGGGCAGGCAGGATTCTGCAGAGGGGGCTCTGGGGGCGACGTGACCTTCAACCCAGATGGCTGGGCACCATCTTACTTTCTCTCTCTCTCTCCCCACCTCTTTCCGCTTTTGTCTACCATCTGCTTTTCCTCTCCTGCTCCGTCTCCTTCTTTCCCTTAGAAGAGACCCTCAACTCATCCTGTAGTTCAGTTTATTCATGAGAGAGTTGAAGAAAATGAGGCCCCCCAAGCCGTCACGTGCCTTGCCAAGGGTTCGGAGGTACCCCGTGGCAAGGCCAAGGCTAGGACTAGCGTTGGCGTTTCCTAGACCTGGGTGCCAGGGAGGTTCCCGAGAGCCTGAGTCGGGCAGAGACGCATGGAGAGAGCTCCTTCACCCAGCAGCCTCAGACCACCAGTGGCCGTGGGCTGGATCTCCCCAGCTGCAGAGAAGACTCCAAGTTACTCTTTCTGCAGGAGAAAAGGAGACCAGAGGAAACGTGACACAGTTCCTCCCAAGAGTCTCCCGGGGCAGCAACCACACCCAGAATGTCCCCCGTCCTGCCACGGGGCTCAAGCCATTCCTGTGGCGATGTCCTTCCTCTCCGGTGCTCCCAGGAGCTCAGCCTGCAGGGTTATTTGAGCAAAGCTGTTCCAGAGGCTGCCTGATGGAGCCGGGAAGGCCCTGGGCTCCAGGCCAGCTGGTCTCTGCTCCACCAGCTCTCAGCTGGGCAACGAACTTCAGCTCTGGGGATGACCTCTCCCTGTCAATGGGTTCATCCTGTTCACCTTGCCTGCAGCCAGAGGTGTGTGGGTCAGGTCCTGACAGCAAACAGAGCCTTGAGAACTGGGCGATTTAAGGAGAGGCTCATAAAGATGCAGGCGCCAAGGGTGGCAGCCCCAAACGGGCCTTGACGGCGCTGTCCTGCTGGCGCCTCCCTTTGCAAAGGTCAGCCTCCCGGGCACCGGGTGAAGGAGCAGCTGAAGGACAAACCCCCAAAGCCACCCAGCACGTCGGAGCAGCCCTGAAGCCCCGCGAAGATGCCAAGTGTCTACTGTAATTCCACAGCCAGTACCACTAGGACCTGGAAAGGAGTCCAGAGAGTTCTAATGTGAAGTCTCTGGCCTCGAGAAAGCTATAACTGTGTCAGGGAGACACATGTGAAATACATGTGAAATAAGAGCAAGCTCGCAGAAAAACAAATGGAAATTCCTTGGTAATATTAGCAAATATTTATGGCACTTTCCGTTTCACAGAGTTACTTTACAAATATTATTTCATTTAACCCTTCTCAGAAGCCCTTGACATAAATAGTACCGTTGTCTTTTGTTTTGCAGATGAGGAAACCTGGGCTCCGGAGGGTTAAATAACTCACGCAGACATACCGGCTGGGAGGTCTGGGACTAGGGCTCGCGTCCCGGTTGTTACTGAAAGTCTCACAGGCGCCATAGTTCTGGGGGGCTCAGAGAGGGGACTCGGGCAGCGGGTCCTGGAGGCCACCCTACTGGAATGGGGGAAATGTGAACGGTTCAGGCGGGGGCAGCGCCCACACCCTCCGAAAGGCTCGCGGGCCGAGGGGAGGCAGCCATAGGTGACACCCGCCAGCGACGCGGTCCCGCTCCAGTGAAATGTCACTTACAAAAGTAGCGGCCGCCTGGGTCTGGCCCGAGGGCCGTGGCTCCCCGACCCCTGGGATAGGTGAAGGGGAGATGGACGGGGCCTCGTAGCAAAGCCCAGAGGCTGGGATGAAGGTGGCCGTGAGGCGGGCAGCCCCACCTGGGTGGCAGTTCTGCAGAAATCATGGCCACAGGGATGTGGGGGGATAGCGTGTGCTTCGGCGAGGGCCGCCGTAACCGAGTACCGCGGACCGGGCGGCGTGAACAGCAGACATTCATCTTCTCACGGCTCTGGAGGCTGGAAGCCTGAGATCGAGGTGTCGGCGGGGCTGGTTCCTTCTGAGGCCCTGAGGGGAGGCGGCTCTGGACCCCTGTCCTTGGCGCGGAGATGGCCTCTTCCCCACCCCGGATGTATCCTCACCATCTTCCCGCCGTGCATACCTGTGTCCAGATTTCTTCTTCTGATAAGGGCACCCGTCATAAGGGATTAGGGCCCACCCTTGTGATGGCGTTTTAACTCAATCACCTCTTTAAAGAACCCCCAGCTCCAAACACAGCCACACTCTGGGGTTCCAGGGGTCAGGATTTCAACCTGTGAATTTTGAGGGGACACATGTGGCCCTAACAGACAGCATGGAGCCCGATTACGGGGGGTTTGGGATTCCAGGTTGGAGTCAGCGGGGCAGGAAGTTAGGACCCCTTTTGCTTGTTAACCATAACTTGGATTAGTACTTTCGGAAAAAGAATACTAATCAGACCACTTGTATGCAAAAAAGATGATAAAACGGGTGTCTGGCCAAGCAAGTGGCAGAGTCAGTTCTCTAGCTCCGTCTGTGAGTTCGTAGGAGGCTGGCGACTAGATCTTGCCGTCGGGCCCACCCAGGATTGGCAGCCGGGCGGCCCTGGAGAAAGGCAAGTTCAGGTTGGCTGAGGAACGCCCTCAGCTCCTCCGGCTCCTGACACCCCCGGGATGCCTGGCCCCGAGCCCCCAGGCCTCTTCCACCAAGAGCCGCCTGGAGGATTCCTCCACCCGACGGTGAGGCTCCCAGCTCAGTTCTGGGCACTGCTCTCAGCCAGTCCCAGGAGAGGCCGGCCGTTCCTGCTGCCCCAGCCCACGGACAAAGTCAGGCCGGCATGGTGACGGAAGGCTCCAGACTCGCAGGCCTGCCCACCTCCGCCCACGTCCGCCCCGCCATCTCTCACCTGGAGCTCTGCCCTGAGGCCGTCCTGGCAGTCCCTGAGGCAGACCCTTCTGAGGGTAGGGCGGTAGCTGGTGTGACAGGGGGTCCCCAGATGTAGTGAGTCAACCCGCAGGGGGCTCGCGAACCCCAGTGCTCCTGTGGACACCGGTCTCCACGACCCCTTGGGTCCCGTGCACTCCCAGCATGGTTCATGTAGTTTCCAGTCTGAGATTATCCTGTGGTGGAAGTGACTTATTACAACCAACCCCCTCAGGACCCACACAACTGCTGTCTAGCAGACCAGGGAAGTCATCAGTTCCTGGGAGATGAGAACTGTGCACCTCCCTCGAGATGCAGAAACGTGGTCCTACTAAGCGCCGTTCAAGCAAGTTGCCCCCAAGAGTGGAAGTTTGGGGAGAGAATCCGTTCTTGGCAAGATGGAGTCTGTACAGCTCACTGATGTTGCTAAAAATGTAATCATGTTTCCACCACCTGCAGTGGCAGCTGTTAATTACTCTTTCATGAAAATCTCATTTTCTTTCGGAATCTGCTCAGCAGAAGCTGAGGGACAGGACAGCCCAGAGACCCAAGGTTTGATTCACAATCCCTGGTAACGGTGCAGTTAGAAAGTCAGGAAACCAGCCTCCCCTCGGCCTCCTTCCTGAGCCCACTCAACAGCACATTTCATTCCTCAGAGGCCGTGCTTTACAGGAAAGGTGCGCCCTGGCCCCTGGATTCTCTGCCGTCTTTCTGCCTCAGTTTCCAGCCCACCGGTCATCTGAGTGGCCAGTGGGAGACTCAGGCTTGCCGCCTCCCCAAGATCAGGGCCCAGCATTAGCAATCCCAGCCTCGGCCGGCCTGGACTCTCAGTTTCCAAGATGGACCCAAGGCGATCTCTAGGGTAACAAGTCCCTAAACGAGTCGGCTGTGGCCTCTGTCTAACCCCTTAGAAATAGAAACACAGACCATCTTCACGCCGTCAGGTGCCTGTGGGATAAACTATCGCAAATTAATAGGAAGTAATATGTGGATGTAAACCGTGATGTAAAGCAAGGAACCTTTAAATGCACACCTTGACCCCAAAGAGCAGCTCCCCAGAGACTCCGCCCACCGTCAAGGGCATGACTGGAGGCTCTTCCGACCACGTTCCACGCGGGCGGCTGCCACCTGTGCCCGCATGACTCACCAGGCCTGGTCAAGTTCAGTTATAGAGGGAAAGGCCGTGTTTTTATCAAGCTCTTTCTATTATTTTTAAAGTGATCGCATAGCTATTTCTGAAGTCAAACAAGATGGGACAGTATGGATGCCAAAGCCAAAAGCTGGATGAGCTTCTGTGTAGCAGGTCAGTGACCTGGGCCCCCGCCGGCCAGGACTGTCCCCTCAGGCGTCTGTGTGGACAGACAGACTTGGAGGCTGGCAGCCCGTTACCCCTCCCACCGCCAAATAAAAGACCCCTCACCATGAGACACTCACTCGAGTGACCCTTGTCATTCTAAACTGACGTGTGTCTTTTTCTAGAAGGGAAATTTGCTAAGTCATCCATTTCAACTCTAACTCTCAGCCCTGTTTTCGTATAGGAATTTTGAGAAGTGAACAAATGATGCTACTGGTTGTAAAGTTTCTGTTTATTCCAAGCTTTGTGTTGGTTGTTTTTGTTTTTGTTGGTGTGCAAAGCATTGTTTTAAACTATTTTCTTTTTTTATTAAAGTATAGTAGCTTTACGATATCATATTAGTTTCAGGTATACAATATAGAGATTCAATATTTGTATAGACTATATCCCATTTAAAGTTATTATAAAGTACTGGCTATATTCCCTGTGCTGTACAATATATCCTTGTAGCTTATTTATTTTATACACGGTAGTTTGTACCTGTTAGCCCCCTACGCCTATGTCCCCTCTCCTCCCATCCCTCTCCCCACTGCTAACTACTAGTTTGTTCTCTGTATCTGTGAGTCTGCTTCTTTTCTGTCATAGTCACTAGTTTGCTCTATTTTTTAGATTCCACATATAGGTGATGTCATGTGGTATTCGTCTTTCTCTGACTTATTTCACTGAGCATAATACCCTCCAGGTCCATCCATGTTGTTTCAAGCTTTGAACTGTGAAGATAAGTGTGCTTCGGAGATGGCTGTTTACGTGGGGTAAAAACGAGCCTGACCCTTTCCTCTCGTGACCAAGTCTTCGGGAGTCCCACTAACAAGTAGGGATGAGTTGGGACCCTCCTGGGTACCCGTCTCCTCAAAATCAGTACCCACCTGCCAGGGTAGACGCTGCTGCGGGAGTGACCCCTTCTCCCCAGGATCCATTGTTGGTTTTGCGTTGTTAATGCATGTGATTTGGGGTTTGGGTCCTGTTTTGTTCTGTGTTCTTCCCTGTTTTGACTGATCAATTTTTACTCTCTCTTAGTTTGTTTCTGGAGGTTAGCGGGACGTCCTCTGTGCGGTCGCCAGGTCCCCTGTTTCTTCCTTTGCCTGAGGCTGGCCCTGAGCTCTGTCCACGTCTTACTCCTGGTTTTCGACTCTGATATCTTGTCTGTGAAAGGAAGTGCCTGGCGGGCTTGCTTGATCAGAAGGAAGGGGAGTTCGCTTGGTCTAATCGCCCCCCAGAAACCCACTGTGAGGTCCCCCATGCCCCCGTGCGTGTAAATTATGTGCTGGCGGCCACGGGGCAGGGCGGGAGCGCGCTTCTCCTGGTGTGGGTGCGTGTGCATGTGTGCGAGCGGAGAATAGCCTGTCCCACCCAAAGCCACCACCTCGCTGTCCCTTCAAATGTATAAAGTCAGCAGACATGACGACCAGCAGTGGCTGAGCCCTGTCGGGGCCTTTCCTTTGAAGAGCGCCGGCCAAGGTTAAGGTCACTGAAGGTGCCAGCTCTAAACCCCGTGAAATCCAGAACCGCTGGCTGGCAGCTCCCCACGCGCCTGTGGTGCCCCCAGAGCCTGCTCGGCTGCAGGAATCCCATCTCGTCTGGGGTGTAACCCCGGGGGCCATCGGGGTGAGCACGGGGCGGGGGCCCGAGACACCTGTGATCCAGTCCGAGCCCCCAACCGCTGTGTGACCCGGGCACCTGGCCCTCCCCTGGACCTCACTTCCCTGTCCTGTGACGGGAAAGCTGGGCGATGTCCAAAGTCCATCCAGCACCAGCCTTCCTTGAAATGATGTCTGGATTTGTTTTCACCCGAGTTTATGGAGAAGGAGTCGAGGGTGGACACAGGACAGTCAAGCGTGTGGGAAGTCGCGGGCTTTCCGGCTGTGTCTCCCACATCCTCAGAATGAGTCTCTCACACCTGCCCGACTCGACTTCATCCAAAAGAAAAGAGACCGGGGACGCCCCACATCCAGCAGCATCCGTACAACCAGTAGAATTATCCGTACGGCGTGATCAGTTCCTGGGCTGTGGCAGCCCCGGGGGCACTTGTCGCGGGTCCCACGTCACCGGATGCCACACCCTCACTCGTGCAGGTTCTGTGGCCACGGAGGGCTCCTGACCTGCAAAGCAGGGCTGAGCCGTGACCGAGGATGTGACGGCCGTTCTAAAGGACAGGGGCGGGCGGGAAAAATAAGGAGCTCCTTGTGTGTCGTGTTAAAAGGGCCATAGAAGATGAAAAAGGAGGAGAAGAATTCTTTTGAGATAAGCTTTTATTTGGAATAAAAGATAATAATAAAAGAAATGGCTTCTTCTAAGCCACCAAACTGGGCTCCAAGCTAGAAAGTTCTGGCTGCCCCGGAAATCCAGCCCCTGCTGGCTCAGAAGGAGCCTGGGGAGGGGCTGGGCAGGTCGGCCATGGTGGACTTGGAGGGTTTGTGTCCCAGCTTGGCCTGTTGAGATGGGAGCATCAGGATGCCGTGGGGAGGTGGTTTTCTTGCCGTCTGTCTTCAGGCCACATGTCATCTCGGTAGTTTGGTGGGTCCCACCCGGAGGCTCCCCATTCCTGTCTGCAGTGCCGCCCTGGATCCTGCATGCGATGCTGGAGACGGCTGTTGCCCTTGAGCTCTACTGCAGGCTCTGTCCTAGACGGAATCGCCTCGGGACCCAGCACGCAGGACTCAGGACAAGGGCAGACCCTCCTCCAAATCCATCAAGTGGCTCACGCCCTAGAGAAGCCCTCTCCACAGACAGGCTGGGCCCTAAGTGTGAGGATGAAGCCCCTTAGAATGGGGGGGGGGTTGGAAAGAAAGAAGAAAAATAAAATACTGTCATGAAAGCTCTTCATTTTACGGCGAAGAGCAGGCGCAAATGGGAAAGCATGCGCGGCTTGTCCGAGGGCGGGGGGTCCAGGGTAGAGGAGGGCCTCGGGTCAGCGTTCCCAGGCGTCTCCTCCCACTGTCCCGCTGAGAGTGTCCTGCGTGGCAAGGGTCACCCCAGCCGAGCAGCGGGCACGTCAGTCGAGGACATGGGGCCGGGCCGGGCGCTGCCAGGGCCTCCCCTCCCGGCCGGGGGCTGCAGACTAACCCTCCTCCCCCCTCTTGCCTCCACGCCTTGCTCTGCACCCCTCCGACCCCGCCCCTGCAGTGAGCATGCCCACCAGTGAGACCGAGTCCGTCAACACCGAAAACGTGGCCGGAGGTGACATCGAGGGAGAGAGCTGCGGGGCCAGGCTGGCGTGAGTAGGCGCGGGGGGCGGAAGCAGCCGGGGAAACCGAGTCCTGGGTGGGGAGGGGAGCCCTGGGGGCAGTGTGGCTCTGGCTGGGAGCTGCTCTGCAATCCTGTGCTTCCCGGGCAGGGGTCTGACTTTTGGATTCTGAGCCCCTTTCCATCCCATCAGAGAAATGTGTGTGTGTGTGTGTGTGTGTGTGTGTGTGTGTGTGTGTGTGTGTGGGGGGGCTTTGAAGTCTGTTTCTTCCCAGCCCCTCACCCCCTGTCACCGGAGCAGCTTTGTTAGGTTCCCTGGGTCCTGCTAAGCACCCTTTCATTTCTAGAAGAAAAGCAGACGGGCAAGAAAATACACTGGGAGACGTGGGTCTTACCTGCAGTTATCCACCCAGGGAAGGGAGCACAGGTGTCTGAAGTGCAGACTCAGCTAATAAAAGCGCACCTGTGCCGGCCCAGGGACACCCCCCCACCCCCAGCACAAGCCCCAGCCCCTGGCTTCCTGAGCTGACTGGGGCCCAGGACCGGGCCAGGCGTGCGGATGGACGGCCCACGTGGGTTATATCACCATCGTGCAGCCGTCTTAGCTCCATCTTAAAAACGGACACCAGCGGTCCCTGGGAGATGTCCCGCCATCCAGAAATGAAGGGAAAATGGTTTAACTGCTAAAAATGAGCAAACGGCTGGTTTCATTCCCAGCGTCTCAAAAAGCAGAGTCCTCAGATTGAAGCCATGTTCCTCTGGGGGTCGGGCTGACCTTGAGCGTGAGGCCTCCTGCAGCCTCCAGACTCCACCGTGGGAGGTGAGAGCTGCTTGTCCTGGTGCCTGGGGGACACGTAGGACTCACCCCCGCAACTAAAAGGGACGGCGGACGGAGGGCTCGCAGGAGGACCAGCCCCGGGTGGCCGGCTGTCTGAGTCTCTCCGTCGGTGGAACGGCTCCTATAGCTCCCCTCTCCCCGCCGAAATGCCTCCGTATCTGGGCCTTTTGAGAAGGTCTGGGTACATCTGACCTGAGCCGGGCCAGCCTCCGGGCGAGGGGGCGGGTGGACAGGCGCAGACCGTTTCCAGGGCACAGGGGCCTCGGCGTCCCTCACCCCGACAGTGGCACCGGGGAGTCTGCACTGCTGATTCCCAGCACTGTTGGGAAGCACTTATTGTCAAAATGTTGTTAAAATACAGCGCTAATTACGTTCTGAAGCAGCGGGCTGAGCCTTTCCGCCTTCCCTCCTATTGGAACCATGCAAACGAACGCTCGGGATTCTGGGCGTTGGCCCCGGCCGGCCACGCTAGCGAAGGTGGACGGCAGGTCCCCAAAGGGTCGGAGGGAAGGTGACGAGGACCCCGCCCTCTGGCTCTGGGCCCACGTGACAGACCCGGAGAGGCCGGGGCGCTGGCGCTCCGTCACTGGAGAGTGCGTTTTGGGAGCTCGAGGCCCCGTTGGAAGGACAAGCCTGTTCCCACAGAGGGAGGGGGCGTCTGGAGGACGCGCTCTGCAGGCGTCCAGGGCTCGGTGGAAACGGGCCGCACTCCCCGCGAATATCCGAATTTATGCACCTACTCTGTGCGGATAAAGTGCCTTTTCGCAGTGCCGGGATGGCAGTGTGTCCTCAACAAACGACCGCCTTTCCCCGCCCCGCCCCCAGACAACGACGGGAGAAACCGCCAGCCCAGCGTTCCTGGTGCGGAAGGAGCGTGAGCGGGCGGGGGCTGAGGCTCAGGCCGTGGCAACCAGGGAGAGGCTAGCGTCTCTGAAGCGGAGAGCGAACGGCCCACGCGGCGGGATGAGGCCTGGCTGAAGATGGTTCCGAGGGGGCGGGACAGACAGGCGGGGCCCGCAAAGCGATGTTTTGCTGGGGAGGCGGCAGCCGGGCAGGGGAGGTGGTGCGAGGAAGGAGCTATCCTTCGAGTCTGAAGACAGAAGCGGTACAGACTGAAGTCACCAGCGGGGCTGCAGGGGGTGGAGGCCGGGACTCCGCTCTGGACCACGTGCTGGAGACACCAGCGTAGAAGCGATGAATGCGGTTACGTGACACCGGGGTCGTCCACGGGGGCCGAAGGCCAGGGCTGAAGGCTGGGAAACCGACACACGCAGAAGGAAAAGAACAAGGCACAGAGGAAAAGGTGCCGGGAGAACAGACAAGCCCAAGCCCGGAGGCCACCGGGAGAGGGACGTCAAGCCCGAGCTCTCCATTCACACCCTCATCAGGCAGCAAGCCCGCCCGCCCGGTGCTGGGCCAAGGTGACACAGAGCCCGAGAGCGAGGTGACACCATCTCCCTGGAGCTCCCAATCTGGTGTGAAAGTCACACTGAGCCGTCACTGTGAGTTGGGAAAAGCGTTCAGAAGGCGGAGTGACTGTAATGCAGGGTTAGTAATGGAGAGACGCGTTAGACTGGCAGGTTAGGAAAAGCTTCTTTGAAGAAGGAAAGTTTGAGCTGAGAACCGGAGGGGGTGGAGGAAGGAAGGATCTTCCAATCAGAGGCAACAGCGGGTTCCGAGGCCGCCGGGGGGATGCGGGCGGGAAGGCGGACGCGTCCAGGGCAGGCCTGCGTGGGAAGGGGCGGGGCCGCGTAGACCCTCGATGGCCTTGGTCTTTGTCACAAGACCGCGAGAAATCACTGACCGTGGCCGGTTGGTCCGGCGAGCTTTCCATCCTTGAGGATCCTCGGACATCGGGAAGAGTCTGTGCGGGAGCGAGAGGCCCCGAGCGGCGGGCACTCGAGCGAAGCGGCTGCCGTAGCAGCTCTGGGGGTGATGCTGACGCGGCTCGGGCCAGGGTCACGTGCGGAGCTGGGAAAGGGACGCATTCTCTGTGTGTCCTAATTGCAGGAGCTGGAGCCTCGGGGCAGGCGGGGCGGGACCGGCCGCAGGGGACCCTCCCTCCTGACGAGAGCCCGTGGACGGGGAAGTGGCGGCGGCCCTGGAGCTGCTGGGCCTCGCCTTTCCTCAGAGCGGAGGCAGGACCGTCTTCAAGACGAGAAGCCCGTGAAGCAGACCGGCACTTATGGGACAACATTGCCTGAGACTAGGGCACAGCTGGCGTCAGAGAGGGAGACACGGACTCGCACAGAAAGAAGTGCCCGGTGCTCTGGGACGGACCGAAGGCGGGAAGAGAGCCGTGGACCGGGAGTCCCAGATCTGGGCCCGGGCGGCAACCTCAGCCTCGCCCCCTGGGACGTGCAGGGCGGCTGCCGTTGGCTCCTGTGCCCTTGGCTCCTAGAGGGGCCTGGGAACCGCCTGCGGGGACCCCCTGCACCTCTTCTGTGTCTGCGGCTTCCGCAGGGGAGGCCCCGTGAGGGAGGCAGGCTGCACCTTGTAAAATGGCAGACCCCAATCCCGCTGGTGAGCGCGAGGTCCCCTTAGTCTCAAAGCGCACAGTTCTATAAAGAAGGTAGAGTCAGACACAGGATCCGACGCAGAGGGTCGATGATACCGACGGACGCGCATCTCGTCACAGAAGTGAGCTAGGGGTCCCCGGATAGCGCAGGAGATTCAAGCTAGCGGGTCCCCTAGAGGCGGACTGTGACGGGGGTCCAGGCTCCGGCCCCTCTGGCCGCACCAGCCGTGCGTGGAGCGGAGGACATCGCCTCAGACGTGCGTCAGCCTAGATGGTGCCTGCAGCGCCATCTGACCGACGTTAGGGCGAATCGGGCGGATTCGGGGAATCGCCGTGTCACACGGCAGGGAGCAAACATGCGGGCTCACGGCTCTCAGAAGCGGAAAGGCTAAACATACAAGTAGCTCCCAAGAAGTTCAAATATTTGTCCAATAATGACAAATGCAAACTGAGTGACTGAGCGAAGCCAGAGGGAGTTCCAGGCGTGTCTCCCGTTTTAAACCTTCACATCGGCAAAGGCAACCGCGGTTTCCTGGGAGGTCGGTTGTGGAGGCCTGAGGGAAAGCGGCAGCTGGGCCGGACAAGCGTCAGGTCCGCCCAGCGGGGCTGCACTCGTGGCCTCCCCTGCGAGTCACACACTTTCCGCACCTGCTGCTCTTCGAGAATCCTCGGGAAACGCGGGGAGGAAACCCCACCTTGTAGAGCAGTACCTAAGGGGAGCCCGGACGCCTTCTGAGCAGCCGGGCCCCCCGGTGTCTGTGCACTCGCTGGGGTCCGGGGGGCGGCACCCGCCACCCGGCCGGAGCGCAGGGCTGGGGCGGCGGACACGGCGCCCGCAGGCGCCCGGCTCCCACGCCCACCGGCGGCACGGACCGGCTCTCCAAACCCCGAGCCGGTGGTCACCTCCCAGGACACGAAGCCCGCGGAGACCGGGTGCCTCTGGTTCCACGAAGTGCACTGAGCCCTCCTACGTGGGGAGTGGGAGGCCCTCCGCTCTCCCATACCTGGGCTTTCCTCTGTCTCCAGACACGTGCCCCCCGAGGGCCCCCCTTCTTACCTGGGGTGCTCCAGTAATACAGAGCTTGGAAGGGGTGAGTGCTTTGGGCCCAGCGAGCCTGGAAGCACGCTCACAACCTGAGAGCGGCGACAGCAATCAGGCTCCAGTGTGGCGTCCAGGCTCGCACGCCAGGACACGTAACCACGGGGGAGAGGGAGTCCCACTCCGTTTCCTCCGCCTCGGAACGTTCCAGAACACCCGGGAAGGAGCCACAGCCAGTGACCGCGCTTACCCAGGACGTCGTCCCAACGGGAGCCCTGGTCCTCCCGCGCCGCGTCCCAGAGTCGCTGCCTGGGAGACGTGGACACTCAGACCTCGGTGCCCCGCCCGGGACTTCTTAAGAACTGATGACCCGCCGGACTGAGAGGGAGGCTTAGAGGGAGGGCGTGTGGTCTGCACCGAAGGGCCCCTGAGAGGCCTCTGGAAATCTCCGAGAGAAGGCGGGGCCGGGCCAGGCCCCGTGGCAGGGCCGCCAGGCTGATGACCACCCATGCTAGCTCGCGTCCCTCAGCGAGGGGTCAGCTGTCCGGCAAGCCTGGCTGGGCTAGAGGAGGGAGGAGGAGGGAGCCCCCGGCTCCCCACCATCCAGGCGCAGCTGGAAGACATTTGTTTTTCCATTAAACTGTGGCCCTAGGTAAGATGGCACCCGTGGCCCCGGCCTCCGCCCACGTGCCGTGTAACGTGTGATTAAAACCCTGCAGCCCTCGCCAGCGTCTTTGGGTGGGAGAGGTTATCAGCTGGCGGTTCGGAGCAGTAAAGGCTCTTGGCTCTGGTTCTCAGTGCCCCAGAGACATAATTATCTCACGCACGATGGCTCTGCCACCGGTCACATCCTCTGCTTTATTTTTTTCAACAAAAAATAGCAAGAGGGGCTGTTTTCTTGCTTCGCAGCGGAGCTCACTGTGCTGAGCTGGGACGGGCGGATTTTGTCCCCTCTTCGTCTCTGACCGGCGCTCCGCACCCGCCTGCCCGTCCGGGCACGGCCCTGCCAGCGCGCACTCCGCAGACACCGGGGCCTTCCCGACCTGTGGCCTTCCGCAGGGCCGTCTCAAGCGCCTGCACGATCTCTGCCCCCAGCCCGGCTCCATCCAGCCTCCCACGGGCCGCGAGGCCTCCTGGAAGTTTCCACCTTTCAGTGCCCCGCCTTCCCCCGAGGTGCCCCTCGAGTCAGCCACCAGCGCACCCACCCGTGCTCCTGTCCACAAGTCCCCAGGGCGTTAGGGCTGCACGCCACTGCCAGCATCCTTGGGCCCAGGCTCCACGCTCAGGCCGGGTGGAGAGGGGGCCGGGCTCCCATTCAGACAGCGCTGGGCCTCTGCCAGCCTGTTCCCGCCTGCAGTGTCCGAGGGCCGCGTCTGCAGGAGGGGCTCCTGTCCTCCACGACTGTTCTCAGGGCGTGGCCCCCAACCCGCTGCCCGACCCCAGCTGACCGTCTGAGAACACGGCACCCTCTCCGGGGGCCACGTCTCCACTTAGAAGATGCTAGGCTCGTAGGTTTGTGGGCTGGGCCAGCCCTCGGTCTCCCCTTCAAACACACAGACACCAGGACGTGCTGACCGCAGGGCTGCCTCTCCGAAGCTGCTCCGTCCAGCGCCCGTGTGGTCACCGGGGACGTCTGAGTAAAGAGGCAAACGTGTGTGTCGTTTGGTAACGTCTCCTCTTTCCCTTTCAGCCACAGGATCTCCAAGTCGAAGTTCAGGTGAGTGAGCTGCTCCTTTCCTGCTGGACTGGGGACACCCCTGGCTGGGGGCTGAGGGAGGGTCTGCGGAGGGTCTGCTTTCCTTCCGCACGGCTCTCAGGAAGAGGCTTGTGGGTCAGACCAGGCGAGTGGCTCCGGGCTTGGGCAGGTTAGTGATTTTGGTGGCACTGGCCCTAGGACGTTGTGAGAAGCTGTGTCCCCCTCCCTTATAAGGTGAAGTCCGGTTGAAATAAGTGCCACGTGGCCACTTGCTTCTGTTCTCGACCATGTTTATGGAAGGTGAGGGCACGCGGGTTCCGACGGTGCTGCTTCAGAACCTTCCTCGGTGCCCCGTCCTGGCCCTGTCCGCCCCTCCTGCCTCGCCGCCTGCACATCCCGCGGTTCCTGAGCGTCCCCCGTCCTCTCGCACGGCCAGGCTTTTGCGTGGAGCCCTCCTTCCACCCGAATCGCCGTGTCCCTGAGCCTCCCCCGGAGAGCTCGGGCTCCTGTTACGAACCTCGCTGGCACCGCATCTCCACGCCTTCTGCAGACTCCCCTCCCTCCCCCCAGCGCTTTGCTCAGGCCTCCGTCACCGCCCTCCCCGCGCGGGCTCCCGTGTCGCCAGTAGGCTCCGTGAGCCTCCGAGGTGTTATTTGCGGGGAGCCGAGCCGGGCGCCCGGCGGGGAGCAGGCTGTCCACCGTGTGCACTGGATGGACAGATACGGGAGTAGGGGTGGGAATTCACTCCCACAAAGCCTGTATGAGCCAAAACTTAGTGCGTTTAAGTTTCATTATTGATCTAATCCTGCTTCCCCAGCCTCACCTCCTGTGTAGCAGGAGCATAAATAACATTAAATTTAGTCCGGCCGAGCCATGTAGCCCAAGGTTGCATTTTAAACTGTCCCTTAAGCTAAGTGTTCAGCTCTCTTCTTTCCTCTGCCCAGCTCCTCTCCAGGGTGGAGAAGCAGGGCCGGGACTTCTAGACCCCGGAAGTGCCCAGGCCTCAGTGAGGACTGGCCCTGGGCTCCACCCCGAGGCCCCGGCTCGTTCCTCTGAACCGGGCTGCCGAGGGGCCACAGGTCCATCTGCTTGGGCCTCCACCCACGGTGTCCGTGGGCCCCATGTTTGCCTCTCTGGTCTCTGGCCCCCAGGCTCTTTGAGCCCATGGACACCTCCAGGCCCTCCGTGGACAGGCTGCGGGAACTGGACGCGCACCTACGTGCCGGCCGCCTGTCCCGCTCTGGGCCTGCCTGGGTAGAGCTCTAGGCCGAAGGCTGGCGTCCCCCAGGGCCCCGCAGACCCCGTGCTACGCCCAGGAGAGGTGCCTTCAGCCCTGATGTCCTGGCCTCCCCGTGACTATCTGGCTGTTTCTAGAGCTTGGCGCTCGGCCAGAGAATTAAATGAGGATGCTGGTGGGGGACCCTCTCCTCTCCTGCTGTCACCCTCTGCTCCTGTGTTCCGCTGGGGCTGGAAAATGCAGGCTTTCTCCCCTTCCACTTCCTCTGAAGCCAAGACCTCCTTCACATAAAAAACCTAGGGTCAAGTCTCCCAGGTCCAGCTCTTGTTACAGGAGAGAGAGCTCGAGAAATGTAGAAAATCCTTTGTCTCCATAACGCTCGGACCTTACTGCTTTCTCTCCAGCATCTAGCGAGGCGGCTGGCACTTAGCGGGGACTTAATAAATACTAAGTGAAGGGACAAATGGATTGACCTGCCCCCGAATGACATCAGGCTTGACGCAGACTGAAATGAAAGTTCTGTTTTACAGCCAAAGCTGAGAAAGCGCTTTGTGCTTCTGGCAGTTCCAAAGCCCCCATGCAGGGAGAGACTAAAGGGGTATAAAAATACATTTGAAAATATTTCCAAAACATCATTCTCCTTACATGAAAATGGGTGACTCATAAATGAACAAGTGAATGCGTGAGTGAACGAATGAACAAACGTGCTCTGGTGGCGGGGGAAAGAAATCACAGACTTGCCTGGACTCGCTCCAGCCTGAGATGACCCAGGAGACAGGGGGCGTTCTGTATCCGGTGCTCTAGGGTGTCAACTGTGCTCTCGAAGAAGAGGGGGCACGGGCGTCCACCTGGACCCCTGGACTCTGCTCGGTTTTGAGACGCGGCTCAACCTGCTGGTACCAGATCCCCCTCTGGGAAGGGCTCCTCCCCCTGCAGCTGCTACTCAAGATACAACAGAAATACACAGAGAAGATTCTGTCGTCATTCCCAAAAGGCTTATTCCTAGTCAGTTGGCACCATCAGTAAACCCATTTTCAGAGGAGGATACTGAGGCTGAAAGAGGCCCGGGGCCACGTGGCTCACGCTTGGCCAAGTCAGAACCCACGCCCAGGACCCGGGCTCTGCAGCATGTGATGAAGTCCTGCCCTGGGATCCGAAGCTGTTTCTGCCCAGCCGTGTGTCTAGGGGCTGCAGCAAGGGGTCGGGCGCTCCAGGGCACAGCCGTTGAGTAGAAACACAACGGCGGACACTTACACCCTTTGTAAAACGTTCTAGTAGCCATGTTAAAAAAGTGAAAAGGAGCAGGTGAAATTCATCTTAATATAGCTTACTTAAGCCAATGCGTCTAAAACGTTATTTCAATATGTAATTAATATGAAAAATGAATGACATATTTTATATTAATTTTTCTTTGAAATCCAGTGTGTCATTTACACTCACTGCATGCCCAGTTTGGACTGGCCACGTTTCACGTGTGCAGTAGCCACAGGCGGCCAGTGGCTACCACACTGGACAGTGTGACCCCACAGGGTCAGATGGCAGCTGCCTCATCTACACCCTATACGGTCCAGCGGTGGTGTCTGTTTAGGGAATAACAAAGGCTGGCAATGGATTGAAAATGCCGTCAAAATCACCAAGTCGACCCTGAGCAACCTCTGTCTGCTGCAGACGCAGGAAAACAGTGTCCTCACCCCTTCTGTCTGTCTGATTGTGGCAGCTGACACGGGTATAGGAGGCGCAGGAGAAGAACACAGTAACACAGGGGAAACGGAAAGAGAATTTCTGCAACTCAAAAGTAACCTCGTAAACAGTGAAGAGGCTGTTTTACTCCAGAAAAGAATCTAAAATTTGAGTTAAACACACACACACAAAGTATTCTCGATCACTTTCTCAGCTTAACAATGACAAATAACAGAATTTGAGCCTCAAACTGGCCTGTTCCATTTGCAAGACAGTGATACAAAGTCACAGGGTCTTTAAAGGAAATATTAGAGCAGAGGTTTTAGGGAAATTTTGGCAAATTAATGGACTTCTAATATTAGGGCAATATTAGGGTATTCCCTTGGTCAAGCCAAGTCTCTACTTTGAGGAATAAAGAACTTTGCAACATTTGGGGCTCAGAATAGGACTTAAACAGTTACGGAACGATTCTGAACGCCTTCTGCAGCTTGAAGGGATTAGTCAGATAACATGTTGGGGCTTTGGATCCGGACGTCACAACGGTCTGAAGTGAACCCCTCGGGGGTCTGAGGTTGGGAGCCCTGTCTCGCCCGTCTTCAGAGAAATGTGCCTCCGAGGTCCCTTTACCTCTGCCATCCCATGAGCAATAAGGCACTTGCCCAAATTTGCCCCAGTCGCTAATAACCCAGTTTTTGGTTACTTGTGTATAAACTAGTTAAATGTTAAGGATCTTCTGGGTTCCTTGTTCTCAGCTCTGGCCACTGGAAGGAGCCCCAAGTGTCCACCATTTGGGTGCTGTCTCCTGTTCCAGATGCTTGTCCAAAATTCTGTGCCGAGCAAACTCCTTCAGGAGCACTGCCCCCTCCTCACCCCGACCCCATCCGCGGGGTCCTCAGCCTCGTCCACAGCGCGGAGTGAGTAAGTGTGTGTAACGTTCGTCTCTGCTGCCCTACCTGCCTGCCGGCCCAGTGGTCCTACTGTGAGCCCATCACAAAGGACAAGGACGCAGCCCCTTCCCCTCAGGACCCTGCGATCTCAGTGGAGAAGCTGGAGTCACACAGTAAAGATACTGACCTACAGGAGACGGTCCTCTGGGGAGGCTGCTGGCACCCCACGGTGGGCTGGGATGCCCTTCTACGTGCCCCTGGGGCACCTCTGCTAAGCCCGCCTGGCGCGCAGCACCCTCGGGGTCCGTATCACCGACCCGAGTTTCCCGTCTGTGTGTTAAGCTGAATATCTAGTACTTGGCTCGGGGAAGATGTTTCAATAAATGTTTCTTGAATGTGTAGCTAAGTGAGCAACACGGACAGTAAGTGTGACTGCAACTTGGCAGCTGGGACGTCTAGAAAAGTGCACCGCCGGGAAGCTGGGGCCCCCGCTGAGCCCTAAAGCAAGGGGGGACCCAGAAGGGGAGGACTGGTGGGGGGACAGCCGTGCCGATGGAAAGGTAGGAGCCGGGCCGGTACCGGGAAGGGGTCAGGCGGGTCCAGGCGAGCGAGCAGAGCTGGCCGGTGGGAACGCAGCGACGCGCGGGTTTGAAGACGTGTGAGAGCCACGTCCGTGCCCGCCGTCACCTCCAGGGCTGTGTCGGGGAAGTTCCACTTCTAGAGGGAACAACTTTGCCAGTGAGAGTGAAGGGAACCTGAAAAGCAGGCAAATTCCTCCTCCCTGTTTTATCGTTTACTTTCTGTATCCTCCGTGCATATGTAAACACACAAATACATTTACGCACTCCGATAAACCATTGCATTTATTGTACAGTAGGAAGCGTTGCCAGGAAACCAGTTGTCAAGCAAAGCTATATTTTGAAGGGTGGGAGGTGTGTAATTATCTTTAAATACTTTCTCTGGATGGTAATTACTCCACCCCCGCCCCGGCCCGAACCCACGTGACTCTCCTGAGTGGCTGTCTCGGGAGCGCACGATTCCACGCGTGCCGCCCCGTCCGTCACAGCCACAGCTGCAGGGCCTCCAGCAGAGCATCTCCAGACCCCGGGACAGGCCCGGGCGTGTGGCACCCGCATCCACCAGCCCCAAACTTGGGGAAGAGCGCAGTCACGTTCTGGGTGTGAGACAGAGTTGGAGTCGGTTCCTCCGAACTGTGGCAGAAACCAACCGTGATTCCTTTGGCCTCCGAATCACAGTTATTGGTGATTTTCGTAAATGAGGTTGTCTCTATTCAAAACATTCTTTGCAACTACAGTGTAACCTATTGCCAACTTAAAAAAATGCACTATGTGAAGCTTGTGAGTTAAGTCTTATTCGGGGCAAAATGAGGACTGTAGCCCGGGAGACAGCATCTCGGAGCTCTGAGAAACTGCTCCCGAGAGGTAGGAGGAAAGTCAGTACATAAGTGATTTTTTTGAAGGGGGAGTACATACAATCCAGCACATATTTTTGCAGAAGGTTCTGCTCGTCTCGTGAAGGTTACAGCTCGTCACGAGGAGCAGACGTCACCATGAAGGAGGTTAGTGCTCTTCTAGACACGAGGAGATGCAAGAATAGGGCTCATAAAATCTTCTCCTGAAAACACCTAACTATCCGAAGGCCTGCTCTGCCAGTTTTTCCCGGAGCGCAGAGGGCCTCCTTCCTGCTCTCCGCCCTGAGCTCCTTTCAGGGCGCCTTGAAGTTCAGCAGCTGCAGCGGCTCATGACTCAATCCTTGTAGAGCTAGGTGGCGAGCGCCACTTCGTAGTTGACACTATTTAAGATTGGATATGAGTTTGTCCTGAAAACTCGTTTTTCGGGGGAAAAAAAGTCTTACCAACTTTGTCTACAATATCACCAAGCTCGATCGCAGGAGAGAAGCAGAACCCCGCCCTGGCGAGAGCAGGCGCCTGAGCGCCGTGGTCCGGCACCGCCGGAGGCCACCCCCCGCTAGGGACCACCTGGGCCCCCGTCCCATTGCCTTGTCCCCCCGTGCCCTCCGCCACCCCTGCTGTCGCCCGGCGGTGTGTCTAGAGCATGGAGGCCTCCACAGCGCATCGGGAGCCATCGTCTTCTGACCCCCAGGCCTTTCTTCTCCATGTAGCGACTCTCCCCGCAAGTAGCAGCAAACGTCCCTGCCAAGGTTTGGTGCTCCCTGGAGGTGGTGTCCCCGCCCCCTCAGTGACGGGGGTGAGGTCAGGTCAGAACACCACCCCCTTAATCCTTTCTTCCCTCCCTGCCCCGCAAGCCAAAGCCAGGTCCTCCTGCAGCTCCCAGGCAGCAAGGCCCACCTTAGACGTGCCCCTCGCTTTCTAATCTCAGAACAGATTTCAACGAAGGTGTAGCAGCAGGATTTTCCACGGACCGTAGGTAACAAAAATAACAGAGTAGAAATATAAATAAAGTCAAGCTCTCCAGAAGGCCATCTGGGGCGGCGGGGGGGGGGGGTCCTAACAACAGAGTCTTGAGCCTCGGGACCTGGGGACCTGTGACTTCATGCAGATATGAGTGCAGGTGTCCAGGACGACAGCCGTCACCCCCCCGCGCCTTCTGTCCCCAAGCGGGGGCTCTGTCCTCAGCCGCCTGGTGGGTGTCCCTACGGACACGACCTGCAAGTACCTCAAGGCGTTTCCCGGCCGAGCCCCGCTCGGCAGGGCGCCCATGCTGGTGACGGCCTCCTCGGACGCCCCTCCACCCTTTCTCTCTCCCCTGCGCTCGCGGTCAGGGCCAAAGGCCTGCTGACTCCGCCTCCGAAGTCCATGTCACCTCACTGTCCTCCCTCCGTGAGTAAAGCTGTTGCCTCCGTCACCTCCAGCCCGGCGGCTGGCCACGGCACCCCTCTTACCGCCCCCCAGCTGGGGTTGACCGTGTGGCTGCTCTCGTTGTGTTTGGTTTTCCGGAATCAGATCCCCCCTCGATGCAGGGCCCCCGCAGTCTCTCCGGCACCCCGTCCTTCCGTCCTCACGTGGCGTTCAACTGGTAAATGTTTGGTCAACGGAATTACCAAATATATCTGCGTATTCTCTCGGTGTCAGGAGGATGAAACGGGACAAGCTATAAACCCGCCCACCACTGAATTCTCAAATGTGAGCGTTTCCTTGGGCTCATCCGGCTTCACGGTTGTCACCCGTGGTTACACATGAGAACCATCTGGGGAACCTTAACAAACAGCAACGGTATTTGGGGGTTATTTAAAAATTACTCAACCCCAGACAATCAGATTTTATTGGCTTGGGGCCCGGGGCCTGGTGTGTTTTTGTTGTTTTTTTTAAACTTTCCCCAGGTGGTTCTATGCACAGCCAGGTTTGATGAAAGTCCCTAACCAGAGGCCGTGGGCACGAGTGTCCCGTGGCCCATGGATGAGCTTTCAGGGCCCACGTATGGTGTGGACTTGCGTGTAGAGGTGGGGGCAGTCTGCCCGCTGTTCTGAACAGAGGATGTAATCTCAAAGGACGCCACAGCCGCCCCTTCAAGGCAAGCACCTCTGGTCCAGATTCACCTCCCACTCTTCACGGTCGAGGCAGCTAGGGGGGCGCCGGGCGCCTGGGCCGCAGGCGGGGGGAGGGGACGCCGCTGGCTCTGCCCTCACCCGGTGTCAGTCCAGACGCCCAACTCCAGGGTCCTTGGTTTTCTCCTGCAAATCGGGACAACGCCTGCTTTGCAGACTTGTTTAAAGGATCTGGGAGAAGGCATGAGAAGTGCCGATATGGTACCAGCCAGACATGGGGTTCGCTAATGGTAACCATTACTAGTCCTGGTAATACTAGTCTTACGATTTGCAATACTACTTCTAGTGATGCCGTTACTATGACATTAAATAACCTCCCTTCAGCTTTAGGCCAGACCCTCACACAAGGCTGGCCTTGCTCGGGGTCACAGGCCGGGGGGCCGCGGTCCCAGAGGAGGAGGGTCCCCCCCCCAAAGGCCACACCACCAGCCACGAGCCGGTGACCTTGGTGGGACATTCGTCTCTTCGGCCCTGGTGAGGTCGGGCCGGTTCAGGGGAGGGAGGTGGCCACCTTGGGGCGTGTCGGCCGGGGACCTGAATTCACAGCCGCCTCCCGCCCCGTCCTCCTCCTCTGCCCCTTTGCAGCCGCTACTGGCGCCGGTGGAATCGGTTCTGCAGGCGGAAATGCCGCGCGGCCGTGAAGTCGAGCATCTTCTACTGGCTTGTCATCTTCCTGGTTTTCCTCAACACGCTCACCATCGCCTCTGAGCACTACAGTCAGCCCCACTGGCTCACGGAAGTCCAAGGTGAGAGGCCGCCCGGCCGGCCTGCGTTCCCCGGGCCGACTCGGCCCTGTCCCGGGGCGGGGAGGCGGGCCACGCCGGCCACACCGGGGCCTGGCAGCTCGCTCCACGCAGACGGGGCTCCCCTGGCCAGGCGACGCCCCCCGCCTGCCCCGGCCGTCACCGTGGGGTCCAGGAGACACGGTCACGAGCTGTGGCTTGTGGGGCTACATCAGATCTTTGGCGGCCGCCCCTCCGCCCCCAGTGGGTTTTCAGTACCTGGGGCCTCCGTGTGGCCTCCGGGCGTGCTGGCCAAAACCTGCGAGGGGCGGTGAGCACAGAGCCAGGGAGAGGACGCGCGTGGCCTGAGCACAGGGGTGTCCTCGACGGCAGCGGGTCCCACCACCCCCCGGGCCCCGGAAGGGATCTCCCTGGCCAGAGCCCCGGAACCGAGCCGGGGGTCAGGCGGACACGGCCTGGACCCGGGGTGTCTCCCGGAACCTCGATGGGGCTCGTCTCCCGGTGACGAGGGCAGGCAAGGACCCCGGCTCCCGCTCTTGGCCGGTCAGCCCGGGCAGATGGCTCCCCCTCGAGCCTCACTTCTCGTCTCTGGGAAATGGGCGTGGCAGCAGCCCTGCTGCCTGGCGGGGCCGCTGGGAGGGGCAGAGGATGCGGGGCCAGGGGCCAGGCTGGAGGCTTGCCGTGGCTGTGACTAGACCCCTCCCGCCAAGTCCACGCAGGGAGGGGTGCGCGGCGGGGCCGAGCTTCGGGGTTTCCCCGCGGTGATCCGCCGCGCTCACCTCCTCTGCCCGCCGCGGGCCCCTCCAGACACGGCCAACAAGGCCCTGCTGGCCCTGTTCACGGCGGAGATGCTGCTCAAGATGTACAGCCTGGGGCTGCAGGCCTACTTCGTGTCCCTCTTCAACCGCTTCGACTGCTTCATCGTATGCGGCGGCATCCTGGAGACCATCCTGGTGGAGACCAAGATCATGTCGCCCCTGGGCATCTCCGTGCTGAGATGCGTACGCCTCCTGAGGATATTTAAGATCACGAGGTGCGTGGCCCGTCATCCCCGCCGGGGACCCAGGGGCGGGGGGCCGCCGTGTCCTGGAGGGTCTGTCCTGGGCTCGTGTGTTCGCCGGTGGCGCCTCCCGTGGAGGGTCCTTTCGCTGCTCATACAGACGGTGCAGGGGTGGCAGCCGCGGGGCCTCCAGGGGCGTGGGGGACCCAGGCTCCTCTGTCCCTGCCTCACCAGCCCCGGGCCTGCCCCCCACCGAGGTCGCAGGCGGCTTCCGGAGGCCGAGCCCTCACCTGTGGGCTCGAGGCAGGAGAAGGGGCTGTCAGCTCCTTCCCGGGCTCCCCCGGAATCTCACCCGTAGCTCAGTTCTTGGGGCCGCCCGGCAGCTAGAGAGGGAAGCTGCTCTTATAGCTGGGCCTGTGCTGAGCGCGTGCACGGCACGAAAGGCAGGCACGGGGCCTTGACACGCCCCCTCCACCCGCTGCCCGCCACCCACCCGAAGGCCCGGCCCCCGAACTCCGCTGGGACAGGCGGGGCGCGGACGGGCAGCCACTCCAGGACAGCAGGTTTCCGCCGTGTTGTGACCCGTTCTGGGTGGTGAGATCGGCTTGCTGGATCACGACCATCATTTTTACTGAGAGATAATCCACATACTGTGTAATTCCCTCTTTAAAGTGTACAGTTCAGGGGTTTTTTATGTATTTGCAGTTTCGCAGCCAACACCATAGTCCCGTTTTAGCACGTTTCCATCCCCCAGGAGCAGACCCCACGCCCACTCTTCCCTCCTCCACCCTCCCCTCCAGCACCCGTCACCACCTTGCCTCCATCTCTACAGACCTGCCCTCTCTGGACGGTTCATGTCCATACGATCTGTGCTGTTTTGTGACCAGCCTCTTCCACCTGGCCTGATGGTTTCAGGTCTCCCCCACGTGGTCCAGAGATCGGCGCTTCATTCCTTTTTCGTGGCTGAGCTGTATTCCATTATACGGATGTACATCACGTTTTGTTTATTCGTTCATCTGCTGGTGGACCTCTGGTTTATTTCTGCCTTTTGGTTCCTGTGAATAATCCGCTAGGAAGCATCGTGTTCAGGTTTCCGTGTGGACGTATGTTTTCACGTCTCTTGGATACACGGAGCAGAATTTCTAGGTCACGTGATAAGTCTATAGTTAAGGTTTTCAGGAAGTGCCAAACTGTTTCCCAAAGAGACTGGACCCTTTTACATTCCTACCGGTGATGTATATGGGTTCCAATTTCTCCTCATTCTCATTCTTAATGAAAGAATGAAATAGGGTGGAAAACATCGGAGTGCCTCACATGAACGTAAACACGTTTCATAAAAATCCCCGAGATCGTATCTGGGTCGCAGTGTATGTATTTCTCACCGTGGGTTGTGGTCTTCCTTGGAGGGCCACGTCAGAAGCACCTGAAGGGGAGGGGTTCCAACTGTGCCCCCCCCAAAGGACAAGCCTCCCATCCTAGAGTCTGATGGGGGGAGACTGGGCGTCAGTGAGATCCTGCTGGGAAGAGTGGGGTTGGTATCGTCCGTGCCAGGCCCTGGACTTAACCATCTCTTCTCAGAGTGCTCTGAACTTGCGGGGTGGGGCGGGGGGGTGCTGCAGGGCACCTGGGTGTGACTGTTCTCTTCCCAGTACCCTCAGCGGCCCCCCTGCCCCAAACACACCTGCTCCCGTGGGTTCGTTGAGGGTAGGGTGAGAAGAGGCATTTAAAGAGCCGAGTTCAGTGCCAGGCATAGAAGATTCTTGGCAACCGAGCGTTCACTGTGACTCTGATTGTAACTGTTGTCATTATCAGGAGAAGGAAGAGGGAGGAAAGAGCTAATGGTGATACACACACACACACACACACTGTGGCCGTATTTGTTCGTCTGCCGTGTACACACTGTCTGCCCAGCTCGGAGAGGCGGGAAGCGGGCTGCATGGTGTGGGCTGAACCTGGGAGAAACGGACAGTCCATCTGGGGAGGCGGAGTCCGCTCCTGGGAGACAATGAAAGGAAAATCTAAGACAGAATGAAATGAGCTGGCAAAATGGGCAGGGGCGACATCTGCTTTGGGAAGCTGGGGACAGGAGAGCATCCCTGGGGAGGCTTCGAGGTCGGAAGACAGACTCAGAGTACACACGCAGGAGTTAAATCCGCACGCTGGATACTCCTGGGCGACACTTGCCTCGGCCCCGCCCCCGGAAGGAGCTCCTCCTGAATGTCTGAATATTTTGGCACCGCAGAAAATCCTCGGTTCAAAATGAAAGTAGTAGAAACGTCATGACAATCCTGGTGAATGTACATCAGCTCTTGCTCTGCGCCGGATAGCCTGACCCCAGCGCTTGCCTGCGTCTGACCTGTAAATCTTCACCATCACCTAGAAGAGAGGGTGCCGTTACCCTTGTTCCCATTTTCCAGATGAGAAGACTGAGGGAGTTCAGTCGCTTTGCCCAGGGTCGCAAAGCTGCTCAGGGGTGAAGCTGGGATCACGAGGCTCTGTGCCCCGACCATGACCGTGGGCTGCAGGGCTGATGGCTCAACTCTCTTGTCTGTCTCCAGAGACGAGACGTAAAGGATTTTGACTGATTCTGCTTGCTCCTCCTGGGTCTGCTAAAAGCTATTTTTAATTTGGAGTTTCAGGTGCCTCTTAAGTAATTCTCAAAAGTCCACATGCTTGGGGCTTTGTCTTTGTTTTTTAAATTCCTATAGGAAAGAATTTTGCTCCCAGATATTGTCATAGCATCTTGAAGAGACTTAACGTTCACTCTGTTTCTAATCAACAGTTTATCTATTTCTAATCTGAAACGATTGCCAGGAAGCCGTTTTTAAGTCTATCTTTATCAGCGAGCTTCTTGAAGCCCCTCCCCAAGAAGGATTAGTGGTATTTTCGGATCTCTATAAAGTCCATAAACAGAATAATTTCATGGTCTAATTGGAAGTTACTTTGGCAAAGGCCATCATCTTCCTGTCTTCCAGTCTCCACATTGTCTGGGGGCTTTTGGAAGACAACAAAGAGTCCAGGTGTGGGAGGGTCCCATGCCCCCTTCTGAACCTGGTCTCCGATACACTCCAGTGGCCAGAAAGTGCCTAAAATAGGGGCTGGGGGTGGGCGTGCTGGGCCCCTGAGACAGGTCAGCCTGGTCCTGCCATCAAACAAGTCTGTTTCTCCCTCTTCTTTTAAAATCTCTTGGAGGAAACTTTGCGACATCCCACTACTATTTTTAACGATGTTTTCTGGACCAGTGATGGTGATTCTCAAACCTAGTTGACCTCCTCAGGAGAGCTCATTAAGGACCCATCACTCTAGAGATTTCAGCCAGCAACTCCTGGGGAGCTCCAGGCCGGTGGCCCAGTGACCTCACTTTGAGAAACTCTGGCCTGATTTTCTGCGGCTGCCCTTTGTCCTCTTTCTCGTCTAAAAATAGGAAGCTTCGTGTATAATTGGAAACTTGATTCTTCCGTCTCCGCTCTCTCCTCTAGACAGTAGCCCGACCCCATTAAGACGGTGCTTCTGATGGCTCTCGACTGAGAAAACGCATAATGATAAAGACCTAATAGGAATCCGGCGAAGTTTTAAAATTGATTTTAATTTTATGAATTTCTACACGCCTGAACACATTTGAGGCTCTTTATTTAGAGCGCTAGGATCCTTGGATCCACGGATCCCCTCCTGTAGTTCCAGGCTGCCCTCCTCCCACCCAGGGCCTGTGGGCTAAGGCCCGGGAGCACCGATCTAGACCACGGTTCTCAGCCGTGACCTCATGACCCTTCAGTATGTCCAGAGCAGCTCAACAGCATGTGGCAGGTCATTTGCTATTACTAAGAGCTAAAATACCAAAATTTGTGAACGGTTTCTTTTTTTACCCACCAAATACAAGTACATTCAGCATTGCTCTTGTAACACCCTCACTCTTGGTCACTTGTGTTCCCGAAGGCTTTAATGAACGAGCCAGAACCGGGTGGGTTTACAACTGATCCGTGGCCCCTGCGGGAAGAGAAGCCTTTGGTTTATGAGGACGAGTTGCTAGCCTGCTTACGTTTTTGTGGCACTTTGTCAAAACCTGAGCACGCCTTAGGAAGTGTACAGCGTGTAGGCATATCATCCATCCTATGGGTCTCATTCTCTTATAAAAAGACTGGGCACCCTGCACCAGGCTGTCAGTTGGTCACTGAGTATTCACAGTGCTATGGGTGGGGAACTGCAGGGTGAGAAAGTCTGGGTACCTCTGGGAGGACAGAGAGGCACGCACGCGGCCAAGATCTTTGTTGTCTTTGTCGTCTTTGGGTAAATGACCGTGGGCCTTCCAGCCGCGTGATGGATGGGGCTCTTTCTCCTGCTTTGGGGCTCTCTGCGGCTCTAAATGTTGTCCGGTTTCAACATCTAGTTTGTCTGCTGTTTGTCAGCCCAGCCTGACCTTCACTGTATGAGGAGGAAGAAGAGCTTCAGTTTGATTAGATCTGGACGCGGCTCCGATGTACTAATTCCGTCTCCTTTTTATACGGTTGGTCTTCGCATGCACCACAGTCCCCTGCAGCCCTTTTGCTGTTTTCCCTCCTAAACCCTAAAGGCTTCTCTTTCTTTTGCTGCCCCTCCCCCGCAGCTCCCTTCCCGGTCCCTGAGATGTGAGCTCAGACTGACTCAGCACAGACAGACTCACTGGGGAATCGTGACCACACAGGGGCCCACAGCCCCGAGGTGTGAGCCTTTTGCAAATCCTCCAGACTCTGAGTGTCTCCATGGAACTGCCGGTCTGGCCACGAGCGTCAGACCCTCCCGGCCCCCTTCTCAGGGCCCCAGGGAGGCTCTGAGCTCCTCACGGGCCACTATTATAAAGGTAACTTTGGCATCCGCCCCGTTGCCGGGCAGGGGCCTATGGAGAAGGCGGCTCAGCCACCCGAGCCCGCGGGCCGGCCGTCAGCGAGGAAGGTGCTTATTCTCGGGGGTTAAGGAGACGGGGGAGGACGACGTCTGGCTCCCTGTCTCAGCCCGACACAACCACAGGGCCGACTGGGGACTCTGAGAGGCTCAGAGGAGCCCCGCCTAAATCCCACGGTCAAGGCCAGGACACCCTGCCAGTCGTGATCAGCTCACATCCCCCAGGGGGCTTCTGTTCCCTGTGTGACCGAGGTCTCTGATGCAAACAGGGAAGACAAGGCCTTTGAGTTTGTTGCCCAGGTGGGGTTTGGCTCGAGAGTGACGGACAGAAACTGCGCATCCGGCCCGGGACAGAGGGCGGGGTGGGAAACAGCAGGAGCTCAGCCGGCAGGTGCGGCCTCGGGCCACAGCCCGTCCCAGACCCTGACCGCGGCCTCTGGAGTTCTGTCCGCATCCTCCCGGCCCAGCAAATGCCCCTTCGGCCTCTAGCGTCCGTCCAGCCTCCGGTGCGTTTCATGGGACCGGGACCCAGCTTCCCTGCGGTGGTCCTTGGGCACCACCGTGTCCCGCGGCTGCGCGGGGAAGGGCTGAGCTTCTCCCTGAATGGACCCCTCCTGCTTCCCCAGGTTCTCTCCCGAGACCGTGTCCCTCGCCCACTCCTGCCCTCGGGACGGGGGTCAGCAGCCCCTACCACAGACTCGGCGCGGGGCGTTTGCTTCGAAACACTCCACCACGATAGATGAGTGCCACCAGCTCTGAGAGGCTTTGTTTTTGCTCCTCAGGACAAGGACGGTTGGGACGGGTATAAATTTACTGATGGCCTGAGAGACGTGTGGGAGAGGGGCATTTGCAGAGCTCCAGAGCTGTGGGTACCGTTATCAGGAACATCTTTTCCCTATGGCAGGCTCAGGGCTCCGCTCTGTACCCAGAGCGCAGAGGGTGGCCCTGAGCTCTTCGAAGCAAAGGTTCATGAGATGAAAGTTCCGGTTCACGCAAGGCTTGGGCTTTTTCCGTCGTCAGGAGACGGGAGAGTTCCACGGGCACCAAACCCTAGGCCGACGGGACAGGGAGCAGGATGCACATAAAGTTCCCTGAGCAGGTGGCACTTAGACCAGGGGACAAAAGTGAGCCAGGCGAGGGAGTTGGAGTCACGATGAAAGTGACGGGAGAAAGCCCTCACTGGCGCCTGCTGTGGGTGGCGGGGGGCGGTGGGGGGGCGGGCGCACGGATTCCGAGCCACAGGAGAGAGGAAGAGAGACCATGACCCCAAGGGTGACCCGGCAGGGGAGGTGAGTCTCTCGAGCGGCCTGTGCTTCGGGGGCTGAGACCCCCAGTGCTGGAGGGTTCTTCCGTGCACGTGGCCGCACGCGGGAATCGTTCTGAAGAGGCGGGGCTTGGTTTTTCTCAGTTTCTCTACAAGGTTCAAGACCTTGAGTCCTTTGTTCTGCAGGTGCCCACTTTTCTCCAAAGCGCTTTCTTTTTTGGCGTGAGTGTGTGTATTTCAGTCTTAATCAATTAGGGTGAAAGCCCCCTTCGACGGTGAATATGCCGTCAACCCTCCAGTTCACCACCCGCCAGCCTTCCAGGAGGGAGAGGGATCCTGGGACGTGGGGCCACAGCGGTCACAGACATCAGGACCAGACTGACATCGAGAAGGACAGAGGTGCAGGATCTGCAGGGCCTTCCCATCGCCCTGCCCGGAGGCTGCCACCTGGCACCTGCAATCCTCTTTGGTATCAGGGTCGAGGAGAACCCACCCTATTCCCCGCCGTGTGCCACGGCGAGCCGGGCCCCAGAGTCCAGCCGTCTCCTCTGAGCTCCGCAGCGGCCCCACAGCGACCCCCGTGTCGGTCTTCCAGGGAGTGCACGTAGGGATGGACGGCCTTGCGACCAGCGAGGGGGTCCCTCGTGACTCCAGGCCGCTGGCACCAGCCCTGCTCAGTTGCTGCTGCCCCAAAGGCACAGCGCACAGGTGGCAGGCCACGCGCGGGGACCTCCACCCTGTCCTGCTGGACGGGAAGCAACAGGAGGCTGCACGCCAGCAGCACCCACCACCACGACCTGGTCCAAGGGCAGCATCTCCTCAGCCCGGGGGTGTCCGTGAGCAGGTGGGCTGGGTCAGGAACTTGGCCGCAGTCTGGTTCGCGAACCAAGGCTGGCAGGCGCCCTCAGACCTGCGGCCCCTTGTTCTGAGACCCCGGGGGGGGGACGATCTCCCCAGGAGAGACTCGTGTTCACACGGCTCTCTGGAACCCTACCCAAGAGTCTAGAAGCCACAGCGACCCTACTTTCTATGTAGCAAACTGAGGCATCGTAGACTTCTTTCTTTTCTCCTTTTTTTGAATCAAGGCATATACAGCTGAGCCTTGAACAGCAGGAGTTTGCGCTGCGAGGGTTCACTTCCATGCGGATGTTTTCGCGCCGCAGGTCTATACAGTCCGAGGTTGGTTGGATTTGAGGGGACACCGACGGTCAGGGTGTCCTCGGATTTTCGACGCTGAGGGTCGGTGCCCTGACCCTGTGCTGTTCAGGGGTCCACTGTCATTGACACATAACATGATATTCGTCTCAGGTGAACAGCATAATGTTTCCATATTTGTATACGTTAGGAAATGATCACCACGACAAGTCGAGTTAACGGCCATCACCACACGCGATTTTTCTTTTCTCGCGATGAGAGCATTTTAAGATCTATTCTCTTGGCAACTTTCCAGCGTAAAATATGGTATTGTTAACTGTAGTCACCGTGCCGTACGTCACATCCCCAGGACTTAATTGTTTTATAACTGGAGGTTTGTACCTTTTGACCCCCGCACCCAGTTCGCCCACTTCCGCCCACCCCACGCCTCTGGGGACCGGTCTGTCCTCCCGACACGTAATAGTGTGACAAGTGGTCTGGTGGTGCAAGCTCAGGAACCCCCGGATCTAGGGAAGCCACAGGATCAGAAGTGACGCTGGGGGGAGAGCAAGAGCCATTCCTCACCTTTGAGCAAAGTGGGTTTGACTCGGAGGGTGAGTGTGAGGCCCGCCCCCCAGCCCTGCTCCACACACACGGGGTCTGGGTCCCCGCCAGGCCCGTCCCCTTGCCTTCCCTCCATTAAGTACAAAGTCGAAGATTGGTTCCTTCGTCCAGCAAAACACTCCCAGGGCACCTCCTTTGGCTGTGCTCCAGCACAAGCCCTGCTCTCTGGACCGTCCCCCCGGCGGGGATGAGCTTGTAAAACGCAGGTTGGGGACAGGGTGGCTGCCAGGAGGGCATTGAGCAAGACCCGGGAAACCGACTGAAGGAGTGAGCCCCGCAGACCCCGGGGCCGGGCCGGCCAGTTGGGGGGGTGCAGGCGGGAGAGTGCGGGGCCGGCCGCAGCCTCGCAGGGGGTAGCAGGGGAGGCGCCGTCCACAGGGTCTGCGGGGCCTCGGGCGGGGCCTTGGAGAGCGTCCTGCTGCCCGGCCGAGGAGGGGTCGGGGGTCACAGGGCGCCAGGAGTTGTCCCGTGGTCGGGGATTCTGAGAGTAGGAACGTGGCCAGGGGTGTCCGCCGGGTTTCTCACTGTGGATGTGCCCTTTCCCTCTGTGATTACCGAGTAATCCCTGGAGCGATATCGGGGCCTGTGAACACCCTGCTCCGCAGAGACCTTCCACCGTGACGGTCTGTACCGAATCACTGACTCGTCCTGTCATTCATTCGTTCATTCATGCATTCATTCATTCCTACTGCCCGTTTGACACCGTGTGGAAAGCAAACCCCTCTCTCCTTTCTTTAACGTCAGTGGATTCGATTTTTTTCAGTGTCTTGTGACTTATTACCGTCGCTGAGGGCGCCGGCGGCAGCGCGTCCGCAGCTCCTCACCTGGGCGGTGGGGTGGGGTGGGCAGCACAGGGGAGACGCCGGCCTGGGTGGCAGGTGCCCGAGGGGCTGTAGCCTGGCTCCGAGGACGGGGGTGCGGCTGTGGGTGTGAGGCCACCGGGAGGGCGACCCCAAGGGTCTGGGCTCGAGCCGGAGACGGCGGCTTGCGTCACCGCGACGGCGTGATGGCGGGGTGGGCCACGGGGCCTCGGTCAGGCCAGCGGCTCGTGCTGGGAACCCCCCATCGACTGAGAGTCGGCCGCGCACCCCTCGGGACGTGGGAGCGGGAGAAGAGCCTTCCGACCAGAGGCTCGGCCCCTGCCGGCGGCTCAGTAGGCCTCCTCCGCCCAGCGTCCCCAGAAGGTCTCCAGCACCCCCGTGACGGGCGACACAGCCGTGCTCCATCACAGCCTCGTCGCCCTCGGTCCAGGCCCGCGGGCCCCTCCCGTCGCCCTGGGCCACACCCCACCCCGGGCAGACCGCCTCCCGCACGGTGACTTTCTCCCTCGGGTCTGGGGCCTCCTTGGCCGGCGCCCCCGGCCCCGTGGCCGGCAGAGGGCCTGAACCTCAGCACTAGGCCCGTCTATTTCCCTCACGTCCACGGGCCTCGGGAAAACGAAGGCACCAACTTTTATGGCCATGAAGACTTGCCCAGAATATTCTGTGCAGTTTAGGGGCTGTGTGACCTTAACCCCCAGGCAGACACTGTCCACCCACGTAGCACAGCGGGGACGTTCTCATTACAGATACACTCCGGAGTTTCAGTGCCTAAACACCGGCTTGCTGACGGGGGCTGGGTGCTCGCGCAGCAGCGATTCATGGCTCCGAGCGAGGCCTGGGAATCGGCATTTAGAAAATGGTTTCCCACCCCCCCACCCCCGGCATGTCATCTCCAGACAGGTTTGGGAGCTTTCAGCGTAAGAGGGGAGGGCGTCCTAGCCCCACAGAGGTTCTCTAACTCCTTGCTTAAACAGAACGGTTAGTACAATCTCTAGCCGACCCGGGCCAGGCAGCCCGTCACACACGCCAGGTTGCACAGAATCTGTTTGAGGACAGAGATGCAGGGGATGGAAGGAAAACCTCTGGCCTCTGCCCTCAAGAACTCAAGCCTATTTGGGTGAGACAAGGCTGTCACAAATGTGGAACAGGTAAGAGCCTTTCTACAGCACGGGCAAATCAATGTATATTAACATTCCGCGAGCAGAGGGCGTGTGGTGCAGGCAGGGTAGAGGCGGAGCAAGGCTGAGTCTGAAGGAGAAAGAGTCTAAGAGACTCCAGGTTGGGGAGACGCTCATGTTTACACCCAAACTGTTGGCCCATCTGCTTCTGTCACGTACGGAGCCGTTCTCCGGAGAGAGGTGCCCGGGTTGGGGTGCAGCTGCCAGGCTGCAGCGGGGCGTGGTTTGCAAGGCACTGTCTCGAGCAGCAGAAACAATTCCCTGTCTGCCTTGGTGAAAAGCCGGGAACATCTGAGTGGAGGAGATCAAGGTTGTGACCTGGAAGGCAGCTGGGTCGGGCTAGTGCTGCCGGGAAGTGAGACGCACTTGGCCAGCTGGGCGCGTGTCCCTTTTGCTGCAGTGCGTTCCTCACCCTGGACAGACCCTGTCCCGGGTACCCAAGCCCTTTCCAGGGCCATTCGTGTCCCCCCACTTCCCCAAGAGAGGGCTTTTCCCCACCCGCCCCCACAGTGGAGGGCGTCCGCGCTCACAGCGGAGAGATGCAGGGCCCCGCCAGCCACAGGCTGTCCCTGTGGACTGGGTGCGTTTGCTGCAATCCAGGATCTCCCAAGCCGGCCTGCTTATCAGAATCCTCTGCGACCCTTGTTCAAAACAGATTTCTGGGCCCCATACGACAGCTATTGAATCAGAATCTTCAGAAGAGAGGCTTTTTAAACAAACCAACTCTTTGGACCGGGTGAATTTGGGAAGCCGCAGTAACCCACACACCCCCTCTTACCCACGGGTGACCCAGGCCACCCTCACCCGTGGCTGACCCCATTCATGACTGGGCTGGGCTGAGGCTCGCATTCTGGAAAAAAAAATTTTTTTATGTGTTTTTTTGTCTAAAGATCAGTAGTGATAACAGTAATTACTAACCTTTATCACGTGTGTGCCAGGCACTATACTGGGGTCTGTATTTATTTATTTATTTATTTATTTATTTATTTATTTATTTTGCGGTACGCGGGCCTCTCACTGTCGCGGCCTCTCCCGTTGCGGAGCGCAGGCTCCGGACGCGCAGGCTCAGCGGCCGTGGCTCACGGGCCCAGCCGCACCGCGGCACGTGGCATCTTCCCGGACCGGGGCACGAACCCGCGTCCCCTGCATCGGCAGGCGGACTCTCAACCACCGCGCCACCAGGGAAGCCCCTGGGGTCTTTTTTTTTAAATGAAGAGCTGGAATTATATTTTTTCTAGGTTTACTGAGAAATAATTGACCTATGTCAGTGTCTACATTTGAGGTGTACAGCATGATGGTTTGTTTTCTATACATTGTGGAATGATTGTGACAGTAGATTTAGTTAACGTGTCATCTCATAGAGACAGTGTGAAAAAAGAAAAAAATTATCCTTGTGATGAGAACGCTTAGGGTTTACTGTCCTAACAACCGTCACATACAGCACACAGCAGTGGTGGCTACAGCACACAGCAGTGGTGGCTACAGCACACAGCAGTGGTGGCTACAGCATCATGCTGTACGCTACATTCCTAGTATTTACTTACCTATAACTGGAAGTTTGTACCTTTTGACGCCCTCCCTCCTGTTCCCCCACCACCACCAGCCTCTAGTAACCACAAATCTGATCTCTTTTTCTGTGAGTTTGGTGGGGGGTTTTGTTTGTTTGTGTCTGGTTTTTTGGATTTTTTTAGATTCCACATATCAGGGAGGTCATATGGTACGTGTCTTTCTCTGTCTGACTTATTTCACTAAGCATAATGCCCTCCAAGTCCATCCATGCTGTTGCAAATGGCAAGATTTTCTTCTTCTTTATGGCTAAATAATATCCCATTGTAGATAACGTACACCACAGTTTTCTTTCACCATTTCTCCGTTCATGGACACTTAGGTTGTTTCCGTGTCTTGGTTATTATGAATAATGCTGTAGTGAACGTATCCTTTGGATATGTTCCCAGAAGTAGAATTGCTGGAGCGTACGGTAGCTCTATTTTTAATTATCTTGAGGAAGCTTCGTTCTGTTTTCCACAGCAGCTGCACCAACTTACATTCCCACCAACAACGCACAAGGGTTCCCTTTTCTCCACATTCTCACCAGCACTTGTTATCTCTTGTCTTTCTGCTGATGGGCGTTCTAACAGGTGTGAGGTCACGTCTCTTGGTTTTGATTAGCATTTCCCTAATGATCAGCGATGTTGAGCATCTTTTCAAGTGTCTGTTGGCCGTTTGTATGTCTTCTTTGGAGAAATATCGATTCGGGTCTGGTTTTTTAAAATATTTGTTTATTTTTATTTGGTTGCGCTGGGTCTTAGATACGGCATGCGGACTCTTAGCTGTGGCATGCATGTGGGACCTAGTTCCCTCACCAGGGCTCGAACCCGGGCCCCCTGCATTGGGAGCGTGGAGTCTTAACCACTGCGCCACCAGGGAAGTCCCTGTCTGTTTTTTTAAAAGGATTATTTGGGGTGTTTTTTGTTTGTTTGTTTTTCTGTTGAGTTGCATGAATTCTTTATATGTTTTGGATATAAATCTCTTATCAGATATATGGTTTGCAGGTGTTTTCTTCCCATTTTGTAGGTCGTCTTTTCACTTTGTTGATGGTTTCCTTTGCTGTGCAGAAGCTTTTTAGTTTGACGTAGTCCCACTTGTTTATTTTTTATTTGGTTGCCGTTGGGGGGAGCGGCTTTTTAAAAACGGTTATCGCATGTAATCCTCCCAATAACGTAATGAAGCGTGTGCTACCGCTGCCCCTATTTTTTCAGACGGTGGGGCGCAGAAAGAAGGGAGGTTAAGCAACTCGCCCAAAGACACGTGCAGAGCTCGGTCGGAACCGGACTCGCGACCCCGGGCCCCTGAATTAACTCACTCACGCTCTAATTGTGAGCTGGCCGGCCAAGTCCCCCCACCACGCTGCCCCGAGGATGAGGACGGGGCCGAGAGGAGGGCGTTGCAGCCGGTCCCAGAGCCCCTGGGGGGTGGGGCAGTGGGGCAAGAGGTGATGGAGGCTAACCCCGCCCCCCGTCCCCAGGTACTGGAACTCCCTGAGCAACCTGGTGGCGTCCCTGCTGAACTCTGTGCGCTCCATCGCCTCCCTGCTGCTGCTTCTCTTCCTCTTCATCATCATCTTCTCCCTCCTGGGCATGCAGCTGTTCGGGGGGAAGTTCAACTTCGATGAGATGCAGACCCGGAGGAGTACGTTCGATAACTTCCCCCAGTCCCTGCTCACCGTGTTTCAGGTATGGACTCTTCTCTGCCGGGACTGTGCTCTGGGGGCGGGGCCAGGAGCCGGGGGGCGGGGGAGGAAGGAGCTTCCCGCCCACTCCCACGGGGCAGCCAGAGCCAGAACAGGTGGCCACAGGAACCCAGGACGGTCTGTAGCTCTCCTACCCCGACCCCCAGGAAATTCCACTGTTGGATGGACCACTGGGAAAAAAAAAAAAAAAAAAGATCCAGTTAAACGGCTTAAAAACTGTTTCTTAGCCGTGGAAACCTTTATGCAAATACATTCCACATGGAAGCCCAAAATATCAACAAAGGAAAGTGGGCGGCCCTTGCTGGGGAGGGGAGGGGGACGGGTGTCTTTCCTACCCTTCACGCTTGCCCCCAGGAAAATACGACTACCATCGAATTTGTGACTTCACGGATATGTTGGCTTAGGGCCAAGCTAAAGTAGCACTTAAGTTTAAAAGTAGATCGATTTACAGATTAAACTGGGTAATGTGTGGATGTTGCCAAAATCGTAGAGATGGTACCCAAAGTCCTCACGTTTGGAGAAAACCGGGGAACCTTTGGGCCCTTAGGGAACACGCTCACCTTGACGACTCTACCCGAGGGTCAGCCGCCGAGCACTGTACCTGGGGGTAGGAGGGATTTTGCCCAGGAAGCTCTTTCAGCCAATCAGATCATTTGTGCCGGTGGCCACGCACTCTGTCTAAGGAGCGGGCTGGACTTGGGGGGGTCGCAGCTCAGAGCCCTGGGAGGAGAACGGGGGGCAGGAGGCGGGGGAGGAAGAGAGAGATGTCAGCCGTTTCTGTCTCGCAGGGGGCTGGGCAGGGGAGTTTCGGGTTTGCTGCTGGTCTAACGCTGTGTCCCTTATTGGTGGGACTGTGTCATTCAGATCCTGACCGGGGAGGACTGGAATTCGGTGATGTATGATGGGATCATGGCTTATGGCGGCCCCTCTTTTCCAGGGATGTTAGTCTGTATTTACTTCATCATCCTCTTCATCTGTGGAAATTGTATCCTTTGCTCCTGCCTCCCCCCTCCCCGCCCCCGCTGCCCCGGCTCTCAGCCTACAGCTCGATGCCAATAGGTGTGCCCCGCAGGTCCTGACCTGGGGGGGACCCAGGGCCCTCCCCCCAGGGGACGCAGGGAAGGGCAGGCTTGGGAGGATATGTCCAGCCCAGAGCACCCCAGCGGTGCAGGTGTCTGGGGGGCAGCCCGGAGCCTGGGCCCGGGGGGGATGTGAGTCGTCCCCCAGCCTCCGATTGCAGGAGCGCATCCTCGCCGCGGTCCAGGCGAGCAGCCCCCGGCCCGGTGTTGTGCGTGCAGCCGCCCGCTCGGACCCCGATGTGCGCGCTGGCTGCCCCAGCCCAGGGCCCCTGCCCGGGGAGGACAGAGCCTCCGCCCCGGAAGTGACATTCACCTGTCGCCCTGCTCTCGGGCCAGGGTCCCTCCCTCTGAAGCCACTCTGTGGGGTGTTAGCCGCAGGCAGAGTGGACAGGCCACAGGCAGGTTCCCGGGGCCCGGGCTGCTGGCACCCCTCTTCCCGTCCTGTCCCCGCGGGCTGTGTGCAGAGGGGCTCGGAAAGTAAATCACAGAAGATCTGGACCCAGAGGCCAGCGGGCGGCCTCGGGCACACCCAGGGCTGCCCACCTAGCTTTCTGGGAACGGGGTGGAAATAGCAGCGCCTCCGACCTAGCGGGCCGGGGAGGCGGAACAGGATGGTGCGCGCCCAGCGCCCGTCCTCGCGGGGCCGCGGCCCTCGCTGCCCGTGCGAGCCGAGCCTCCCGGGGCCTGGGGTGGAAGGTGGGCCTGGCCAGCGTTAGCCTCTCGGCTGGACGGGCTCCGATCCGGTTCTCTGACCCACAGAGCCTGCGTCCGAGCCCGGGGTGCGGGGAGAAGAAAGCGCAAACCCCGCTCCAGTTAGGAGCTCGGGGGCCCCTCCCAGGGTCACAGCGGGAGGGGCAGGGCGAGGGGCACCTCCTGGCCGCGGTAAGGACCACGCCGCACCCCGTCCCGCTGCAGCGCTGCTCGCGGTGTCAGGCACAGGCGGTCATCTCGAAACCGGCAGTTAGAGAGCGAGGCCCGGCTGCCGGCCGCCCCGGCCCGGCCCGGCCCCAGCCTGCCAGCGGGCCTGCTCTCGACCCCTCAGAAAACCCCGGGAAGCTAGTGGGGTGATGGGGCTCGGAGCCCCTCCCCGGGGGAGCTCTGCCCCCGCGTGTCCTGCCCCCTCCCGCCCCCGTGCCCATCCACAACCCCAAGTCCAAGGGTCATTTTCTTTAAGAATGGGCACAAACAGATATCCTACTGAATGTGTTCTTGGCCATTGCCGTGGACAACCTGGCTGACGCCGAGAGCCTCACCTCTGCCCAGAAGGAGGAGGAAGAAGAGAAGGAGAGGAAGAAGCTGGCCAGGTAACCGCCAGCTTCCGCGGCCCAGCCTGGGGTGCCGCTCCCCTCCGCGCGCAGGAGATGCTCCGCCCTGCCTGGCCGTCCCTCCTGGAAGGGGGCTGGTTGGGGGCTCTCTGTGTGAGTTGAGCCTCTCCCCTAATTCCTGGGCATCGCTCTAAGCGGGGACCCCCGCGAATGACATCTCTGGGAAGGTGTAGTGTTGCCCCACCTGTCCAGGAAGGTGGCGGGTTCTCTGTTGAGAAGGGAGGTCGTGAGAGGTGGTGGGGAGTAGAGGGGAGGGCGGGGGCGGCAGCCGCTCAGGGGAGGTCCAGCTCCAGCTGCAGAGCCGTGAGAGACAAGCCAGGGCCCCACTCTGTCTTCGTCCTTGTCTGCGTGACTGTCACGGGCCACACCTCTGCTGAGTACTGAGCAGGGTTCTCCAGGAACCTTTCTCTGGGTTAGACGGGGACTGAGCCTCTGAGAGGCTGGACTCTTCAACTGAATGTCGGACAGAGCGGGTGGGGACAGAGCCGGGTGTGGACAGAGCCAGGCGAGGACAGAGCCGGGTTGGGACAGAGCGGGTGGGGACAGAGCCAAGATGGGACAGAGCCGGGCGAGGACAGAGCCGGGTGGGGACAGAGCCAGGCAAGGACAGAGCCGCGCAGGGACAGAGCCGGGCGAGGACAGAGCCAGGCAAGGACAGAGCCGCGCAGGGACAGAGCCGGGCAAGGACAGAGCCGGGCGGGGACAGAGCCGGGCAAGGACAGAGCCGGGCAAGGACAGAGCCGGGCAAGGACAGAGCCGCGCGGCGACAGAGCCGGGCAAGGACAGAGCCGGGCAAGGACAGAGCCGGGCGGGGACAGAGCCGGGCAAGGACAGAGCCGGGCGGGGACAGAGCCGGGCAGGGACAGAGCCGCGCGGGGACAGAGCCGGGATGGGACAGAGCCGGGCAAGGCCCAGCGACCCTGTGGCTGAGCCGCCTGGCAGGGGCCCCAACAGACCACAGGGCAGCTCCCTACCAATCTGTTCAACATCCCTTTCTTTTCCCACCTGCCGACCGGCCAGGACTGCCAGCCCAGAGAAGAAACAAGAGGTGATGGAGAGGCCGGCCGTGGAGGAGACCAAGGAGGAGAAAATCGAGCTGAAATCCATCACTGCGGATGGAGAGTCCCCCCCTGCCACCAAGGTGAGGGGCCGAGGCCCAGGGGAGGCGGACACGGTCCTCCTGGGCCAGACACCAGGGGACGGCGGGGAGGGAGGGGCCGGGGAGGGTGGACAGCAGAGCTGGGCGCAGAGAGAAGGAAGGCCAGCCTCTTCCGCTGGTGTCCTGAGGCATGTGCGCAGAGGAAAAAGGTTGTGTTTCTGAGTCGACAGCTCAGCCTAGACTAGGGGGCAACTTCAAGGCTACCCGAAGCCTCTAAAGCTGTGGGCCTTGTCTAACTGGACCCTCCTTCTCTCCTTGGCCGCCTAGATCAACATGGACGACCTCCAGCCCAACGAGAGTGAGGACAAGAGTTCCTACCCCAACCCGGAAACCACAGGTACCAGCCCACAGCCTGGCCTGGGGGTGGGGGCATCTGGGGGTGGACACCCAACTGTAAAGCCACGTGCTGGTCCCAGCGTTCCCCCACAAGCAGGGGCCCTGCCAGATCCCCCCGACTCGGCTGCAGCACTGCCGATTATCCTCTGGAGGTCAGGGTACTTTGCTCCTTGTTTCCTCATAATGACAACAGAAGATTGAATGCATCGTGTTTGAGCGATGCCTTTGGGTCTTTTGGAAGCTGGATTCCATAGACATTTAAGGTTTATTATAGCCTATGTTGTAAAATCATTATTAAGTTACATAACTTATTAGGATAACATATGTCACAGCATCTTGCTCACTTAATAATAAATCCCAAACCTGTCCTGTCGGCACCCGGAAGGCGGTGCTGAGCACAGCGTGGCCGCCACCGCTCGCTGCCCTGCAGGACGCGTTCAGAGCTCTGCCGTCTGGTCCGTAAACTGGCAGGCAGGCCCCCTGGAGCGGGTTTCACGTCGGGAGCCCATCAGGCCCCCTGAGGAGCCACTTCTCTGCGTCGGGGAAACCACACCCTGTGTGAGCCCTGACCTGCCCTCCTTCTACAGAGAACTGCAGATGTTATCACGAGCTTCAAGCTCAAAGTCACGACACACCGTCAAGGCTCCGCGGGTCTCGCTGACACCCCTCCCCGCGCAGGTTGGGCTGTGTCGGGTCACGGCCCTGTCGGGAGCCTGAGAACCTCCTGCGTGCGTGACCGCGCCCGGCCTCCTTTTCCCTGTCCCTCTGCAGTCTGTCTGCCGGGAAAGGGGATTTGGCTTCCTGGGGCTCGGACAGAAAGGAGGGCGGAAGGGTGTCCTTGTGCCGGGCGCCAAACCTTTTGAAGCCTGAAAGCCCTTCTGGGCAGAGACTATTACAGAATTTCAAAGACAGACCGGAAATATCCACCGAATGCAGCGGGCGGGTCTTGTCTTGATCCTAAATGAGCAAATAAACTTTTCGATGACATTTTGAGGTACTGGGGGAAATGGAATGTGGACGGGGAGCTATAACCGATTTTAGGTAGGTTTTGTTCATCGCGGGGCCCCCTGCAGGAGGCGCCTGTCTCTAGTCCCCGCAAAGCAGCCCCGCTACCCAGCAGTGGCCTTTCAGGCCTCCCCTCCTGGCTCAATCTCCAAAGCTCGCCGGTTGGTTGGAGCCTCCCAGCGTTGTATACACTACACTTTAGAAACATCACCTCACCCAGGAAGGAAAGCTTTGTGCCAAGATGGTGCTTTTTATCGAATTGATTCATTTATTTGAGGGAACATACAGATGTGCTTAAGAGTCAGTAAGGGCTGAAAATTAATAAGTACACGTGAAAAGGAAATGTGATGACACCAGGGAATGTGTGGCTCAGTCTAGACGCTGTGGGAGAGGCCTGGGCTGCTGCAGGGACTCCAGGAGAGAGCAGCGCCGGGAGGTGGGGCGGCGGGGGCGTCACGGAGCAGGTGGTCCCGACTGGGTCTGCGGTCGGGGAGCTGGAGAGGAAAGAAGTTACTTCCGGACCATCCTGTTTTCATGGACACAGAACTGGACAAAACCAGGGGGACCTCCATTCATTGATTTAATAACTGCTTATAAAGCACCTACTGTGTGCCGGGCCCTGGACCGTGGGGGACAGAGAAGGTCACTGCTCTCGGGGGCCCCCATTGTAGTGGGAGGCAGACAAGGAGCAAGAAAGCAAACCAACCAGAAAGGAAGCATCAGGAAGATCATAAAACCAAGGGCCATATTAGAGGTGCCAAGCGGGCGGGGCTGCCCTGCCTGTGTGGTCACTAGGGCCCCTTTGAGGATGTGACCTCTGGGCTGAGCCCTGAGTCAGAGGAACCAGGCGTGTGGAGATGATCGAGGGAAGAACTTTCTAGGTGGAGGCGCCAGCAAGCACAGTGCGGGGAGTGCGTCCCAGGCTTGCCCCGCAGCTTGGCCTTGGAGGGCGGCTGGACTCTGGGGCTACACGGAGGCCCGGGTGCTCCTTGAGGGCAAGGCCGTGGCTTTGCGTCCAGCGCGCTGTGGGCCCGAGGTGTCAGAAACAGTATTTTGACTTGAACCCGCCTTGAGCAGAACCGCAGCGGTGAGCGTGGGGCCCCGGGCGGCATTTCGCTCTGCCCGCCGCGTTCTTCCTGCTGAGTTCTGGAAGCGCCATCCGGAAAGCGGCCGGGCCTTGCTTTCCCCGCTTCCCCAAGCCTGTGAGAGCTGCGATGAGAAAACAGCAGCGAGGGGTTCCACGGGCACCGGGCGTCTGGGCGGTTGGCTGCCCTCCCCAGAAGGAGCTCTGCCTGACCTCCCCTAATCCGTCACCGCTCTCCTCATGCGTCGTACACGCAAAGCATCATGTGCTGGCAACCTTCTGACCCTTTACAAGTTCGGTTTGTCCTTCCGCAGTCGTTTCCTCTTCAACATTGCTCGCGGGACAAAAGGGTACACACGATTCTCTACAAGGACCTTAGAGGTGCACGCACCTGGCAAACGTGTTTTTCTATAAACACAGATGACTAAATAAGCATTCAATTACCTGTTCTCAGATATTCCTGAATAAGAAAGTGTTGGGTCATTTAGAGCAAAACCGGAAAGAGCACAGAGCCAGGCGGGACCTGAGATCCTCCAGTAAAATTCCACGTATAGATGCCATGATGTAAGCCCACGCTGGCTTCACTGATTTTGCTTTAACAGGAGACCTTGCCGAGGTTAGTTAGGAAGCTTCAAGCCCCTCCTGGACACCACCTCCCGTTGTGTGCCCCTCTCCTGCTGAAAGTACTCATTGGCTGCCGGTCAGCTCTAATTACCCGAGGGGGGGAATCTGACCTGTGCCTGTGATCTGCCGGTCCTCCAGAGAAGCCTTGGAGCCTGGGGTGCCTCTTGCTCGATAAAGAACCGCCTTCTGTGCCAGGCTCTTTTGCTCCGCCCCACCCGGCTTCGTGGTAACCGGAGGGTGCACAGACCTGTGGCTGGTCCACGAGGTCCACCACCCAGAGCCACCTCTCCACCGGACCTTCCGCACAGTCCCCTTCCTCATAAAGCCAGTGTTGTTAACTCGTCACCAGGAAATGAGGCTTCCACGTGCCAGGGGCTTTCTCTCTGCAGGGCTTTCAGCACGTGAAGAGATGGAGCCAGGTACGTTGAAAGTCACGCATCCGAGGCGTTTTTGTCCCAAGTGCCAGGTGGGTGTGGGAGGCCGGAGGTGCTGCTGGGATTCACAGGAAGGTCCTTCCTGGGCTCAGGGACTCAGGAAGGCCAGGTGAAGGTGCTGTCTGAGCCGGGGGTGCCCACAGCTCTGTGGAGGGGCTGACGGGCAGGTCAAGCAGGGAGAGAGCTGAGCCATCTTCATGGAGCCCCCGGACACGGGCTTCAACAACAGAACTTCATCCTCGCACAGCTCTGGAGCCTGGGAGCCAGACGTGGGGATGCCAGCGGGGCCGATCTCCCTCCAGCGGCTCTGGGGAGGGTCCCCGCTCTGCAGCCCAATGCAGTCCCTTCAGGCTCCTCGGCTGCTGCAGCCTCAGCCCCATCTCTGCCTCCGTCCTTCTTCCCTGTGTCTCCTCACAAGGACGACAGCCCCCGGAACGAGCGCCCACCCTCGTCCACTGTGACAGCATCATAGCTAATGACATCTGCAAAGACGCGTTTTCCAAAATAAGGTCACATCCTGCGGCTCCGGGTGGGCCTGGATTTGGGGGGATGCTATTCAACCCACTACAGTGAGTGTTTAGAGAATAGTTTGATGTGAGTGGAAAGTCTGTTGGGAAATACCAGGCAAAGAGCAGACAGACTGAGGAAGATGCTAGACACTCATTTACAGTCTTGGAGTGTCTACCATGGGTGGAGATTATAATAGCACCATTCTGAGGTGCATACGTGCTATTATCCCATCTCACAGATGGGGAAACTGAGGCACAGAGACACTAACTTAAACAGCCAGAAAGAAACAGAGCCAAAATTTGGATACAGGCATGCTCCTAACTTCCATCCCCTTCTAAACATTTTTAAGTCCTTTGGACAAGAACAGGGTATGCAGTTTCCTTCCACGGCCAGTGAGCTTGTCTGCCTGTGTCCCACATTCAGTGTGGCCGCTGGCCTGGAGAACAAAGTGCTTCCGTAACTGGTGTCAGCGTCTAGACCTTTGGACGGAGGGCCTGTTACGGCAGGATTACGGCCCAACTGCCCCTACAGCACAGTGTCTTCTTGTAGTTTCAGGAATAAGGAGAATGTTGACTTTAAGCTCCTGGAACATTCAAGGATGGGGTTGTTTGCTGGGGTGTCAGGTCAGCTGAGCCACGCCCTTTCCCCCTGTCTGCAGTCCAGAAGGGCGAGGACACTTGGCTGTGCCCCAAGTGTCCTGGTGCCCCTGGTCACCTGTCGCTAGTGCCTGACAACTAGGATGACCAGCCACCCCGATTTGCAGGGGACTGAGGGTTTCCTGGGATGTGGGAATTTGCATTTAAAAACAAGGACAGGGGGGCTTCCCTGGTGGCGCAGTGGTTGAGAATCTGCCTGCCGATGCAGGGGACACGGGTTCAATCCCTAGTCCGGGAAGAAGATCCCACATGCCGCGGAGCAACTGGGCCCGTGAGCCACAACTACTGAGCCTGCGCGTCCGGAGCCTGTGCTCCGCAACAAGAGAGGCCGCGACAGTGAGAGGCCTGCGCACCGCGATGAAGAGCGGCCCCCGCCCGCCGCAACTGGAGAAAGCCCTCGCACGGAAACGAAGACCCAACACAGCCATAAATAAATAAATAAAATTTTAAAAATAAATAAATAAATAAAAATAAAAACAAGGACAGGTTTTGAGTTGATCACCCTACTCTCAGCCCCCTCTTGTGTGCTGCCCGGGAGTCTTCCTCTAGCAGAGATGAGCTCCAGCCGTGCCCACGGGGAGAGAGCTGGGTGTCATGGCTGGTCCCCTTCGTTTCCAGAGATGTGGATGATGTCTTCTGATTCCTGTCCGTTGGAAGGCATCTGGAAGTAAGCCGCACGGTGGTAAAAATAAGCGGGAGCCGTGGAGCTATTTAGAGCGGTGCTTTTCTCTTGCAGGAGAAGAGGATGAGGAGGAGCCTGAGATGCCCGTGGGCCCCCGCCCACGCCCCCTCTCGGAGCTGCACCTGAAGGAGAAGGCAGTGCCCATGCCAGAAGCCAGCGCCTTCTTCATCTTCAGCCCAAGCAACAGGTGTGTGGACGGGGCTTCGCTCTCTCTGTGACACAAGCCCGGCAGGTGTCAGTGCCCTCCAGCCTCTGGGTGGGCCTGGGACTCTCCCAGCTCCCCACAGCTTGTGTAAACAGGCACGGATTTAGGGAAGAGAGTCCTGGATTCTGAATCAGAAGACCCCGGTTTGTTTTTCTCTCCATTTTGTGAAATGAGTAAACTCTTATTTCTATTCTGTTGGTGATTACATTTAACTTAACAAAGCCTAAAGTTGAACAAGATCCTAAACCTTCTCCTGCAAAATGGAAGGAGTTAAAATAGTGAGACTACTTTAACTCCTCCCAGCCCTCTTGCCTTACGTGTTATGGTTGATGAGTATTTTGGTCCCGATCTTTATTTCCAACACGACAAGTCAGACATGAGTACCGGTGTAGACGGTGTTGTGTTTGGATTTACATACCACTTACTATTTTATCTGTTCACCATTTTTTATGCATCTCAGTCCATCCTTCAGCAATCATTTTCTTTCCTCCTTAAAGTACATTCCTCAGAAGTTCTTTTATGGAAGATTCACTTGGCCTCTGTTTATCTGTAATCCTTTCCATTTCTTGTTCTTGAAAGGTAGTTTGGCTGTGTACACACTTTCAGGTCGACGGGTTTCAGCCTTCAGCGTGTTAGATGTGTTATTCCACCGTGAAGTCGGAATTCCTACGATTGTTCCTTTGTCAGAATCTGCCCCTTGTCTCCAGTGGCTTTTAACATCATCTGCTGTCTCTGGGGTTGTGCACTCTTACCACCATGGATTTCTTTCCATTTATCCTGCTTGGAATATGTTATGTTTCTTAAATCTATGGATTTATATTTTTGTCAGTTCTTGAACACCATTAAAGATTAGGAAAAGAATAGCTACTTCTTGGAAAGTTGCAGGATAGTCTCTTTGCACACTGCCTCATCTTCCTTCTCTCCAGCTGGTCCAAGTAGACACGAGTTACACCTTCCCATTCTGTCCTTCCCAGCTCACTCATTCACACCTTCATATCATTCATCTCCTAGTCTCTCGGTTGGAATTCTGGGTCATTTCTTCAGATATATCTTCCAATTTCTCAATTCTCTCTTCATCTCTATGTTACTGTGTAAACCAGTTTTCACATCAGCTTATATCTTTTCACTTCAGACAGCTCCAGGTCTGGCTTGGTTTTCTAGCTCCATCTGTCTATGTCTGAGTTTCTTGTTGATCCATCATCTTTGTGGTCAAGTCCTTTATTCCATTAAACATTTCAGATATAGCTGTTCTATAATGTGTATCTGATGTTCCCAACATACACAGTCTTTGGGGAGGGGCCGTCTAAGTCAATTATTTGTAGTTTCTTCGATTCCCATCTTAGTGGCTTATCTTCTTGAGTGTTTAATGATCTTTGATTGTGACCTCAATACTTGATCTTAATCAGCAAGATTCCCATGGACCTAAATTAGGACTGGGAAGCTTTCTTCCGGATGCTCCTTGAGGGCATTGGCTCCGCCTAGGTGTCCCGGGCCCCTCTACCCCACCTCCGGCTGGCTCGAAGTTTCCTGACAGCAGTGCTGCCACTGGCCTCGTCCGGCGCCTCTACCCATCCCGGCTGCATGTCACACAGACCCCAGCTCAGTGGCTTGGCTTGTTTGTTTGGGGAGGATTGCTGCAGACCTTTCCTAACTCTTGTGAAACCAGAATTGTCTCAAAAAGCTTGTCCTTTCCAGAATTTGGTGCTTCTGCATCAGTAAGGTCTCTCAGAGCATTTAGTCAACCACACGCCAGGAACAGAAGCCTGAAGGCCGGGTTCGAGCCCTGCCCGCTCCCC
>NC_041219.1:53447278-53460835 GCF_002837175.3 Physeter macrocephalus | reverse complement strand
CAGAAGCCTGAAGCCCGGGTGCGAGCTCCGCGCGCTCCCCCCACCCCCACACACACACACACACACACACACACTGCGTCTGGGCAAAGCCTGTCCTTCCTGGTGTCAGTGGTTTTTATCTATAAAATGAAGATGATAATCACACCCTTCTCCGCTCCTACTGTCAAGATGAGACAGTATAAATGACACCCTCGGCGTCCGAGGATCTACCGTGAGCGCTCGGGGGTCAGGTGTGTCGTCCTTTGTCATTGTGCCGAGGTGCGGGATTGACTTACTGCCACGGGAGCAAGTCTCCTAGGAGCCTGGGCGCCCACGCTTCTGGGTGGCTCCTTTACTCCCTGTACATAAACATAGGAAGCGGATCTCACAAAGCCGTTATTTTTTTTTTTTTTTTTTGCGGTACGCGGGCCTCTCACTGCCGTGGCCTCTCCCGTTGCGGAGCGCAGGCTCCGGACGCGCAGGCCCAGCGGCCACGGCTCACGGGCCCAGCCGCTCCGCGGCACGGGGCAAAGCCTGTCCTTCCTGGTGTCAGTGGTTTTTATCTATAAAATGAAGATGATAATCACACCCTTCTCCGCTCCTACTGTCAAGATGAGACAGTATAAATGACACCCTCGGCGTCCGAGGATCTACCGTGAGCGCTCGGGGGTCAGGTGTGTCGTCCTTTGTCATTGTGCCGAGGTGCGGGATTGACTTACTGCCACGGGAGCAAGTCTCCTAGGAGCCTGGGCGCCCACGCTTCTGGGTGGCTCCTTTACTCCCTGTACATAAACATAGGAAGCGGATCTCACAAAGCCGTTATTTTTTTTTTTTTTTTTTGCGGTACGCGGGCCTCTCACTGCCGTGGCCTCTCCCGTTGCGGAGCGCAGGCTCCGGACGCGCAGGCCCAGCGGCCACGGCTCACGGGCCCAGCCGCTCCGCGGCACGTGGGATCCTCCCGGACCGGGGCGCGAACCCGCGTCCCCCGCATCGGCAGGCGGACTCTCCACCACTGCGCCACCGGGGAAGCCCAAAGCCGTTATTGTTAATGATGGGAAAGACGTCCCCAAACGAAAGCCGGTGGATGGCGTCTCAGCAGTACGTGAGATGTAGGGGTTCCCAAAGGTCTCAGGCGCAGCCCCGAGGCCCTGTGGGTGGGCACACAGAGTGGCGCGGGCGGTGGCACTATTGCCCCCCTGCGGCAGGACGCGTCGGGGCTGGAGGAGCGGAGGCCCCAGCCCCGCGTGACGGCCCCTCCCGCTCCCCTGCAGGTTCCGTCTCCAGTGCCACCGCATCGTCAACGACTCCGTCTTCACCAACCTGATCCTCTTCTTCATCCTGCTCAGCAGCATCTCCCTGGCTGCCGAGGACCCCGTCCAGCACACCTCCTTCAGGAACCACGTAGGTACCTCGCCCCTGCACCCCGCCCCCGCCGCGTGGCCCCCAGCTTCTGGGGCTGCCCAGCCCCGTCGTTCAGTCCAGAGCCCAGCCCACATCTCAGGGTCAGAGGCACAGCAGACGGTTCCTTAAGAGATGAGAGCTGGGTGGAAACCCGTCTTAGGACCGTTAGCGGGAGGAGACCATAGACCCAGCGCCCCAGGCCGGCCTGACGGGCCACAGCAGACTCCACGGCCCGCGGATGTTCCCCGGGGGTCCACCTCCCTGGAACTGAGCGGTTTACACCTTGCCCCGGGGTACACTGGCCCGTCCCGGTCCCCGGGGGACAGTGGCAGACGGGTGCTCCGATGAGGCCGCCCTCGTATAGGAGGGCCTCAGTGACCCTCTGCAAAGTCTAAACTAAATTTGGAGACCACCCCAGGCTCTGGTGACCTACATCAAAGGCCAGAGTAAGACCTGCCATATCTCGAAGCCTCGAAGCTTTACCAAATCCCAACCAGGTGGGCACGAAGGGAGGAGTCCACCACTGCCAAGCCAGCCGGTGGTCCTGCAGCCTGCTTGGTCCAGAGCTTTCTTACTGGGAAAGGCGCTGGCCCTTGCTCTGATCTGTCACCTGAGACGTAGTAAAGCGTGAACCCCGGAGCCTGCCCCTAGCCTGGGGTGCACCCCGAAGGGCACAGCAGCAGTGTAGGGTCCCACAGACATGAGAGGCTAGCTCGTCACGCCAATGCGAATTAAGCATTTTGCGATTTCATGCAAAGAAAAGCAAACCCTTTGACAAGCATCCCAGCGGTCTGATCTGGGTTTGTAAGTAAACTGAATTCATGAGAAAAGCACCCAACCAGACCCAGGACCAGTTGAGTCGGCCCTGGCAGCTCCCCTCACAGATCTGGGGACTTCAGGACCCAGTGCTGTGCCAGTGCCTCTGGTCCCCTAACCCGTTCCACTGTCTCCCCGTGGAAAGGCTCCCTGCTTTGGGAGTGTGACTTCCCTGCTGGTGACCCCTCCTCCCGTCCTGCTTCTCCCATCCCTGCCCCATCCCCACCCTGTGTCTCTTTGTTTTACAGATTCTGTTTTATTTTGACATTGTTTTCACTACCATTTTCACCATTGAAATTGCTCTGAAGGTAATGCGTGCCCCCTGCCCTGTCCTGTCCTGTCCTGTCCTGTCCTGTCCGGCTGTCGCTGCTCTGCTGCTAACACACGCTCTGTTGTCTGGTCACTCGGAGCCACTAATCCGGTTGTGCTTATCTTTCAGATCCTAGGCAACGCAGACTATGTCTTCACCCCCTGCCCTGTCCTGCCCTGTCCTGTCCTGTCCTGTCCTGTCCGGCTGTCGCTGCTCTGCTGCTAACACACGCTCTGTTGTCTGGTCACTCGGAGCCACTAATCCGGTTGTGCTTATCTTTCAGATCCTAGGCAACGCAGACTATGTCTTCACTAGTATCTTTACGTTAGAAATTATCCTCAAGGTAACGCACGCGGCAAAGCCTCCCCTCTCTGCGCTCTGCCCCTTTTCTCTTGTTTCTTTCACTCGTGTTTACTCTCCAGTCTCTGAAACTGGAGGATTTTGTGCCCCTCGCTCTGTGCCCTGTGCACAGTGTCGGACTGATGCTGGCCGGGCACCACGCGCCCCCCGCCGCCTCTGCAAACCACGCCCGCCCCGGGCTGGAACCGTCCTTCCCTCCTCCTGCCCGGAGGAGATGCCACACAAACGACAAAAGTGGGAAAGCTCAGGGGCCTCCAGGAGTCGCCCTGCCTGTGCCCGCGGGATGCCTGTTGCCAGCACAGGCCTGTGTGGTGGTGATCACGGGGCCAAGGCCAGTGTCCCAACCGAGGGCTTTGGACAGACCCTGTAGACACCTCTGAGCCCTGGGTTACCCCCAAGGCTCTGCTGCCTCACCCCTTTTTGCCCCGGGCCTGCAGGAGGGAGCCGTGTCCTCCAGGGCTCAGCGTGGAGCCCAGAGCCCAGGGCTGAGGGGCTGGAGCCCCAGGCCCGGAGCCGCCCGCTCCAGCCCTGTGACCCCAGCACGGCAGAACCCACGCCTGAGCAGCTTCGGATGACAGGCGTTTGCCCTAAGCTTTATTTTGCTATTTCTATTAACATACAGTTAATATGTTACTCACATCTACTCTGTTAGGGTTTCCAAGTTTCCCAGGCCACCCGAGCTTCGGGGGTGAGTTCCGAGTCGAGGGGGTGTGTGTGACTCCCGTTGTCTCCCAGAGCCTGGAGGTCACCCTGTCCATGGTGGGCGGGGCTGCTCCCCTCGGTGCCTCCCCCGGGTCCGGGCTCCTCCCACCCGGTACACGTGGCAGCCCCAGACCCTCCCTCCCGGCCCCCTTCAGGCGAGGACGGCCTGTCACATCCACATGCAACCTGAGTGGTCACTTTCGCGTGCCTTCTTTTTTTTTGTCCAGACCCCCTGGTTCCAGCTAACCAGACGTTAACCAAGAGGAAACCCCAGGAGTGTTCCTGGGGTTTCCTCTCTGACCCCGGGTGGCGGGGGGGAGAGGGAACCAGGGCCGCCCGGCTGCGTGGACGCCCTTCCCTGGACTCCAGACTCAGGGCAGCACACAAACACCGCACTCTCCCCCGGTCTCAGACCCTCCCCGGAGCTCTCGGGTGGGCCCCAGCGGTGCTCCGTTCCCTCCAAGGCTGCCGTCTCCTCACAAGCACGGTCCTGGCGAGATCCGCCCACCCTCGCCCTCTGCCTCTGGCTTTCACGCTGCCTGGCTGTGCCTCCGGGTGCAGCCGGGCCCGGGACACTGCCTGCACCTCTTCCCCCGGGTGCCTCTGTCCCGCCCGTGGGTCCGGCGTCCTGCCCGGCGGAGGTGACCGTCGTGCCCGAGGGGTGTCCGGTGTCAGGGACAGTTGGAAGGCCTGGGCACGTTTGGCCTTGTGGGACCAGGACGGTTGGCCTGAATGATGCCAAGGCTGTCACCTAGAGGAGGCGGGAGGGGGGACCAGAACCCGCGAGTAGAGATTGCAGAAGGTAAGAGGAGTTCGAGGAGCAGCGTTGCTGCCCGGAGAGGAGCTGGCTGGACGGAGGGGCGTGCCGCCCTCCCAGCGCAGAGTCCAACCCTTTTCTCTCCCCAGCGAAGCTCTTCCTGGGCAAAGGTTAGGACTTTAGGAGAAGGGGCGGGGTGGGTGGCAGTCAGCAGACAGGGTAAAAGGGGGATCCTGCACTGGGTACCTGACTCCCTGGATGTCACAGGGAACTTTCAAATAAATGCCCCATTTTCCCAGCGTCCACCTGCCCTTTGTCCTATGGCCACCCTTCCTCTGGCCCTGCCTGGGTGGATGGCCTGCACACACACAAACACGCGCACGCACACGCACACGCACACACACACACACACACACACACTCGCCAGCCTTCGGGGCTCAGGGCTTCTCAGGTAACACAAACCATGGAAGCACCCGGGCCTGCACTCGGGGGCCCAGACCTCCACTAAGAGACCGGGCAGCAGCCCCTCCAGATGGCAGGCCTTTGGGACAGATCTCCAACTGTATTCCCCTGCAACCCTTCACATAATCCACCCACTTCTGGAAGCTCCTGCAGGACACAGGTGCCTGAGTCCCCTGTGACCCCTTCCTGCAGGACATAAGTGGGAAGAATTAGGTTCCAAGAGCTATTTTTGCCAGTTTCCCCTGTGTTTGCTTTTGAATCTCTCCGCGGCCAGGCTGCCTGGCGCACGCTGTTTCCAAAGAGAGAGATTGGGCCCCAGGTGACCAGGGAGCTGCTCCCAAGCTCTAAGCCGTCAGCTCCAAATGTCCCCCCTTGGCTGTCGCTTCACGGCTGTGACCGTTCAGCCCTTCACCTGGAAATCCACCGGCCCTTAGTGCACGTCCAGGAAATCGGACCGGTGTTTGTGGGCCCTCAACAGCGGCTCTAGGCTGAGCTCTGAGGGGGGTGGTGACAGCAAACCCAAGACAGTCATCACCCCTGACGTGGTCCCTTCTTAGTCTCCAAGGGGCTTCCACGTGGTTCTCCAGCAGGCGCCTCACAACGGCAGGGAAGGGGATGCTACTTTACGGGGGGGGACACTGGACATCCTCCCCCATCACAGGAGGGACCCAGACTCCAAGTCCTAGCTCTCCGGCCGAGTCCAGTTCTCGGCAGAGAAGCTCGCCTGGCGTGGAGCTTGCCGTCCGCAGGACAGTGACCTAAGGGCTTTGCATGTAATTCCCGAGGGCGCTTACAACCCTCCAGGGTAGAGGATGTCGTTGCCCCATTTCTCAGATGATACTCAGGGAAGTTGAGTAACTCGCCGCGGGCGCTCAGAGTGCAGAGGGTGGGATCCAAACTCAGGTGGCCTGGCTCCAGAGCTGTGCTCTTACTGCGGTGCCCACGGCCCCTCTGAACACACGGCTCCAGAACCAGGCACTCGGTGGAGCTCAGAGTACTAAGCAGGGGTCGTCAGCACCGCCTGAGGCTGGAAGTGGACGGACGCGGGTTGCCGGCGTCCTTGGTAGAACTTGGGGCGTTAGGGTCTGCCCGAGACTGAGGGACTGCCTGGGACTAAACCAGGAAAGTCCCGGGAAGCCAGCGTGGCTGGTCCCCACTGGGGGTCCCCCCAGAGGACCGTGTCCTAGGCAGGCCCTGAGGTGGAGCGAGCTTGGGGTGGGGGGAGTCCTGAGCGTACAGGGGCGCAAGGGCTGCAGATGCAGGACCGAAGGGCCGCTGAGAGTCCTGGGCGGGGCGCCTTCAGGGGCTGCGGCGGCGGCGGCGGCAGGAGCCCCCGGCACCGTGTCTCTCCTGTCCTGCCTGCCCCCCAGCCCCCCGTCACCTCCCTGCTCTTCACCTGGGCCCGGCCGGCGGTGCCGTGTGGGGAGGCTGGGGGAGGGGTCTCTGGAGCCCGGAGGCTCCTCATGCCACGCCCCCCATGTCCCCCCAGATGACCGCCTACGGCGCCTTCCTGCACAAGGGCTCCTTCTGCCGCAACTACTTCAACATCCTGGACCTGCTGGTGGTCAGCGTGTCCCTCATCTCCTTCGGCATCCAGTGAGTGGGGCCCCCTGGCCCCGAGGGAGGCGTGGATGGGGGACGGGGTCGGAGAGGACAGCCGGGAGCCGGGGGTCGGGGGAGAGGACCGCTGGTGGCGGGGAGGCCTGCCTGTGGCCGCGGCGGAGCTAGGCTGGGAGCGGGACGGGGCCTCGCCGGCGGCTGTGGCTTCTGGCGTCTGGGTCCTCAGTGGTGGGGCCCTTGGGGTACATTGACCCAAGCGAGGATCTGTTTCCTTGTCTGGGTCTCACCCAGCAGGCGGGCCTGGCCCAGTTACGAGAGAGGAAGGTCTCCAGGGCCCCCCCACCGGCTCCGCGGGCACCCCCAGCCCAGGCCTGCCATGGCCACGGCCAGCCCTGACCCCCCCGCCCCGCCTCTTCCTCTCCGGTCTCCAGTCAGAGCCCCTGATGACGGAGGGAGGGGGAGGAAGGACTGGTCCTCACTTCTGGCTACAGAGGGGAATCACCGGAGCAGCTTCAAAACAAGACCTTTGCCCGGACCCCTCCCACACCCACACCCACACCCCCACCCCACCCCCCGGCCCCCCCAAGCTTTGATTTAATTGCTCCGGGCTACAGCCGGGGCCTGAGGGATTTACAGCACTCTCCGGACAATTCCACCTGCAACCAAGGCTGTGATGTGCTCAGGTTTAAAAGGATCTCATTACTAGTTTCTCCCGAATTCTACCAGCTGGTATTGCTAACTCTGTACTTAACTTCCAAAGCACTTTCCGTACACATTCCTCTCTGACCCTCACAGGACCCATGAGGCAGGCAGGGCCAGTGATGTTATCACTGTTTCATAGACAGAAAAACTGAGGTCAGGACCTGGGACTTGGCCCGGGTCACCCCAGTGGCAGAGCAGAGGCGTCTGGGGCTCTGTCCCGAGGCTGTCCCCGTGGTCGGCCTAGAAGGAGAGGAGGTGGAGGCGTTCAGAGTGAGACCCTTGGCTGGGGTCATCGTTATTTTACCCCAGGCTGTCTGCCTGTGAGCCTGTGGGTCTAATCTGCCACTGCCACTCAATCACTCTTAACCTTGAGCCAAGAACTCCCCCCTCAGTCTGGCCTTTCCACCCCTCCCATTGTCCCTGAGATGCTGGGATGGATCGGGCAGCCCTTTGAGTCCCTTGTGATCAGAGGGTCGTGAACCAGAGACGTAGGGCTTTCCCCCATCCCGCTCTCGAGCGGATGGCGTCCTGACACGAGGAATGAGGTCAGCGCTTGCCGATGGGACCGCGTGTTTTAGGTCCCAAGGAGGGTAAAGGCTCTCCAAAGGCGGCTAGTGGGTGAGGGTGAGGGACACTTCAGAGAGCCCGCCAGCCCGCCGGGGTGAGGGGCCTGCGTGCCCCTGGAGGGCAGCAGTGGCCTTTGCTCCCGGGGCAGCCGGCTGGGCCCTGGCGTCCCAGGTGCGCGGAGTCTGTGGTGTCAGAGCCGTTGCCTCTAGGCCTGGGTGCGCTGCGCACAGAGCGAGCGGGCCTCCTGGGGCTTGGGCTTGCAGATGAGCACCAGGTATCCCCCCACCCAGAGTCCCGCCATTCGTACAGTATCTCTTCAAGCTCCTGATAATAGAAGCCACCATGGACTCACATCACAACATGTGCCAGTTAGGCTGCTAGGTGGTTCGTGTGCGTTTTCTCATTGAAACCTTGCAACAAGCTCGTGAGGTGATCACTGCGCCGTTTTACAGATGAAGAAGCTAGGGCTCGACAGAGTTAGGAAGGGTATCCTCAGCGGCCGGGGTCTGGTGGAGCTTTGCCTCGCCCTACACGTCCTCGGCAAGGCAAACACCCCCTGAGTAGCACATTATACTGCTAGTGGCTCACGGTAAACGCTTTTCCCGTGATTTGCTCACCATCAAGAAAGCCCCCGTCCCTGGTGGCGCAGTGGTTGAGAGTCCGCCTGCTGATGCAGGGGACACGGGTTCGTGCCCCGGTCCGGGAGGGTCCCACATGCCGTGGAGCGGCTGGGCCCGCGCGTCCGAAGCCTGTGCTCCGCAACGGGAGAGGCCACAACAGTGGGAGGCCAGCGTACCGCAAAAAAAAAAAAAAAAAAAAAAAAAAAGAAAGCCCCCGGCTCCCCGGCCAGCTCTGGGTCCCTGCGGTGGGAGAAGAGAGCAGGAGATGGTGCTGGGGCGAGAGAGTCCCCAGCAGACCCCCCAGTCTCTCCGTCTGGGCTGGGACTTGCTGCCAGCAAGCGGTTCCCCCTCCTCTGATGCTGGGCCCGGAGCAGAAGAGGCTCAGCCCCGCCCGTCCTCTCCCCCAGGTCCAGTGCCATCAACGTGGTGAAGATCTTGCGAGTCCTGCGGGTGCTCAGGCCCCTGAGGGCCATCAACAGGGCCAAGGGGCTGAAGGTGAGCTGGGCGGCCTGGGCGGGAGCCCCCAACCCAGCAAGCCTCAGCCTGGGGGTCCACGTGAGGTGACGGGCAGGCGGGAGACGGGGACAGTGGTCAGGCTCCCGGGTCGGAGCCGGGACCCTCCTGCCAGCACCTCAGCCCCACTTCCCATCCCGGACCCGTGATACACGGAGCCGCAGCGGAGGCCCCCGTTCACAATCCCAACTCCTCAGCAGAGCTTTTGCGAACGGAGACACACACACTACCCCGAGCCCCAGGTAGTGATGAGGCCCCTGAGCTGCTGCCCCCGGAACATGGGCGGTTAGCGGGGCTTTGGTGCCTGTGGTCACCTAGAGCCCAGTGGGACGTGGGTTTCACCAGGCTCCATCACCCTGTGACCTAGGAGGACGCTTTGCCCCTTTGAGTCTGATGCCCCCGCTCGTGGCAGAGGGCTGCCCGCACCTCCTCTGAGAGGCTCGTGGCGGAGGGGGCCCAGCCCAGGTCCCGGACCCGACCCCCTCTGTGCACCTGCAGCACGTGGTGCAGTGCGTGTTCGTGGCCATCCGCACCATCGGGAACATCGTCATCGTCACCACGCTGCTCCAGTTCATGTTCGCCTGCATCGGGGTCCAGCTCTTCAAGGTGGGGTCCCGGCCGGGTCTGAGGCCCTGCATCCTTCCCGCCCACCTGGACGGGAGCTGGCAGAGGGGACACGGAGGGGACGGTGCTGGGTCACACTGGGGGTGGATGCGGCCTCCCCACAGCCCCTCCCAGCTTCCAGACCCGAGGAGGACTGCTTCCCAGACCGGAGGAGGACTGACTAGTTCCCAGAGCAGGGGAGGACTAACTAGTTCCTAGACCAGAAGGAAGACTGACTAGTCCCCAGACCAGAGGAGGACTAACTAGTCCCCAGAGCAAGGGAGGACTAATTAGTTCCCAGACCAGGGGAGGACTAACTAGTTCCCAGACCAGAGGAGGACTAACTAGTCCCCAGAGCAGGGGAGGACTAACTAGTTCCCAGACCAGAAGGAGGACTGACTGGTTCCCAGACCAGAGGAGGACTGACTGGTTCCCAGACCAGAGGAGGACTAGTTCCCAGACCACAGGAAGACTAGTTCCCAGACCAGAGGAGGACTAACTAGTTCCCAGACCAGAAGGAGGACTGACTGGTTCCCAAACCAGAAGGAGAACTGACTGGTTCCCAGACCAGAGGAGGACTAACTAGTTCCCAGACCAGAGGAAGACTAGTTCCCAAACCAGAGGAGGACTGACTGGTTCCCAGTCTGGGAACTACCCAGACCAGAAGGAGGACTAACTGGTTCCCAGACCAGAAGGAAGACTAACTGGTTCCCAGACCAGAAGGAAGACTAACTGGTTCCCAGACCAGAAGGAAGACTAACTGGTTCCCAGACCAGAAGGAAGACTAACTGGTTCCCAGACCAGAAGGAAGACTAACTGGTTCCCAGACCAGAAGGAAGACTAACTGGTTCCCAGACCAGAAGGAAGACTAACTGGTTCCCAGACCAGAAGGAAGACTAACTGGTTCCCAGACCAGAAGGAAGACTAACTGGTTCCCAGACCCAAGGGAGCCTGACTAGTTCCCAGAGCAGGGGAGGACTAACTAGTTCCTAGACCAGAAGGAAGACTAACTAGTCCCCAGACCAGAGGAGGACTAACTAGTCCCCAGAGCAAGGGAGGACTAATTATTTCCCAGATCAGGGGAGGACTAACTAGTTCCCAGACCAGAGGAAGACTAGTTCCCAAACCAGAGGAGGACTGACTGGTTCCCAGTCTGGGAACTACCCAGACCAGAAGGAGGACTAACTGGTTCCCAGGGCAGAGGAAGACTGGTTCCCAGACCAGAAGGAAGACTAACTGGTTCCCAGACCAGAGGAAGACTGACTAGTTCCCAGAGCAGGGGAGGACTAACTAGTTCCTAGACCAGAAGGAAGACTAACTAGTCCCCAGACCAGAGGAGGACTAACTAGTCCCCAGAGCAAGGGAGGACTAATTAGTTCCCAGACCAGGGGAGGACTAACTAGTTCCCAGACCAGAGGAGGACTAACTAGTCCCCAGACCAGAGGAGGACTAACTAGTCCCCAGAGCAGGGGAGGACTAACTAGTCCCCGGAACAGGGAGGACCAGTTCCCAGACCCGAGGCGGGCTAGTCCTCAGTCTGAGGAGAGCAGCGCGGAGGCAGGCGCTGCTCCGTCACCACCCGGCCCTCTCAGCCCCGGCCCTTGCTTGTAGAGAACAGCAGAGGGACTGCTCCCCCCGACCCACCGTGTGAGTCCCCCACCCAAGCCCGCGGGGCTCCCGGTGACCACCCACCCCGGTCGCTGCAGAGCCCCGGTTTGTCTGGGTGCTCGCCTGCTCCTGGCGGGCCCTCGGCGACGGGGAGGCCGGGTCCCTGCTTCCTGCCCTTCTCTGCCTCAGCCCTTCTCCACCTGAAGCTCCCCCCGCACTGCGTCGTCGTGCCCTGACTTCCACCACCGAACTCAGTCCCCAGCCCTGCCCTTCCCCTCCCCCGCCACCAGACCTGCCTTGTGGGCCCAGCTTCGCCGTCGGGGCTTCCCTTCGGTCGGGTGCCTGCGGCCCAGGGCGCGTTTGTGCACCGACCGCTCTGACTTCCCGTCCGGGCTCTGCTCTCCTTACACTCTCGTCCCGAGACCCCAGCGCAGAGCTGGCTACAGACACACCACTAACCGGTTTCTGACCGGTCCCTCGATTAAGGAGCATCTCCGGTCACTTTGCTCTTCCACCTTCCAGGGCAAGCTCTACACCTGTTCGGACAGTTCCAAACAGACGGAGGCCGAATGCAAGTGAGTACGGCCGGGGGGCAGCCAGGCTGGTTGACTGCAGGCGGTTGGTGACTTGTCCTGAGAGGAGGGGCGGCCCGTTCTTTCTCTGACAGCAGTGGTGGCTGCACTTTCACCCACGGGTTGTCTGGTCCTATTGACGTAACACGTAAGATCATCTGTTCCAGAATATTCCACCCCTGACATCTTCCCAGTGGCTAGAACTATGGGTTTAAGCTTGGCCAGTTTTGCCCCACCCCCAAGCCAGGAGGCACGGTGGGTAGGTTGAGGGGAGACAGGAGACCCCAGAACGAGCCCTTTCTCCCGTCCTCAGGGGGAACTACGTCACATACAAGGACGGGGAGGTGGATCACCCCATCATCCAGCCGCGCAGCTGGGAGAACAGCAAGTTTGACTTTGACAACGTCCTGGCGGCTATGATGGCCCTGTTCACCGTCTCCACCTTTGAGGGGTGGCCGGAGTGAGTATGCAGACGGGGCCGGTTTCAGCTGCTGCGCCACGCGCTTCCCAGAGACCACACTTCCCCGCCTCCCCGTGGGCCATAGTTGCCGCAGAACACCACTCTTCTTTTTCTGGATTTCAGAGCTTCGACCCCACACGAGCTGCTTTTAGCTCCCCTCCCCAACCTAGACTGAGCTGCAGTGAAGTCTGTCATCACCCTCATGGCATCTGGGAGTGGAGGGGCCCCTGGGTCACCGTACGACCGAAGGCCACCCCTCCCGGCAGGCACGGACCTGGGTAGAGATGGCGGAGGTGCCCGCTGGTTAGACTCTGCCCCAGTCGCCTTGGAGGGAGCTGTGTCTGACTTACAGAGGAAAGTTCCTGCAGAGGCAGTGCTGCCAGGCCTGGACCAGCCTGGTGGCCCGTAGCTGCGTCCCCTCTACCGGGCCTGTCCAGGAGGGGCTCCCTGTATCTCTGTACAGACACCTGCTTCCCTCACGCCCCCATGTGTATTCCGGTGGCGTGATCATCTGAAAGTCAGGAGATTCTAGATATTTCTAAGTCAACAACACGTGATCTTAGGCGAGAGGCACCATTATTAAATGGTAAACTATCAGGACTACCTAGAGAACAGCCAAGTGCTGTGTGGAGTAACAGAGGCGGGAGAGGAAGGAAGCCCATCCGCGAAGAGAAGCAGCCTGACGGGCACGTAGCCCTGGCCCAGGTGGGCGGCAGACACAGGCTACCTGAGTGTAAACCAGACCATTACTGATGATCTGAGTGAGCCTGGGGCGTTTTTTTATCAAGTGTTTCTATCTTAAATGGATACTCGTTCTCAGATTTATTTTATGTTCACCGTAACACCCTCCGAGTCTCTGCCAGAGAAGCAGCAAAGCCGTTTCAGTATTTACCAATATCTCCAGCATTTGAAATCAATGGCCATGACTCGTGTCACACTTAGTTCCTGCCAGTTTCAGAGCACCTTCACATACGTTATATCAACTACCCTGCCCGGTAGGAAAGTCCGGAATTATTATCTCCACTTTGCAGGTAAGGAATCTGAGGCCCAGAGAGGTTGAGTGGTTTGCCCGAGTCACACAGCCAGTAAGAGGCAGAGCTGGGGCTCGAACCCAGGCCCCCTGACTCCCAGCCTGGAGCTGTTTCCAGCTCCCCGGCCCCGGGGGCGCTAGGAGCAGCGGTGTCATGGCCACCGCCCTCCGCGGGCTGTCCCCCCCCAGGCTGCTGTACCGCTCCATCGACTCCCACACGGAGGACAAGGGCCCCATTTACAACTACCGCGTGGAGATCTCCGTCTTCTTCATCATCTACATCATCATCATCGCCTTCTTCATGATGAACATCTTCGTGGGCTTCGTCATCGTCACCTTCCAGGAGCAGGGGGAGCAGGAGTACAAGAACTGCGAGCTGGACAAGAACCAGGTGGGCCCCGGGGGGCGCGAGGGGCCGGGGGGGGCACTGCAGCTCGGGGCCCAGGGGGCGCGAGGGGCCGGGAGTGAGGGGGCTGCAGCTCGGGACCGGCGGGGGGGGCTGGAGCTCGCGGGCCCGGGGGCGGGAGGGGCCCGG
>NC_041219.1:53262514-53447237 GCF_002837175.3 Physeter macrocephalus | reverse complement strand
TGCAGCTCGGGCCCCGGGGGGCGCGGGGGGCCGGGAGTGAGGGGGCTGCAGCTCGGGACCGCCGGGGGGGGCTGCAGCTCGGGGCCCAGGGGCCGCGAGGGGCCGGGAGTGGGGGGGCTGCAGCTCGGGCCCCCGGGGGAGGTTGTGATCAGGAGAGAGCCCCAGGCCCACCCCCAGTGCCTCCTGGAGGCCCAAGGGCAGGAGGAACGCAGACCCTGCAGATCCAGCTTGCAGCCGCGCTCAGCCAACAGGGCCTGTTAACAGCTACTCAGGGAGACTCGGTGGTGGGTCTGGGGGGTGCCGTGAAAGAGCCTCTCACCCGCACCTAGAAGCCGATGAGTCAGGAGGTGCCCAGGGTGGGGCGGCACCGTTGATAGAGAGGAAGGAAACCAGGACAGTGAGAGTGGAGGTTTGGGGCCGGGAGAGGACGGCTTAGAAACCACTGTTAGATGGTTTCCTGTAGAACAGAGAGGCCGTGCACGCAGAGGGCGGGAATGGCTCCAGCAGGAGGGACGCGGCCACGCCGGCCCTGGGCTGAGCTCCGCGGCCGGGAGGGCAGGCTGGGTGTGCGGTCAGGAGGCCGGGAAGCATCCACGGGAAATGCCTCCCGTCCGTGGGGGGACTCGAGCTCTGCTAGGGAAGGAGCACCCCCCGTCAGGCCCGCTGCACCCCTTGCAGCTCCGATGTCCACACCTTGGGTCTAGACTCAGCATTCTGGCCGCTGTGTGGACTTTGGATTGTAAGGAAGCCAGGAGGGATGGAGGCCAATTAGCAAGTGTAGGCGAGAGGTGACGGTAGAGATGGAGAGAACAGAGCTGGTCGGGCGTGGAGGCTGGGGTGAGAGAAGGGCCTGGATGACCCTGGTCCTGACTGGGCTCCGGGCACCGCGCAGAGATGGCCGGAGTGTAGTCAGCCCAGGATCCCATCCCCCTGGCCGTGAGCTGTGACTTCTGGCCTGCGGACCCCGGCAGATAAGGAAGATGGACTTAGGACAGGAAAGGAACGTTGAGGAGAGACGGGCCCCCAGGAGAGTCTGTGGCTGGGAAACCATCAGAGAGAAGACAAACTCTCAGTCAGTCAGCAAGTATTTACCAGGTGCCACCGAGCATTCGCGGTGTACAGCAGGCATCACCGAGGCGGAGAGAAGGCGACACGGACCCCCTGGCTACATCCTGCCAGGGACTAACTAGAGAGGGTCTCTCCCCGGTTCAGGGAGGGATGGAAAATCAAAAAACGTCCAAGTAGCAGCTCAGCCTGTAAACGAGCTAGAGCAATAGATGATCTCGCTCTCTCCCAGAGGCCCCACCCCTGGGGCTGCAGCTTCCCCTGCACCCACCCACCCCCGCCGTCCCCCCGTCCCCCGGGTTTCTCACCCCCGTCTCCCCGACCCAGCGGCAGTGCGTGGAGTACGCGCTCAAGGCCCGGCCCCTGCGGAGGTACATCCCCAAGAACCAGCACCAGTACAAGGTGTGGTACGTGGTCAACTCCACCTACTTCGAGTACCTGATGTTCGTCCTCATCCTGCTCAACACCATCTGCCTGGCCGTGCAGGTCGGTCCCGCGGGCCGGCCGCGGTGTCTGCCGGCGGGCACGTGGGAGGCGTGTCGCCGTCACGCCGGCCAAGGGGGCGGGGGGCGGCTGGAGAAACCAAGTGTCCCTTCTGGAGGGGGGAGGACCCCAGGATCCTGGGTTGATGAGACGCAGGGAGGGAAGTGGAGCTCAGGTGACCCTGAAGGGGCCGTGCCCGGCAGCGGGCCGAGCCGGTGGAGCCGCCTGAGGGCCGGGGGGCGGGCAGAGCCGTGCCCCGATCGGGGCAGCTGCGCCGGCAGTGACGCAGGGACGGGAGGGCCCTGCAGGGCTCCTGAGCCCACGAGGCCCCCGCGGGGCTGGCCGGGCCCCCGGGCTGGGGGCTGAGGGGCGGCGGGGAGCAGGGAGCCCCGGGCTCATTGCACGGCCCCCCGGCCCCCCCAGCACCACGGTCAGAGCTGCCTGTTCAAAATCGCCATGAACGTCCTCAACATGCTCTTCACCGGCCTCTTCACGGTGGAGATGATTCTGAAGCTCGTCGCCTTCAAGCCCAAGGTAGGCCTCCGAGACGGGCCTCTGGTCCGCGGTGCCAGGCGGCCAGGGCGGGGGACGGTGGGCGCAGAGTCTCAGCGAAGGACCGTATCCTCCCGACGATGAATGCTCCAGCTCCGGAGCCTGCGGGCCTTGAGCCAGGCCGGCTCCTGGGAGCAGAATCTCAGCCCGCGGTCCGGGCCGTGGTCTGGACACGGGGAACAGGGACACGCCTGAGCAAACCTCCTTGCAGGGCAGGCAGGATGGTCCTCGTCCCCCCACCGTGGCCCCGGCCCCCGGCGCGTCACCTAGAGGATACTGGAAACCAAACCTCTCGAGGCCCAGCCCCCCAGACCCACCCGGGCTCTGTTCTCTCCCCGTTTCGCCCGCCGCGCAGACTAAGAGCCTGGATGTAAAAGCTGAGCCGGGGCTGCGTTTGCTCAGGGCTGGGTGTCTGTTTCCCCACCTCAGGGCTGCATCACTGCCCCCCGTACCTTCCAGTACGGGACGGACCTGCAAACGTCTCTGCTTTGCTACTTGGAAGCAGCTTCTAGAAGAGAGGCTGGGAGAGAAGATTAGAGCCGTTGGCTGAGTGAGGCAGGGCAGGGCAGGTTGGCTCCGGGTCTCTTGGATTATCTGTGCCCTCCCCAACCGACCTGCCCCTGGGCCTCAAGGGCGGAGGGTGGCCCGGTTCAAGCAGGCCTTCCATCTCCGGCCCTGTAGGCAGGTCAGCATCGCCGGCGTCGGCTGCCCCGGAGGGGGTATCCCAGTGGCTTGGAGGCTCCCAGCTGCCGCACCGCTTTGGGGGGTGATGAGGAGGAACGCGTTGTTTCTACGAGGATCGTGCAGGACAGCTTTCCAAACCTTCTCTTCCCCACTGTTACTCGTTTTTCCAGATGTAACACAGGTCAACGGGGGGTGAAAAGCAGGAGCCCCTGGCCCTATATTCCATTTCCATTCAGATGGTCACCTGCCCCAGGACTAGCCGGGCCAGGAGGGGTGCCCCTTGGCCTTCGGATCCCTATTCAGCGCCGGGATCTGCGTCGTCTTCTCTGAGTTAACATTCCACCAACAATTCTCAGTAACCTGCAGTGCTACACACACCTCGTCGCGTGGAATCCTCGAGACGCCTCTCCAAGATAGGCATTAGCTCCTCGTCTTAGGGAAGAGAGGAGCGAAGCTCAGAGCAATTAAGTATCGTATTAATTACACCATCATTAAGCAGCAGAACTGGGAGTAGAAGCCGGTGTGTCTGACTTTGTAGTCGATGCAATTTCCGCCACACAGAGCTGTTAGCAAGCACCTTCCCACACCAGGTGTTCTGCTGGGAACGTTCCAGAAAGAGGGAAAAACCACCTTTGAGGGGCTTCAAAGGCAAGACAGACCGTATTCTTACCATGCCGAGTCTTCCTCTCTCATTGAGAATGCCTGGGATCCTGGCTGATTTTCAGAGAATAAGACTCCTAATGAATGTCATTGGGAGATAATAATGGTGTTTTCCTGTCTCCTCCAGAGCAGCAGCTAAACTCCGTCTCACTTTCCCTTCCAAGCCCTGTCCCATTTAGGGGCAGAGGAGACCATGGAATGTCCCTGGCCACCTTCTGTGGGGTCCCCTGTGGTCCTATTCCCAGCCACGTGGCAGGGGAGCCGGCGGGCTCACAGCCCGCAGCGGCGTGCCCTGGGGAGGCTGGGAGGCCGGGCCGCGCTGGGGCTGGGCTTCCGACCCAGACGACAGCCTCCAGGAGGGAAACTGGCATCATTTTCACCCAGTTTTGTGAGGCATACAGTTTAAATATTCCGAAGCCTTGAGCCATTCCACGTTGACTCAGACGTGTTTCAGATGATGCCTGATGCCGGCTGCAGGGCCCTACGGGGGTCTTCCTCAGTCAGGCTCCCGAGCTCGGGAGATGCACTGGGCAAACCTGCCCTAAGGAGTACGTGGCAGTGACACCCGCAGGGGCCTCTGCCTGGAAAACACTCCCCCTGAGTCCTGCATACCCAGGAGCAAAAGCCCGTTTCCCGGGAAGCAGCCAGGTAGGGTGCTCTGAACCATAAAGCACCCAACTTCCTCCAGCTCTAGTTTTCTGTTGTGAGAAGATGGGGTGAAGTAAGAGACACTTTTGCAAAGGAGTAAGAGAGCCATCCTGGGGCCATCTGCATTTCACACATGCCAGGGTCTGTCTGTGGTATAAACAAAAAGGGAAATGGACCTTTTCTGGGAATACCCTGCAGGGGCTTCTGGCAGCAGAGGGGGAAGGGTCCCCGGCCTGGCCAGCCAAACAAGCCTGTCCAACTGGGAGGAGAGTGGGGTTCCTGGATTCTCGTTAAGGAGCAGACTCCAAGAAAAGCATCCTCAAAATTTCCAGGAAGAAAACCAAACCAGAGAGTACCTGAGGGGACTTCCCTGGTGGTGCGGTGGTTAAGAATCCGCCTGCCAATGCAGGGGACACGGGTTCGAGCCCCGGTCCGGGAAGATCCCACATGCCGCGGAGCAACTAAGCCCGTGCGCCACAACTACTGAGCCCGAGTGCCACAACTACTGAAGCCCGTGAGCCTAGAGCCCGTGCTCCGCAACAAGAGAAGCCACCACAGTGAGAAGCCCACGCACCACAACGAAGAGTAGCCCCCGCTCGCCGCAACTAGAGAAAAGCCCGTGCGCGGCAACGAAGACCCAACCCAGCCAAAAATAGATAAATAAATCAATTTTTTAAAAAAGAAAGTACTTGAAGCTCTGGTGGAAATATCTAGCTGGATCTGGCCCTAGAACCGGTGCTCCTAATGTGATCGTGTGTTTGTGCCGCAAGTGAGTTTGCACCTCGAGTGTGAGCTGAGGAAGGACAGTTAGGCAGCGAGGACGCAGGAGTTGACCTCAGTCCTAACATCAGGTGTCTGAGGTTGGCCTGCTGGGCTTCCCGCTCCGTCCCTTGGTCTCTGTGGTTGGTTGGCCGGTCGGCCGGTCGGTCTGTAGTTTAGCCTCGTTCTTTCGTTGTCCTCATGGTAATTGATGTTCTTGGTCTTCATTTCCATCTGTTCTGCTCGCCACCTTATGGAAAATAAGTTGACTCAAGTAAATCTCTGCTCTGCTCCTAAAATTCACATTCTGTCTGAAGAATGGGGCAGGTGACAGGAGTGTCTTGGACACCTAATGGCCAGGGGGAATTTCTCCCCGAGCGGAGGACTGCCCTGGACATTCCCGACGGTCCCTGGGCCCTACGGGAGTGCACAGGACCAAGCTGGTCAGCGTGAAAAGGTTTCGGATAGAATCGTCTCAAGTTAACGAAACAGCTGGGCTGTCCTCCTATCACGAACAGAAATCTATCATCAAAGACAGGAAAAAACTTTTAAGATACACTTTATGAAAAGCATTGAAAACTATCCAATGCCTAAGAATAAATCTAACCAAAAACCTCTAAGGTCTTTGCAGAAGATCCGTGAAGTTTCACACAGAGGAGTTAAAGAAAACTCGGTAAATGGAGAAATATGTCATGTACATGAATCGGGAAAGTCAGTGTTACAAGGATGTCATTTCTCTTCAGTACAATCCCAGGCAAAACTCCAGACTGACCTTTAACCCAAGTCCTTCAGGGTCAGTAGGACGACCCTGGGGGTTCCAAGGCTTCAGTCCCTTTGGGCAGCTCTGCCGTGACTGTGGAGGTCCCAGGGCAGGGCCAGCCCCAGGTGCTCCACGGTCAGCTCTGGGGGGTGGGGTGATCATGTGCCTGGAACTTGCTGTTGTCCACGACCCAGCGGGTGACGAAGGGAGAAGGGGCCCAGGCTCCTGCTCAGAGAAGCAGATCGGCCCGGGGAGGTGGGAAGGTTCCCGACTACCCCCCCTCCACCCGGGGACCCACCTGGGCCTTGGCAGGTGAGGAAGCAGGGACAGGGATTCTTAATTTTATTTAAATTAATTCAGATCTGTGTGTCCACGTGGCCGGCGGCTGCCATATTGGGCCACGGGGCTCTAGACACCGCTTCTCCGCGGGCCGTTCGCGGGGTCTGTGTCCCTCCGTACGTCCGCCTCACCCCAACTGCTCTGGCTTCATGGACCCAGGTGGGTGACCTCAGGTGTGGGAGCCCTGTGGGAAGAGTAAGACGGGCTCCTGGCCCGGCGTCCCCCGTGTGGGTCCCCTCCTGGCCCCCCAGTCGTCCCCGGACCTCCCGGGTCCAGTAGCTGCAGATGCCAAGGCAGGCGGTTCAGTGGTCAGCACCAAGCTGTGAGGCCGGGCCAGGCTGATGTGCTCTGCCAGAAGGTCTGAGCTGAGAGTGTGGATGGCCTCGGCCTTGCCGAGCGCGAAGGCAGCCTTCCCCTCATTTCTGACTGTGCTTATGAGTGAGGGTCCCGGGCCCCGGTGCCCCCAGGATAAAGTCTCCTCTGCCATCCTTAGGATGGTCTTCTGTCTTGGGAAGGACCGTTGCCCGAGACACGGTACAGATTTCCGGGGTGAACGGTCAAGGCAGGAAGAGCCATCACCAGCTGACTCCTTCCCTGGCCTGTGGCAGAGGGGCCAGGATGGGGAGGGGGTGGTCAGGGAGCCTTCAGGGAGGCTGTCTCCAGCCAGGAAACTGCAGCCGATTCTTCCGTCTGTCCTCGGCTTTGTCCGCGTCCAGAACCTTCTTTCCTTGAAGGCCCAGCATCTGCTTCCACTTCAGTAACAGCCTTTCTCACATGAGCACAACCTCCAGCCAGCTTGGGGCTCCCCAGGGGCACCCCTGCCCCAGCAGATGGGGAGGGGGCTTCCGAGGCTGGACCCGCTGTCTCTGGTGTTTCCTTGTCCCCGGTGAGCGAGCCGCTCCCGCTCCGGGAGAGGGGCCAGACGGGTGGAGAAGGGGGGTGAGCCCCCCAGCAGGTGACCGTCTGACAAGGGAAGGGACCCGTCTGCACAGCTGAGCCCTGCCTGCCTTCCCGCTCAAGCGGGGCTCAAGTTTAGGCTATGATTTTCCTTAACGTCCAAAATCAGCTCTGCCCTCTGTCCCCCTAAAGAAGGCCAGCGGGGGCCACACCAAAGGGTAGGTTCCGTCGGGGCAGCCCGGGCAGATGGGGCAAGAGGAACCAGGGCCGGGCTCTTCCAAGTGCCGGGAAGACCCCGTAGGCAGGAGCCGTCGGGCTGGGGTCCTGGGAGGGAGTCCTCCCTGAGCTACTGAGAGAACGTCAGGACCCTTTCCTTAGAGCCAGTGAAGGACCAGGAGATGGAGGACAAAGTGTGGTGACCGGCAGGAAAGGATGCCAGCCAGGGCCATTCCGTCTCCTGTCTGGAAAGCTGAAACTACTAGAAACCGGCTTTGCCTTCACCAGATGCCACATTGCAGCTAAAATCTGCTTTCTCTCCAGCTTTCCCTCGGGATCCAGCCGTACCTCTCGCCCGAATTCCCCTCCTGACAGTTTTAAGTCAGGCGGACGTTTCTGCAAGGGGCAAAGATTTTTGTGAGGCTTTATTTCTTACAAAACAAAGTTTACTTTAGTTCTTACTTGATCACCCCCTGCCCCCAGATCCCACCGACAGAGGAAATTCTGGAGACAGAGCAGGAAGCCCACCTCCCCCCTCAGCATCACCCCGAACGAGCCGGGAGGGCAGGTAGGGCTGTGCTCCAGACACACCCTGTTCTTTCCGCGTCCGTTCCTCGGTGAGGTGGGCAGGCTGGCTTAGCTGGGCCTGAGTGGGGTCGTGGCCACCTCAGTCTGCCCAGGCTGCTCGGACAAACACTGCAGAAAGCTACTTCTCACGGTCTGGAGGCTGGGGCTCCAAGATAGGAGTACCAGCAGGGCCACGTTCAACGAAGGGGGCCCCGTCCGGCTCACAGCTGTGTCCTCGCAGGTGGAAGGGGCGAGGGAGCTCTGTGGGGTCCCCTGTTCAAGGACCCCAGACCCGCTCCTGAGGGCTCCACCCTCACGGCCTAATCACCTCCCAGAGGCCCCCAGTACCATTCCACTGGGCATTTGGGAAATCTGCAGGGGGCAAACCCCACGGTGTGCGAGCCGGGTCTGCCCCGGGGAGAGTGGCCCTGCTTGTCCTGAAAGAGCGTTTATGGATCGTTCACTTGAGGAGCAAGTAGGTAACGTTCAGCAGAAACTGGGACCCGGTGGCCGGTTAGCGGCCAAGGTTCAGCGCAGCTCAGACTGCCACTAGAAATACGGACGTCTCCTTCTATTTCCTTCCGACATGGAAAGTTCAACTCTAAAAACACCAAGAGCCAGCAAGAGTATTTCCTTTTCGGAAATTGCACGGAAACTTAGACATTCTTTCAGGCTGGCTGGTGGGCTTCAATCCCTTTAGAACCAAAGCTCCCTTTTGGCAATAAATACTTAGTACTACTTCCTTGATTTTCCTTAAATAAAATTCAGAGGAAATCTAAATCTTTATGTATAGGAAACTCACGCCTATACACAGAATGTAAATATATATGTGTCTATAATTCCTAAGTTATAATGGGCAAAGTCTGTGTTCAGTTCCCGCACCCCCTTTACTGGCGGTCTGCAGGTACTCGATGCCGGGTGGGCCGGGGGCGTTGAAGTCAGTATGATCAAAAATAATCCCAGCCCTAATGGAAAGGCCCCGTGGCGGGGGCGGGCAGGGCAGCTGTTGCGCGTTTCATTATTTAACGTGGAGATGATTCACGCTGGGTGACACGGCCACGGGAGAGTCACCGCGAGGGGACGAGGCCCCTGCGCCTGTGAGCAGTGGTGTCCAGACCCGCCAGCCTGGACCTGCGGGAGGGGAGGGGGAGGGCCGCTAGCAGGGCCGAGACCCAGACGACGGTGGCAGGGACAGTCCCGGCAAGGCTGCGCGAGCTGGGCCCGCCTCCCCTCCCCTGGAGGCTGGCGGTCACTCTGTTTGGCGCAGGAGGGGCCAGGCCTGGTGGCGCATCTCTGGAGCTGAGGGCGGCACTCTTGTTCGCTCAGGGTTCTCTAAAGCGGGCGCAGGTGGAGGCTGCAGGGGCGCGGTGGGCCACGCCTCCTGGGGCTAAGGAGGGGCCGGCCCGTTAGGTGGCTTGCGTCGGGAAGGGCGGGGGGCGAGGATGGGACCGTCAGGTCGGGTTCGGGGGGCTCCCCCCGGGGCGTAGTCTGCGGGACGGGCCGGGAGAAGATTCCGGGTGGGCAGATGGCGCCTCGCTCCCGCCAAGGCTGCCGTCCTCTGCATCCCCTCCCCCCCTCCAGGGGGCCCCCGGTGTCCCTTTGAAGCGGGTGCCCGCGGACGTTGCCGTGTGTCAGACGGCCTTGCCCGCGCTCGAGGCGTATCCCCTTGAACCCTCGTCCTGGACGATCCTGCAGCGGGGTCCTGCCGTGGACCCAGGTGCCAACTGGGGCGGAGGAAACCCTCCCCAGGCCCCAAAGGAGCCCAGCCGACCCCCTGTCCCCTCCCCCCCGTGGGAGGCGGCAGGTCAGGTTGGGCTCACGCTCTGCCCACACCTGTGCACTTCCAGGCACCCAGAAGCACCCGTTACATCTTGGTGAGATAAATGAATGAGGGCCTTGGAAACCTTCCTGGGGAGAAAAAAGCTTAATTCCGAAGGAGAAGCCAGAGCAGACGTGCACTTCGAAGTGTGCACGCCTCTAACTCCTGGGAGTGCGGCCCCCATCACCACCACCCGCCCGGGGTCTCCTTGCCCCCGGCCCCGGTCTGCTGCTGCCCTCTGCCCCGCCCGCCCCCGGCCCGGGCTGTCTACGCTGGGGGGCTCCAGGGCTTCTGAAGGGGCGCGTCACAGGGTGGGAGCTGCCAGGGGCCGGGAGCAGCTGTGCGCCAGCCGTGCCGCCCCACTAGACGCCAGTGATTTCCTAGATTACTGTTAAGTCTGAATGACACCCTAACGTCATACAGTTTATATTATCTCTGTGTGGCGGCAGTTACCAGTGTGACACTCAGCTGCCGGCTGCGCCCGCCACCTCCCATCTCCCCGTCCCACGACCCGGAACCAGGCCCAGCCTCCCAGCTCACGCCAGCAGGGCCCTTACTCGGCTGGGCCCCCTTCCCCGGCCAAGCACACGCCGTCTGCCCACTCCATTTTAGGCCCCGCCTCCCCCGGGAGGCCCTTCTGCTTGCAGCAGCTCCACGTCCAGCCTCCACCCAGGCCCCCCACCTCTGCCACGTCGATCTCTGGGGCCCCATGTGTCCCTGGAAGGGAGCAGTCTTGGGGCAGAGACCCGGACAAAGTCCAGTCAGCTTCCCCACCAGGAAGAGCGTCCGGTCACCTCCTCTGTGTTCCCTGCCTTCTCTCTGCTGGACCCGTCAGAGGTAGATAAGGAAGCCGCGCAGGAGGGGGTGGAGAAGAGAAGGAAGCCAGCGATGGCAGCACAGTCCCAGGTGTGTAGACTCCTGTGGACCCCTCGCCACCACCCTGTTTGAAAGCTTGTGTTGGCTGTGCTCTGGGCGGGGAAGGGGCCGAGGGCCCAGCATTCAGGGGCCAGGGCGTGTGCCTGGACCTCCCAGCAGCAGCCCTGCTCTCGGGGCCAGAGACAGGATGCGGGCCCACCTGGCAGCCCACTCCTCTCCTCCCAGCCCTCCAGCCAGAGCAAAAGGGGCCTGGGTCTCCCCGGGAGGAATAGTGGCTTCTAGGAACCTGGCAGTTAACTATCTGTGTGAACCTGAGTCTGACAGACTCTAGCCAGGACAGCTCGCTTATGGTCACCAGTCTCCAAGTGATGCTGGATTTCATCCGAGAATCTCAGGACAGGCAGTCCTCACTAGGATTCAAGATGAGACCCACTGAGGGGAGCTTGGGATTCTGGAACCTTCACTTTCCCCCTCCTCCTCCCACATTCCTGAGCCTCGCCTTCCCCGCTGCTCAGTCCCACCCCCAAAGCTGACCCTGTGCGTCTGGCCTCCCTAGAAGGGGACGGACCAGCTCCGGCAACTGTGGCAGTCGCTGGAACTCACTGGGCTTCCTACAGGTGCAGGCACTTCACTTGTGGCGTTCCTACCATAACCCACAGGTCGCCGTCTCATAGGGGGAAACTGAGGCACGGAGAGGTGCGGTTATCTGCTCAGGGTCACCCAGCCAGTAAGTGCCAGAGGGAGGACTCGAACCCAGACAGCCTGCCTCTGCGGGTCACGCCCTTAACCACTACACCGCCCCTTCCAGCTCGGAACAGCGGCAGGGGTGGAGTGAATCGGGGCACAGATAATCCAAGAGAGGAAACTCCGAAATTCTCAGGCAGGTGAAATGCATCATGGATGCTGGGGCGGCAGCGTCCTTTCCTAATCGCGTTGTGCTGAACCTGGGATCGATTTGGTCCACGCCTCTTCTGCCGTGGCAGCCGGTGAGAGGAGGGTCGTCGCCCTCCGGAGAAGGGATTATTCCCAGCGGGCGCTTGCCCTTCAGCCCAGGGGGACACGCACGAGACCTCCTGAGGCTGGGGACCCACTCACCCTGCAGGGTTAGAGATGGCGGGAGAAAGTCTTCCCCCGAAACGCCGTCCGCCCCCGCGTGGGCGGCCCTGCCTGGCTCTGAGGATCTGGACTTTGAGAGGTTTGGTTCACCACTTCAGGGAGAGCCCCGAGCCCCTTCCGCTAACCCTGACTCCCACCAGAGAAAGAACGAGGGGCAGGCGTGACCCGGAGGTCAGCCTGATTGCGAGAAAACAAGTCTGTGCCTTTTTTCCCATTCTGTTTCCTCCAGCATACTCCCCAAACCCATGTCACCCGTGGTTTCCCGCAGTCGAGGAGATGGGTGGCAACAGGTGTGTGTGCGAGTGTGTGTGTGTGTGTGTGTGTGTGTGTGTGTGTGTGTGTGCGTGTGTGAGACAGAGAGAGAGGACACAGCTCTTGCACTGAGCACAGGGGGCCACCTTCCTCCCGGGCCCCGCCCACGTGGGGAATTGGCCAGGTGTGTCCCTTGGCAGCCTGTCGAGCCCCCTGGAGGGTGGCAGCGTGTTTCTGGGGTGGGTGTGGACGGCTGGGAGAGGCGCCGACAGCTGGGTCTGAAACTGTGCTCCTGGTCCAGCTTGGAGGGTGGACGGGGCAGGAAGGGGCTGGACAGGGAAGGGGGAGGCTGCCTCTTAAAGGGACCCTGTCCCCCCCCACCCCGTGGGCCGTGTGTAAACCTCCTCCGGGCGGGAGTGGGTGGGGCTCTGCGGCCAGTGGAGGCCTTGGCCCCGGGCCCACGGGACAGAGGGGCCAACCAAACGCGCCAGCAGCACAGTCTGTGGAGGGCGAGGGGGCGGGTGAGGCCCGGCAACCCAGCGGAAGCCGCGGGCCGCAGAGCGCTGGGGCGGGCCTGCCCGTCCTGTGCACGAGCGCGGCGGAGCGCGGGAGCGCGGATGACAGGCGATGCGTGGGGTGGCTGAGGGTTGCGGGGTCCCTGGGGGCCAGGCTCCTGCCGGAGCTCGCCAGCTGTTAACCTCTCGTCTGCCTCGCCCCTGCCCGCCTTCTCCCCTTCTGTCTCTCCCCTCATCCACGCCGTGGACCGAGGCCGACTCACCCGTCTGTTCCAGGTCCCTCTGGTGAACGAACAGACGCCGGCCCCTCCCCGCTCCTTGAGCGCCGAGACGCCCACCGACCTCTCTCCTCCTCTCGCCCCCAGACCCGAATAACGATTTGCCACTGCGTTTTCTAGGCTGGATGCTGCGCGTCCTGGACTCTCCTCTGGTTCCTGCTTCCTCCTTTCTCTTCCTGGACATCCCCTCCCCGTCCCTCCCAACACAGCTCTACCCACAGAGATGGTTTTCCTCTCTAGAGATAGTCCCCCAGTGCTTTCCAAAACCTGATGTTAAAGCACATGCATATTTGTCGTTTGCTCGGGGTCTTCTCGCTTTGCCCTCAAAACCAGTGCTCTGCACGTGCCCTGTGATGCCACGGGAGGACCCTGGAGGGGGTCGGTTCTTTCCCGCTCACAGCACGTGACTCGAATGGGAGAGAGAAGCCTCTCGGTGCCCCCAAAGGCTCCGGGATATTCAGAAAAATACTCTGGGAAGCCAGCAGCGTTTCAGGTGACCCTCATCTCACCTACGCCCTGGCCGACCTCTGCTCCCCGCCGGGCTGTCCAGAGTCCACGGTGGCATTTCTGCTTTTTTTTTTTTTGGCAGAAAAGCCTGGGAACCGAGAGGTCCCTTTCCCCTTGACCTGACCTCCACACTAAGAATAACAGCCCTGGGACAGCATGTCTTGTGATCCATCTGAGAGCGGGCACGGCTAGGAAGCGGGGGCTGGAGGGAGTTGGGAAGACTCAGAAATAGAGAGCGAGAGTTGACCGCCCCAGGAGGGCCAGGGAGAGGGACCGGGGAGACTCTAAGAGGCCAGCCCGATGCTTTCTTACCTCCTCACCAACCTCAGAAGTGCATCTCCCGGAAGCCCCACCTCGTGGCTCAGAGGCTGGGGCATCCCTTGAAGAGCCAGAGGGGCAGATGTCCTTTCTTACGGAAAGACAGATGCCCTCGGTGCTGGGCCCTCCCCACTGCACCCCTGGGGAGGACGGCTGTGTGCCTCCCGGGACTCCTGAACAGCGTGTACATCCGTGTGTCACAGGGCATCGCTCCCTTTCCCTGCACTCTGAGAGGCAGTGGTCCCGACCCAAGAACCCGCCCTCTCTTTGCAGAGAGCCTGCCCGCCCAGGACTCCAAGAACCCTCACAGGAAGGGGACAGCCCTTGGTTGACCAGTTGTCCACGAACTTTGAAAAAGTCTTTCAAAAACATTCATCCGTTCCCTTCCCCAAATGTAGCGTAAAACAAACAAAATCCATGTGTACAGGCCAAAGGAGTGGAGTCAGCAGCCTGACCGCTCCTCCTAGACACGACAGCCCCCAGACCCCCACCCAGCCTGCAGGAAAGGCTGTGAGAACCTCATTCTCGCGGGGGGCGCTTCAGCAGGATCCCGAGTCAGAATGGCGGTGCTGAGCATGGCGGTGCTTCAGAGACACCCCTGCCCCGAGAGCCGGTCTAGGGTCACCTCCCACGTTACCAAACCTTGGGACTGACCTGGCCTCCGTCCCCTTTCAGGGAGGAAAGCCTCTGTCCAGAGGCACCGGGCCCGTCCAGGGCCGCCACGAGGGTGACCTTGTCGTAGATGCTGCTCTGATGCCATGGTCCCCTGGTTATCGCGAGCTTCGCACGAGCTCACCCCGAGCCCAGAGGGCCTGGCTGCGCCCGGACCACACCGATGGCCGCTTGCTAATTCCCAGACCGCCTCGCGAGGGCCCCCGCCCCTGTTCCCTCCCTCCCCCCCGCAGGCAGGCCTCCGAGGAGGTGCTGGAGGCCCGGGAGGGGGCGGGGGAAGTAGGACGGGCGGCGAGGGGGGCGGGTCTGGAGGGGGAGGAGCCCCGCTCGGACTCAGCAGCGACAGTGCGGCCCGACGGCGGTGCTCTGTTCTTGTCTGTCTGACCTTGCTTTTCACTCCCGTCCTGCCGCCCCGTGTAGGGCTACTTTAGTGACCCCTGGAATGTCTTTGACTGCCTCATCGTAATTGGCAGCGTAATTGACGTCATTCTCAGTGAGACGAATGTGAGTATGATGCTGCCCAGGACGCCTCCGTGCCCCTCCCTCTTTACCTCCTTCGGTTCGTTTTTTGGTTTCCTGTTTTACCCCCGCCAGTCATGCTTTCTCTTGCACCTGCCGCCGTCCTGGGGGACATGAGCCCCCGCACTGTCCGCACTCTGCCGGGCCGGGCAGGGGGCGGCCGGGGCTCCTCCTCCTCCAGGACCCCCGCCCGGCCCCCCGCCCGACTAACGCGGCTTTTGTCAGGCTCCAGGTGCCAGGCGTGTGCGCCTCCAGAACTGTGCAGCGGTAAGAGGGTCCAGTATGCCCACATAACCTCTTTCTTTTCTCATTTTTTCCTCTTCTCTCCTTTCTTTCATGCTTTTTTTTTTCATTTTCCTCTTCCTTTTGTTTTGTTTTTCTTTGTTGTTGGTTTTTTTCTCCTCTCTCCCTCCCTTGGCCCCTCTGCCCCATGCAGCACTATTTCTGTGATGCATGGAACACATTTGACGCCTTGATTGTTGTGGGTAGCATTGTTGATATAGCCATCACCGAGGTAAACGTAAGTACCGGCGTCCCGCCCTGCGACGCCGTGCCTGCCCCGCGCTCACCCCATTGCTCTCCTCCTCCTCCTCATCGCTTCCTCCCAACCGCTTATTTCCACTAAGTTATTCTTGTTTGTTTGTTTAAATTGGTTGAAAGGATTTTCTTTCTCGTTGCTTTACTTCGCAATTTTTTTATTCTTTTTTTTTTTTAACGTTTGGAATGAGCTAGGCCCCCTTTCCTCCTGAGTTTTGATTGCTGCATCCTTTCCTTCCCCCTTTGCAATTGGCCTAGCATGACACACACTGTCTAGGAGGATGCAGCCCTGGGATCCCGGAGTGAGACGGTGGAAGGGTGTTTACAACCGCTGGGCGGCCCCTCCCCACCCCCAGCATCCGGGAAGTGAGCTCTCCCGAGGACCACGGGTGAAGGCTCGCACTTGGCCGGCACTGTCAGCCCCTCGTGTTCACGCTAAAACGGCCCCTCCACTGAGGGGCGGGGGAGAGCAGCCCGCACCCCTCTTTTCTGGAGAGGGCTCCTCCGCGCCCCCCCCCCAACTTGCTGTGGGAGCACCTGGCCCCAGGTGAACCTGCCCCAGAGGACCAGCTTTGCCCTGCCTGGCTCTCCCCCTCACCACCCCCCGCCCTGGCTCCAAGACCTCCTGCACCTGCTCCCGGGAGCTGCCCCCTCCTAGACAGTCCCTCTGGCCCCTGCACACGCCCCTCTGCTCCCCGGCATGTTCACCCTTCTCTCTTTATCTATAGGCAAGCCCTCTTGCGGTTGGTCTTTAACATGTGTGGTTTAGTTTTTTGTCAGGATTTTTCCTTGGTTAAGAGACTTGGTAATGTTTGCGCAAACGTTGATGCACTGAGCCATCGAATAACAACACGGAGCAGATGCTCTAGAGTTCTGATCTAAGGTGTCAGAAACACCCCGCGACCGCCACCGTCCCCCTTCCTTGTCCTTACCCGCCCCCTCCACCTCGTAGCTGGCTGCCAGTCAGTTGAACTGATGTTATTTTATGTCCTGAGTCCACTGATCAGAAGTCCTGTCCGCCCCCTTCGAGCGGATGGACGTTGGGAGGAGGCTGTTCTGCTTTCCCTGTGTCCCCCCTGTCAGCCTGGCCCCCTCCCTGCTCGACCTGTAGCATAGATTCGACTTCCCCTCTGTCTCGGGGATCCCCCAGGGTCGTCTTTGTCTTGCGGGGGGTGTGTGTGTGTGTGTGTGTGTGTGTGTGTGTGTGTACGTGTGTACGCTCCCTTGACCTCTGCCATTGAATCACTGGAGCACGAGGAAACCAAGCTCCCCACTCAGACTCCATGCCTCTCCTCCCTTGGCACTGCCCCCGCCAGCGGCTGGATGGACCCCAAGGTGTATCCCAGGAGCTGTCACGTCCCTACCTACACGTATCCACCGGCCAGGGCCTGTGCTCGGACCGAGGGGCCCTCGGGGGAGACCAGGGAAGGGCAGGATGAGCCTGCGTCTGGAGGGTGGGTCCCCGTGGGGAGCCGTGCCAGGGGACTTGGGGCCGATGGCAGGGACCCGCAGGAAGGTGACAGAAGGCAGCTCCCTGGGTGCAGAGGACCCACCTCCGTCCCGGGGTCCCCTGGGGCGCTCACTGTTGGCCAGGCCCACGCCGTCGCTCAGCCTGCCGTTTTCTTTCAAACTACTGCTATTTTTAAAGAAAAACAAAGACAAAGGAAAAACATTCTAGAGTATAAAATTTCTACCCCAGAAAGTGACTGTTGGAATTGGGGGTGGTGCAGGACCCCAGCAACGGCACGTGGAGTCGCGTGCAGACCCTCCGTTTGCACCACAGTTTCCGCTTACAATTCGCCTCGGCACCCAGCTTGTGTGCCGTGAGCCTGAGCTTGACAGACGAGAATGACCACCCCCGTTGACCGACGCACAGGTGAGGGTGGCGCGTGCCAGTGCCCTTGCTGCCCCTCGGCCGGAGCCCAGGCCTCCCGGGGCGGCGGGCCAGCGTTCTCGTCTGTTCAGTCCGTGACGCCCTTCGATGAACACGCGCGTCTCAGAGCCTCCTCTCGCGGACTCCCGCCGGCCAGGATTTGCTCAGCCCTTACGTTCCATAGTCTGTGTCTTTAAATAACCACAGGAGGTTTTTTTTTTTTTTCTAAACGAACAGTTATCGGCCCGGCCCCGCTTCCAGTTGGGAAGCCCCTCCAGTTCCTCCCAGTATCCTTCTCCCCCATGGAGATGCTCTTCACTCTCCAGATTGAGGAGTTTGTGAAAGGTCATACGAAGGGTTGTCTGGAGATAACAACGGGGACAGCGTGTGTGATGCAGAGCAAAGGAAGTGTCCAGAGGCCCACCACTCGGCCCCGACTGTTTGCCACTCCCTCCCACACATCCAGAAAGGACACCCGCGTCGTCATCCCAGGCAGAGGCCGGAGGAGGAGGCTGGACCGGGGTCAGACCAAGTGCTTGAGTCCTGCTTCTCCCCCCGCCCGCCCCCCACCGATCCGAGGAGCGTGATGCTTTACGGTGCTGGGTTTTGAAGCTCAACTGAGAGCATCCATTTAAAAACCGGCCATAAACTGTACAGCACTGTTGGGACTTCCCTGGTGGCGCAGTGGTTGAGGATCCGCCTGCCAATGCAGGGGACACGGGTTCAAGCCCTGGTCCGGGAAGGTCCCACGTGCCGCGGAGCAACTAAGCCCGTGCGCCACAACTACTGAGCCCGCGTGCCACAACTACTGAGCCCGCACGCCTAGAGCCCATGCTCCACAACAAGAGAAGCCACTGCAATGAGAAGCCCACGCACCGCAACGAAGAGTAGCCGCCGCTCGCTGCACCTAGAGAAAGCCCGCGTGCAGCAAGAAGACCCAATGCAGACAAAAATAAATAAATAAATTTATTTTTAAAAAAAAAAACAACTGTACAGCGCTGTTAAAGGGGAGGGACCGTGGCACCCAAGCAAAGGACGATCTTTCCAACCCCCCTGCTGACACACCAGCCAAGCACAGATGTCGCAGCCCTCGTTCCTGGATACACTCGAAGTCTTGGTCGACGGGTCCAGCCGGATCAAAGCAAGCTCACTGCCCTGCCCACGACTCAAGCCAAGATGGGCCTGTCCCACAAGCACGGACATGGCCCTGCGCCCCGACGGTAGCCAGGATTGTGGGACAAGTTACAGGGACGACAGCGCTTCTTCTCAGAGGCAGGACCCTCCAGCGTATGGTTCTGCCTTCCGGCCATAGGCAGGTTATGGGTCTGGATGCTCTCTGGGCCAAGGGCTCAGCTCCAGGCCTCCCTGAATTTTCTAGTCTTACTGTTGTCACAAGACCTCCTTTTGCAGACAAATGGTCCATTCCAGCCTCGGAGGGATCCCTGAGGCTCTCCACCTGTAACTCCTCGTCTCTGACAATTAACCTTCGGAGACCAGCTCTCGTTGCCCTCCCCAACTGCTGTATGCCTCCCAGGCGCCCTCCGGATATGCCCCACGTTCAAAGTCATCTCCCCTCAAACAGCTCCGTCCTCCTGCCTGTGCCAGGCTCTGGTGCCCCCCGCCTTGGGAAGTGGATTCCCCAGCGACCCCAGGAACAATTGTCCACTCCTTCCACCGTGGCTGGAGCCTCCCCTTCCGGTGCCGGGCACCTGGCATCCGTTATGGACCAAAGCAAAGCCCGTCCTTGGGAGCCGGTGTCCTAAGGCTGGAGATGTTCGGACACACAGAATAAGGAAATGGTGCGGCACGTGGAGAGCCGAGAGGTGCCGAGGGAGGGGGTCGGAGAAGCAGGGAGCCGTGGAGGCCGGTGCCGTTCTCTGTAAGACGAGCTGTACTGAGGAGGGGAATTTGAAGAAAGCGAAGGCCTGAAGGAAGTGAGCCGATGCCCTTGCGGATCCCGGGAGAGGAGCTTTCGGGCGGGACGAGCAGGGTGCGGTGGTCAGGGAGGGGAGCAGGTTTGGGCCTTCTCCTGAGCAGGAGGCGGAGACTCTGGCACCTTTGAGGAGAGGTGTCCGTGGCCCAGGGACCCCTTTGCTGTCTGCGGGAGTCAAGGGCAAAGCCCTCCACCATCTGGAAGCTGGACGCAGCCATCCAGGTGGGAGGGGACGGAGTTGCAGCGGACGTGGCGGAAACGGTCAGATTCTCAGTCTGCCCTGCGAGCAGGGCCCACGGCCTCTCCTGACAGACTGGATGTGGGCGCCAGAGAAGGAGGGCTCCCAGGAAGCCGTGGGGTCCCGGCCGAGCAGGGGAGGGAGGAGCTGGTGTCGGCAGCAGGGTGGGAGGCGAGGCCCGTTCTCACGAGGGGGACGAGGCTCGGGGGGCTGTGTGCGCGACCTCCCGGCAGTGGCGTCAGGTGGGCGAGCAGACGCCCGGTCTGCGGGCAGGCATGGAACCTGCAGCACGGCGATGGCGCTCAAGGCCGGGACAGGTGCACAGCTGAGGGCAGAGGAGAAATGGGGGGCTGAGCCGGGGCCTCCGTGCTCAGGGTCGCCTTGACCTCCGGCTCACTCTGCGAGATGCCCTTGGATCCTCCGAGGTGACCGGGGGAGACCCGGGGCCCCGCAGTCACGCTGGATTCTGCGTCCGTGGCCGCGGCCCGGCCGCCCCGTCCCCTCTGGACGCGCTGCCTTCTCCTCCGTCTGGGCGGCCAGTCAGCGTCACGTCCCCTAGGAGGCCCCCTGCTCCTCCTTTATCCCTCGAGTCTGAAATTCTGTTTTCCAGAAGGAAAACCTCGTGACGTAACCCTGTGATGTCAGTGGAAGCTCCTGGGGTGTCAGAAGTGGCCCCCCTCAGCCCCCAGTTACCCCTCCACCCGCCTGCACGACCGGGAGTGCTGGGAGGCCCGGAGCCTTCATCACGGACACACGTGTCCCCGGTCGCGGACGAGGGGGCCACGGGGCTGACAGCAGCGACCCGCCTGGGGGCCGGCCGTCCTTGAGTGCGGTGGCGCGGGCCTGAGGCGGACCCAGCGTGCCCCCCACCGGCTCTGCACCGGGCACCTTCTGACAGTGACGCCCTCGCCGCCTGGCAGGTCCACGTGTGGAGCGCCCGAGAGCCGAGGCGTCAAAATCGTCACCTAGAAACTCTCCAGAGAGAAGGCCCCAGGGACCCTCAGGTGGGAAGAGGACGGGCGGTGTGAGGGACAGGACGCGGCCGAGGGCCTCCGGGCAGGTTCAGCGCGAGGAGAGCTGGGGACTTGCGTGCACACAGAGAGAGTACTAGTGCAGGGCAGCCGAGCAGGACGGTGGGGTGAAGTGACGCGGTCCTGGCTGGGGTCTCGCTAGGAGCTCGGCAGGGGTCGGGGGGGGCGCCAGGCCAGGGCCACCACACGTCACATCCCTGGGAGGGGCCGAGCTTGCTCAGGGTTTGCCAAGGCCGTGCGGCTAACAGGTGGCGAGAGCGGGTTTCGAGTCCGTCCCTGTGGGACAACTGACGCCTGCATTTCCGTGAGCCCTTCGGCCAAACCGCGGGCAGGCTGGCAGGGGCCCTGCACTCACAGGCCCCGCTCAGGGCCCTCCCAGCCTCGGGAGCCCAGGCAGGGCGGCTCAGCCGAACTTCTCCGGGCCTGAGGACACCAGGGGATGCTCAGACGCCTGGGCCCTGGGTCAGCGGGGCTTGGAGGACAAGAGGGCAGGAGGTGTGGAGCAGTCCCCTTCCCTGCCTTCTGCACAGGAGGAGAAGGCGGGCGGAGGGGAGAAGGCGGGCGGAGGGGAGAAGGCGGGCGGAGGGGAGAAGGCGTGGGGGCGGGGGGAAGGTGGGGCCACTGGGACGTGGTTCAGCCTAGGGCATCTGGGACGCACGTCGGGGCCTCGGGTGCTGCCCCAGGTGCTGCTCCCCTGGCTCCTGGGGCCGGTGGTCCTTTGACCACAGACCCACGGGCATGACTCCTAACGACCGCCCTCACTGGCTCCCCGTAAAAATAATGCAGCAGGTTTGGCTCCCACTCCGGCCTCGGGGCCTGGAGTGACTGGAAGGGAGACAGCATCCTGAGTCAGAGCCTCCCGCCACCCCGAGCCCGCGTGGGCCCACGCCTGGCTCCCCGCCTCCAGCATGGCAGAGAGGGGCCAGAACGGGCATCAGTGTCTAGATGACGGTGGTCCGTGTGGCCTGGGCTGCTTCTGAGGTCTAGTAAGTCAACACTGGTGGTGTCGGGCCAAGCCGGGTGGAGCCGCTGTGACCCTTGCCACCTTCCTGTGCCCCACCCCCACCCACCTGTTTCCCTCTGCTGGGCCCTCCCCCGCTGCTCCGGGAGCCCCTTCCGGCCCCTCGCCTTCTCAGCACCACCTCCACTCCCACGCCCCCAACAAACGAAGCCGCCAAGGTGCCTTGTTCACACGAGGGCAGTACCGACTCGGTACTGCCCGCCCCAAAAGAAACGCTGCCTTTAAAGGGACGAAGGTAAGACTCGACTAGAGAGGGTATCTGGAGCGTGGATGTGAGTGAGGAGGGGGCCCGGCCCCCAGCTGTCCTAAAGGGTAGTTTCTCCTCTGCTTGGAAAGGAAGTTGGCCCCGAGAGGTTGAGCAGAGCCCTGCTCGCCCAGCGGTGAGCCGGGCCCCCGACCAGCCGCGGTCCAGCAGGACGCGGGGAGCCATTTCCAGAGCCCGGGCTCTGCCTGCGGAGCGGGGCCCACGTGCTGGACAGCAGGCTGCCGGGCGCAGGGTGTCCCAGAGCAGGAGGACCCTGGAGGAGGGTCCTGCAGGCCTGACCCGAAAGGCCCCTGGAACCTGTTTCTAATGGTTCTCACCCGGCTGAGTTAGGCTGTCCGGTGTCCCGACAGCCAGGACCCGACGGGGCCCCTCTTGCCCTCCGCCTTCGGACCGAGACCCCTCCGCCTTCCGTCCTCTAATTTTCTTTCCTTTCCTCCCTCATTCTCATCTTTCCTGTCCTCATACAACCGTCTCCTTTCCCCTAAATCGGAGGACTGGACTGAAGGATGCTGTCAGGACACAGCCCTGGTTCAGCCGGACGGCCATCCGTCCAGGCCGCGGGTGTCACTTGTCCCCAGCTGAGCCAGCCGCCGGGGTGTCTGCCAGAGAGCATCTAAAGCAGAGGGACCTCGAGTATCCCCTGAGCTCGTGGAGGAAGTGAGGGAGCTAATTTCAGCAGGGCCCCAAGCACTGACAGGCGCCCCCAGAAGCACTCACTCTGTCTGATGCCGCTTGCCGAGAGCCGGCAGCTCTCGCTGGTTTGTTTCCTTGAGTCTGTCTCTGTCTCTCTTTTTCTTCTCCATCCTTCGGGCTCACTGTGTCCGTCCACGTGTGTGTGTCTCTCTCTCTCTATGTCCCTGTCTCTGTCTCTGTCTCTCTCTTTTTCTTCTCCATCCTTCAGGCTCACTGTGTCCGTCCACGTGTGTGTGTCTCTCTCTCTGGGTCCCTGTCTCTGTCTCTCTGTCTCTCCCCTCTGCCCCCACATATGGGATTTTGTGAGCGCTCCTGACAAGCTGGTTTTATCCATTTATTTTTCATGAGTTCCTTTTGTTGCTTATCTGTTTGAATGACTGTCCCTCCCAAGGAAGATGAGACGACCCTGGTGCTTCTGTAATCAGTCCCGTGTAGCGCGAGCTCCGGCAGAGGTAACGGCACCTGAGGAGCCGTCGGGCTGCGGGCGAGCAGCTCCTGAGGCTTCAGCCTCTCCCCAGCACAGCTAACGGCACAGGCCTGTCGCCGCAGTTCAGCACACAGAACGCCTGCTCTGCACCTCTCCTCCAGTCCCCTTGGGGCCAAAGACCCCTCAAGGGAGGCTCCGAAGGGCATTTCTACTGAGTGCCTATGACCACAAAGGTTCTCCTTTCTGGCTAGACTCTCCTTCCCCTTCTGGGTGGAATTTTCCTTTGGAGAAACAGATGTAAGCCCACGGGGGAGGGGGCTGCCTTTCCACCCTCCGCCCTCGCATCTTTGGGGTGACCTTCGCTTGCGCCCTGCCCTTTTCTGTCCTCGTTTCCGCCCCCCTCATAACCCCCATCTTCCTCTTCCCAGCTCTCTCCTCCTCAAACCCAATTCCATTCCTCCATTCGTGCCAGACCGAAATGGAAATTGGGCTTAAGAATTGCTTTCGACGGTCGGTATTTCCTTCATTTGCCCTCAAATCTGTGGCACCGACCCTCCGCTGTGCGTCTCCCTGTTGACACGTGCTTACTTAGACCTTGCGTCTCCCTCCCAAGAAAGCACTTCATTCAGCTCTAGAGAGCTAGCAGTTTACAACAGATTTTACTTTGACCTTGAAATTCCTTCCGTGCAGCCACCCCTGGCGGCTCTGACCGTCAGCTCCTCGCAACCCCTCCACGTTCCCAGGGCCACACCTCAGTTCCCGGGATGAACGTTTCTCCCGCTTGGAAGAGGGGCTAGAAGGGTAATGAGGACCCCCCTCCCGAACGCATGCCGGCTGGCTCCTGGCCACGAAAGCAGCGTCAGATGTCTCCAGAAGCCCTTGGCTCCCGTATCCCCAGCCCTCTCTGTGTGTACCAGCCTCAGATTTATCCTCCCACCCTAGGCTAACTGGGGTCTCGCCAACAAAGTCCCAACCCCCCAGACCCCACCTACAACACCGTGACATGCTCGCAGCTGAACTACCGTCTTGTTTTGCTGATCAAATCGAGATGAGGTTAGAGACAGTTGAAGTAGAGAAGCAGAGCTGGAGGGGGGATGGCAGGCGGAGGGGGGATGGCAGCTGGACCCAGATCTTCAGGTGGCTTGGATCCACTCCCTGAGTTCTGGACAAGAGTTTTTTGGGTTTTGTTTTTTAAAGCAAGGCTGCTGTCGGAGGGGGGCCAGTAAAAGATTCACACGCCCCCGTGCTGTTGCTTTTGACTCGGATCAGCGGGACGTGGCGTTTCCGTGACCAGATAGGTAACCGTTGTCTCAGCTGCAGCCACTGGGATTGGGCCCTTGTCCGAGGTTCTGTTTGGACTCAGCCCTCCCTGCAGGCGGGCAGGTCATCTGCACCCTTCCAAGCCAGCCTGGCCAGGAGACGCGGCCACGGCGCCCGGCTGCTCGTAAGTGCCCTCGAAGCGCCGCTCACAGAGAACATTCTGGAAGATAATCAGGATATCGAAAGCTACCGCCTGGCCCTACCTCCCCGCTAACCCCCGCCCCCCAGCTACGCAAGAAGCGGGTGCCGAGAAAGAGGAGAAGACGGGAGAGGAAGCAGTCCCTTTTTTATGTGGTCGAGGGCGATTTCCAACAACCTCTGCGTTGTCCAGAGAGACAATGGGATGTAAACTGGGAAACGCCCCTCCGATTCTGGCGTCCGTCCGTCCTGGAGAACCCTCTGTGCAGGCTCCGGTGCCCCTCAGTCCCCTCGGCTGCCACGGGGGGTCTAGAGAGAGGGCACCCCAGTGGAAAGAACAGTGAGGACATTCCGGAAACAAAGGCTTCATCCACGGCGGCGGAGCTTCTCCTCTGGTCCTGAACTTGGGTCGGAAAGGCGGCTTTCCAGAGCCACCCCAGGTCTTTGCCGGCTGAACCGTACAAGGTGACCCACATACACGTGCCCAGGTGAGGGCAGGGTCTGTCCTCGCTGCTGGCCCGGGGCCTCCCTGACAGTGCCCCACCTCTGCCCCACACGGGGAGGAATAACCTCATTTCATTGCTGCCAACTGCGAGAGCAAATGAAGGTAATTGCCCTGGTACCCCAGCCCCCTGAAAATGACCAGATCGTTAGAAGGCAGAGCTCAGGGCGGGTGGCTGAGAAACGGGCTGCCCGCTCCCGCTCGCGGACACGAGCTGGCGGCAGGCAGGGTGCAGGGCAGGTGACCCCACTGCCCGCACCGGAAAGGTAGCTCCGGGTCACCGGGAGCGAGGCTGGGGAAGCATCCGAGGGGGCGGCTCAAGCACTCGGGGCTCCCCATTAATCCTGCCCTTAGCTCAGAAGGTAGGAGTGATGCTCGGCGGTCCCTCGGGACGTTCTGGGGACCACGGCGTTCGGCAGACACGCTCGCCCGTCTCCTGGCCGCCCGGCATCTGGGGGTGACCTTGGGCGGCAGGGCGGCAGCCAGGGGCTCTCTGTGGGCAGGGCTGTGCGACGGGCCCCTTCCTGCCCTCTCCTGTAGGAGTCACTCCGGGTTGCCTTCTGGCTTTGTTACGACGCGCGGTTACTCTCCAGCCCGTGGACCTTGTAAGCACAGCTCCTCACGTGAGGACAGGCGCACACGCGCGGCTGACAGGTGACCCTGCCCCGGCAAGTCAGAAGCAGCCTCTGAAGAGCGAGCCTCGAGGCCCAAGAAAAAAACGAACCCGTGAGTCTCCACGTTCTCCCCAAGTGAGGCTCTTTGGACGCCGGGTTCCCGGAGGCCCGTCCTTCCTCTCTCCACGGCCCTCCTCGTCTCCTGTCATAGGGGCGGATCATGAGGGTTACTGGGGAGTTCCTGGCGGCCCAGCGGTCAGGACTCGGCGCTTCCACTGCGGGGGGCCCAGGTTCGATCCCTGGTCGCGGAACTGACATCCCACAAGCTGCGCGGGGCGGCCGAAAAAACAGCGTTACTGAATTAATACATAGTGTTAAAATAATACGATATGCTCAAGGTGATTAGAACAGACCTAAAGGCAAATCTTGGAGTAAAATATGACCTACATAAATGAGGTCTGAAATGGGAGCATAGAAGGCTAAAAACAAGAAAACGACAGTTAAGACATTTAAAAAGCCCAAATGAAGGATTCTGAATGTTTAAGCAGTAAAATAAGTAGTTTTAATTTTTTCACGGTTGGGGGTTAATTCGGTCGGGCCAGGTGACCCAGGCGGGTCCTCTAAAACACCCCCATTCTGGACCCATTCGGGATGGGGTTGACCCAGAAGACCTTCAGTCATCTACCCAGGGCTCTTGGAAGTAATGGGCAGCTTTGGTGGTTTTCAGGGTGCATCCAAGAAGGGAGCAAGGCTAGAGCCTGCTGGGCGCTCGGCCTAGAGCCCAGCACTCAGTGCCTGTGGACTCTCCTCTGTGCGGACCTCACACCCCTCCCCCACTGAAGCCCGGGAAACATGGGGCTCCTCACAGGTTAACACCGGGGCGCAAGCCCCCGACCAGCCTGGAACTTCCCCCATGCGTACTTGTGCGTGCGTGTGCGTGCGTGTGCGTGTCTGTCTCCGTGTTCTCTCTCAGCCTGCTGGCCAAATCCTAGACACCCCACCCCGTCCAGGCACGTGGGTGGACCTGGCAGCTGCAGCCCGTCGTGAAGCAGAGACAGATCTAGACCGTGTTCCGTAAACGACCAGAGAGGCGTCCTGTCCCTTCTCCTCCCTTCCCTCACCCTGTGTCTCCCCCAGTCCCCGAAAAGGACACCTCCCAACTTGCAATGGGAAAAAGAGGAATTTGCTGAGAAATCTGTTACCAAAGAAGTATTTTTCAGTCTGCGAGCAAATGTCTGGTTGTGCACCTTTCCGTCCTTCAAAAACCCCATTACATGTTCTCCTTGTTTATACCTTGAAAACAGAAACACAGGAGCAACTCTCTGAAAGCGGAGGGTAAGAGTGAAGTCGTGACCTTCTAGAAGGAGTTGACAGCTCAGGCGGCGGGGACCAGTCCAGGCTGTGCTCTGTGTGCGGGGCTGAAGGGCAGGGCACCTTCCCGGCTGCAGCTCAGGGCTGCTGTGGGATATGCCCCCCTGAGGCCAGGCCCCTCGGCCCCTGCCCCCTAATGAGCCCAGAGCCCAGAGTCAGACCCCTGAGAACAGCTTCTCGGCGTGTTAACAATAATGTCCTAAATTGTGTGCGGGGCGTTCAAATTTAATAAACAGATCCACGCTCGTTATCTCAGGCCAGTGTCCAAGGCCCACACCCGGGGATCAGAAGCCTAGCAGGCCCTTCTCCCTCCTGAGCCTCAGCTTGAGGGCTAGCCCCACCACAGAGGGGGTAAGTGAACCTCAGTCTTCTCCTGGACCTGGGGGGCCACTGCCCCTGGGCTCCTTTGCTCAAATACACGTGGGCAAAGAGCAGCCTTGGGCACAGGCAAGGTCTCTCGCCTTCAGCTGGCAGTGCTGCGTAAGCATGTGCAGTGCCAGCTCCTGGAGGCTATCTTAGGACACACGGCTGATTACAAACAAACAAAACCTCCATCCTCAAAATCCAGAACACCTCCGTGATAACAGGTGTGAATTAGTAGTTAATCTGTAGCCAGAGAGGCTTCCGGGCAGGAGAACACCCAGAGTCCTCGCCGGGTGGGAGTCCACTCTGGCGGCGCCCGGACTCTGCCAGGCCTGTGCCGTGTGCCCTCCTCTTGGCCCTCTTGCCCTCTCCTGCCACTGTGTTGCTCCTGTGTTACCAAGACCTAGAACGCCGGGCGTCTTTGTCGGAGACTCATTACAGCTTATCTCTGTCTGCCTTTCTTTAAAGCCAGCTGAACATACCCAATGCTCTCCCTTTATGGTAAGACCGAGCCTCCAGACCACGCTCTCAGCTTCTGTGACCCGCTCTAACATACCCACTTCCCCCACCCGACCCCCAGCATCTTGGAGCCCAGCCCCCGATGCATGCTGCCCGTGTGTGTCTGCCGTGCACCTCGCCTGCCTGGTCTGTAGCTGTCGAGTGCTGTTGGTGTGACATTTCCGTCCTTGAGCTTTCCTGGGGGTGGCAGTTCACCGTGACCTTGACTGTCTAATGAGCCACTGGGAGAGAATCGGACCCGAGGGCCATTTCCTGTTAAACGTCCTGAGCACTCTGCTGGCTGACGTCCCCACCCTGAGTCTGACGTGGGGTTTGCACGGGGCACCCACGAGCGCCATGGCGAGGCCTCTGGGAAGGAGGAAGGAGAGGTGACATAGCCGGAGACGGGGAGGTCCTCCTAGTCACCAGGCCGCCCTCCAGCTCTGAGTCAAGGCCCCAGTAAGCGGTTAAGCTGCGTTCGTTACCCAGAGAGTGGTTGGGTTTCCTGTCACCCCGACGGTGTGACCCGTGAGGGGCATTAAAACTAGGCCCCGCCCGCTTCACCGCAGCAGACCGTCTGGTGGGAGCCGCTTCTGCCCTAGGAATCTTTGGCTAAAGTGATAGAGAGGCCGACCGGTGTGACCTTGAAGTCTCCTTGGAACAGCTGTCTCCAAGAGGCTGCCGTCACAGACTTCAAACGTGGGCCAAGCGTGAGTTTTTAGGAGGCCCGGTGAGTGGGTTAACTCCCCGAGCCCCAGCCGTCAGCAGACAGAGGCAAGATCGGTGGGGGTGTTTCCTGACGACGCCCGCGACCGCAGCCGGCAGGGCTGAGCCTGGACGTGCTGCCCGTATGTCTCCGGCCAGCGGAGCATAAGGCACCTGCGGCGTCGGGAGGGCTCTGAACCCGGACGAACTCACGCTGGAGGCTTGCGTTTTGCTTTTTAACGAGTCAGACGCAGATGCCTCTGCGGCGCCAGCCTCCCAGGCTCTTGGGGCCCAGCTGAGTTCCGTGCAGGCTGGCGCTCCCTTCTTCTGTCTCCCTTCCCAAGCACAGTGGGGCTGACGGCGAGTTCCGAGGCCCTGAGCCGCCCCTGCCCTTACCCTGGAGGAGCGCCACCTCCTTTTAAGGAGAGAAAGTAGCATTTCAAGTAGGTACCCGGGTGATAGAAATGCAGACGTGAAGGGCATCAAAGACTTCAAAATGCAGACAGGTCGGCCCGGGGGCCAGACGGCCTGCTGCCAGCGCCCCCCGGCGCCTGTGGCCCCCAGCCACCAGCCCGCCCCAGGGGAGCAGCTCTGGGTCAGAAGGAGAAGGGTAGATGCACCCCGCCCCGGGAGGAGCAGGTTGTGCCGGCGCGGGTAAAACCTGACCCCCGCGCGGGGCTCCCGTTCTGATCGGGCTGAGGGGAGGGGCCCCTGGAGCCCTGGCCACAGGCTCAGAACCAGGGGCCGCGAGGGCTCCGGCGCCGGTGGGATTTTCGTGGGCGTGGCCAGGCCGGCTCTGAGCTGGAGACGGTCAGACGTGAAGCCAGAGGAGTGGGAGTTGGGAATCGGGGCCCACGTGGGCCCGGCCACTACCCAGAGCTGCCTCCGAGCAGGGGCCCGCCACAGGAGCAGTAACAGGAAGCCCAAAGGTCCGTTCTCTCCCGGCGCCCGCGGGGCTGGGGCTGCACTGGCTCTGGGGAACCGGCCAGGTCCCGGGGCCACCACCCCAGCTCCCTGGCCGGTGGGGGCAGGAGGAGGCTCGGGGGTCAGTTTGCGCTGCTTGTCCTCAGATCTGGAGGAGAGGGTGACAGGGCTGCGTGTCCGGCCCCTGACCCCCGGCCAGGCATGCGCCGGCCCCCGGCCCGCTCCCGGACGCCCCTGGGGAGCCCACCCGCCCTGACCAGGGCCCCTCGGTCCTCTCACAGCAGGGAGACCCGTCCAGGCCTCACGCCCCACTGCCTGGGCCTCCACCCCTCCCCGGCCTGCGCAGCCGGCGGGCCCAGGGCAGAGGGGGGCGGAGGGGCAGCTGGGGCTGCGGCCCGGGCACTGCCCAGCGCCCACAGCCCCGGCCCGTCCACAGCCGTGGGGGGAGGTGGCACGCAGAGTGCTGAGGCTGGGCAGCCCCCGCGCCCCCGGACCTGCCGAGCGCCGGGCCCGCTCGGGACGCCGGGCCCTCGGCTGAGCCAAGCAGGCGGCGGCGGGGGCACCAGGGCGGCTCTCGGCCTAGATTTCAGAGCAGATGGAATTTCTAGGGAATCACCTGCCGCCCCCCCCCCCCGCCCCGGGGGCTTAAGACCAGGGACGCTGGGGCAGAGGCTCGGGGCCTGGGCACGGCCGGGCGCCGCAGAGGCCTGGGGCCGGGCCTACCCGTGGGCGCCGGGAGAGTCGAGTGCAGCCGGCCCCCGCCGCCCGCCTGCGTGTTAACTGCTGTGTTAACGGCCCCAGAACGCGGAGGAGAACTCCCGCATCTCCATCACCTTCTTCCGCCTCTTCCGGGTCATGCGTCTGGTCAAGCTGCTGAGCCGTGGGGAGGGCATCCGGACGCTGCTGTGGACGTTCATCAAGTCCTTCCAGGTACCCCCCCGGCCCCCCTCCCAGGCCCCACCTGGGGCGATGCCCCAGCTGAGGGGAGGCTGCGCGCGTTCTGCTTTCTTCTCTCTTTTGCGGGTCTGCCCCGAGAAGTGACTGCACAAAGGGGCTTTGGGGTGGAAGAGGTTTGAAAGCCGTGGGCAGAGGTGGCCCGACGACCCCTACAGCCGCTCCCAGTTCGGGTGTCGTCAGCCCGGGGCCGGCACCCTGGACCCGGCAGTGGCTCAGCAGGGTCTGCCGTCCGCACCTGCTTAGGGACTTAGCCGGACTCCCCGGTGTGCCCCGTGTGGACCCAGGGCTGCCAACTGCGGGGCCAGTTCTGGGCCCCCAGCGCTCGTTGCCTTCCGTGGAAGCAGAATGACGGTGGCCCCGGCCTCAGCCGTGGGTGACTGTACCGGCCCCACGTGCTCACCCCCTCCCCCGACATTTCCTGGGCGCCACTGCAGGTGGAGCCCAAGCGCCCACCCGGCTGGACGGCCCGTAGTCCCGCGGTGCCACCTAGTGGTGTGCGGGCTCCATCCACCCCGTGAGCCGCGAGGCCCCCTCCCCGGGAGGAGGTGGGGAGCACACCGAGTGAGAGAAGCGCAGAGACCGGCCGCGGGCCAGGCACTGCCCAAGCGTCTTGTGAGCCTTAAATCGGCCAGGCCCCAAAACCCCCTGAGGTCATTACTTTTCTCCCCATTTTTCAGATGAGGACACTGAGGCTCAGAGAGGTTAAGCCCAGCCCAGCCCCCACAGCTACAGGGGCGAAGCGGGCTTGAGCCCAGGGTCTCGCTTTTGTCTAGCGCCCCTTCGTCCTGCCTTTCCTACACCCGGCGGAACAGCTTACAGCTGTGAGGGGGGGAGGGGCTGCTGGGTGTCCCCCACGGCCCTCGGCTGCACGAGGACAGGTGGGTGGCGGGAGGGTGTTTTGCTGTTTCTAGATTGTTTGTACCAAGGGAGCATCATGCCAAGTCCCGAGCTCAGAGCCCACCTTTCTGGGCGGACCTCCCCAGGTCTCAGGTGCTTGACACCCAGGTGAGGGGAGGGGTCGGCACCGGGCTCAGGCTCCTCCCATTTAGTGCCCAGAACGTCTGCGGGGCTCCTGGAAGTGCCCCCCAAGCCAGGCAGCAGCTGGCGACTGAAGAGACGCCGCCCAGGGAGGGGTCCAGCCAGCGGTCCCCCGCCGACTTCACGGCATCTGTGTGCCCCTGCCAGGCCCTGCCCTACGTTGCCCTCCTGATCGTGATGCTGTTCTTCATCTACGCCGTGATCGGAATGCAGGTAGGACAGGCTCCCGGCCGTCTCCTCAGGCCCGGCCCCCAGCCCACACCCCCTGACGCCGGCCCCTCCTTCTGAGGCTGGAAAGGTCACCGGAACTGGAACTTTCCCCCGACCCCCGTGGTGTCCCGGGGGTGCACAGCTCTGAGACCCTCTCTCCCCATTGCCCCTGGCCCAGCTTCCACTCTATAGGGAAAAACTCCCCCAAGTTATGTGAAGGGCCTATTTGTTCATTGTTCCTCAATAAAGTATTTTTTAAAGAGGAAAGAAAAATAGTCTCAAGAATCTGCAGCCAAAAAGAAGAAAAAGGAAAGAGGAAGGCCAGTGAGCCTTGTCCCTGCACAGATGCAGGGTCGAGGTCTCAGCCTCCACCCGCTCGCAGCCCCCCTCCCGAGGGCCCAGGGCGCTTTGCTGGGATGCTTGTCCGGAGCGGGGTCCTGGGACCAGGGGCTGGACAGGGCAGCAGGTACCTGCCCCCGCGAGGCCTTCCAGGTCGCAGAGGGGACTCCGTTCAGCTTATGGGCCAGCCCGTCCGAGGTGAACTGTGACCCCTGAAGAGACCATTGAACGATGGGTGGGAACCAGGACCCCTCTGTCCACAGCTCACGGGCCCCGTCCTCTCCCCCTGCCAGGTGTTCGGGAAAATCGCCCTCAATGACACGACGGAGATCAACAGGAACAACAACTTCCAGACCTTCCCCCAGGCCGTGCTGCTCCTGTTCAGGTGAGTGCACACAGGGACACCTGCTGGGTGCGGCCCTGGCCTGGGCGCACGACCAGAGCTGGGCTGGGGGGCTGGGAAGCCCCCTGACCGGGAAGCCTTCCTTTCACTGTCGTGTATAATGACTGGACACGGCCCCTGCCGCTGACCCTGGAAGCCAGTAGGGGATCAGAATCAAATTCCAAGAGCGCCCTGGTTCGAAGCTGAGCCAGGCCTGCAGCACACTCGCTATGTGACCTTGAGTGACCTCGAGCAAGACAGCAAATGACTCCGAGCCTCAGTTTCCTCCTCAGACAAGCCCAGCTGCCAGAGTTGGTGCCACTGTCTGTTTCAGTGGCTCCGTCCACGGCACTTAGTTCCCCCCTTGGCCTTCACCCTCTGGGGGGGGCCGCGGCCACAGGTACAGCGGGGGGAGGGGTGTGTCCCGCCCGACCCCGAGGGAAGGAGTCCGTGCGGCAGCCCCATGTCTTTCCTCCTCTGGGTCCCAGTGACCCCCTGGGCTGCCCCTCCCCGGCTCTCCTCACCATCCTGCTCATCGCAGCCTGGGCTCTGGGACCCCCCACCTGGTCCAGGGCTGGTGGTGATGAGAACTGTTTACTCAGTGCCTGGACCAGATGATGCCTGGAGTCCGTTGCAGCACCTGTACTCTCCACGCTACGGTGCTGGGAGAGGCACTGAGGCCTTACCGTCCCCGGGGGTTCTTTCCGAAGATCCAGGGATCCGCCCATCAAATAACCCCACCTTCGCTATGCTCTGTGGAATCCTTTCCCCACGTCCAAGCCCACAAATCATCATTGCTCACAACGTGTTCAATCAGAACGGCAGTCCCCTTAAATATCAGTCCGACGTCACCCTCCCTCAGACGGTAGCCGTGAGAACACGGGGCCATCATAAACCACAGCCTCACAGCAACATTTACGCCTGAGCCACATTTAAGTATGGGATGTGGACGCGTGTGAGCCAGGGCACATGGGTCTCCCCTCTCCTTTCCTAAAGTCCTTGGCAACAGGAGATAGTTTGTAAAAGAACAAGGAAGGATAAAAGCCAAGAAAGAGCCATTTTGAGCCAGCAGTGCTGACGACGTCTTCAACAGAGGCCAAGCAGATGGGGTTCAGCGGACAGAGGACCAGGTTCGGAGGAAGACGCATCCCAAAGCAGGCGAGCCTGTGAAGGCGCGAGAGCGGCCAGGGCCTCCCCAGGCTCAGGGTCCACAGGGGCCAGGCACGGGACGGCTGGGGCCACGACCACACTGCCTCCGTGGGCACCCGCGTTTGGAGAGCGTTTGCTGATGCCCACAAGCTGAAAGCAGAGCCCTGCCACCACCGCCTGGGCTTTGGCGTCTAAGGAGTAGAGCAGGGCCCCAAGGGAACCCACCCTTTAAGAGAAGCTACCTGTCCACCCCACCTGGCAGCACGTCTTGTCTTGTCTTCCGTGGTCCCCAGAGAGGCTCCTGCAACGAGAACTTGATCCACAGAGTTGTGTACTGGGCCCCCGACCACAAAGAGCAGTAACAGTCACCCCAAAGTACTGGGGGAAAACCAATGTCAGAAAAGAAGTCACCACACTCACCTAACGGATGAATGAACACATCAGGAGGAAAAGAATAGGGAGAGGGAAAATATTTGAAAATAAGCATAATTTGTGTCTTTAGAGAGATTATAGAACCTGGCGCATCTGTCAGATTAGAAAGGAGTGGGAGGAGGAGGAGAAGTCATTATTAATAAGAACAAATTAACGAGAGAATTAATTACATTTAATTAAAGAGAGAACTCAGAAAATATACAATTGTTAAAATATTTATTTATTTATTTTTGGCTGCACTGGGTCTTCACTGCTGCACGCGGGCTTTCTCTAGCTGCGGCGAGCGGGGGCTACTCTTCGTTGTGGTGCACGGGGTCTAGGCGCGCAGGCTTCAGTAGTTGTGGCGCACGGGCTTAGTCGCTCCGCAGCATGTGGGATCTTCCCGGACCAGGGCTCGAACCCGCGTTCCCTGCATTGGCAGGCGGATTCTCAACCGCTGTGCCACCAAGGAAGTCCCAGTTGTTGCAATATTTTTTAAAGAGACATAGCTCAAGAAGGAATTAATGATCTGAAAGACCGAGCCAGGAATCGTCTCGGTGTACAGCCAAAAGGACAAAGAGATTGATATAAAAGTTAACACATGGAGGATAGAACCAGAAAATCCTATCTTTATGATACAAATTGAGACAAAAAAGAACTGAAGGAATGGAGAGAAGGAAATACAGGAATGAGCAAAGAAAATTTCAAATGAAGATACATGCCTTCAGATCGAAAGGCCTAGTAAGTGCAGAACAGGTTAATCCCAAAGACCCATAGCTAGACGCATGATGAAGTTTCAGGAAACCAAGAGTAAAGAAAATATCCTAAAAGTTTCCAAAGAGGAAAAGTCAATTACGTTCAACAGTAATTCTAATTGTCATTAGAATTCGCATCATCATCTACTGTATAACAGAAGACAAAAGAGTAATACATTTAGGATTAGGAGGGAAATGTATTACTGAACCTAGACTCCTATAATGCAGCCTAATCAGCATCCAAGTAACAAAGCAAAATAAAGATGCTTCCAGAAGTGTAAGAACCCAGGAAGTTTACCACATAAACCTTCTCGGAAACGATTACACAAGGATGTATTTCCACAGAATGAAAGATTAATCTAAGATGTCGAGTGGGCAGAGAAATGCTATGAGTAAAGAACCACTGAAGTTCATAGTTCTGAGCTGTCAGCAAAGAAATTATAAAGCTCGTGTTAATTCTAAATAATTGTTAAGGGAAAATACCTAAGACCTTGAATGCAATTTGGAAGTAAAACCCCATATTATCTCAACAAGGCAGGAATGATGAGAAGCATGCAAGTGTGTGAAGATTCTTCTCCTGTTTGGAGAGAAGAAATAGATACTGTTCAACTCTATGCATGGGGAGGGGGACGTGCATATAAACAGATGTTAAATATTTAAAAGTCAACCGTTAGGAAAACAGAAATGAGATAGTACATTCTAGACCACTAGAAGAAGAAAAAAGAAAACCTTAGCAATTCAGCAAAAGGAAGGAAAGACGAAAGAAGGCAGGAAAGAAAGAAAATTAAAACATAAAGTGACAGGAAAGAAAACAAAGATATTAATAATCACTGAAAATTAAAATCTTCTATTAAAAGATACTCTAATCTTGGCTTTAAGAAATCTAGCCGTAGCCTGTTTATAACAGACGGAGTAAAATAAAATGACCTAAAGAGAACAAAAATAAAGAAACAGAAAAAGAATACCAGACAATGCTTACCTAAGAAGTAGGTATAGTAATAGCAACATCAGAAGAAATAAAATTCCAGGTGAAAGGCATTAAACAGGACAAAGAAGGATATTTGATATTGATAAAAGATATAATCCATCGAGAATATATAACAATCATTAAAGCACATAAGCCTAACAATATAGTTTGGAAATATGTCAGTCAGACACGGATAGAACAATAAGGAGAAAATTCACACACACAGTCACACAAAGTGGGAGACTTTGATACAGTGTGTAGAAAGTGACAGATCATACCTGTGTGTGTGTAACTGAATCACTCTGCTATGCACCTGAAACAAACACTACATTTTTAATCAACTATACCCCGATATAAAATAAAAAGTTAAAAAAAAAATCTAAACTATAGGCAACTACCAAAAAAAGAAAAAGAGAAAGAAAATGACAGGTTAGACAGAACAAAATAGAAGAAAGGGCAAAGAACATCTAAATAACACAATTAACAAACTTCATCTAATAAATTTATACTCAGTAAATGGCAAAAAACAAAGTTCTTTTTAAGCCCCAGAAGCATTCATAAAAATTAGGCAAGATTTGAGTCACAAAGAAGAATTCAATAAATTCTAAAACTTCTCTGACTTCAATACATAAAAAATTAGGAATTAACCATAAAACCAAGTCCCTCCAAAATCTGTTCACTTAAATGTTTAGAGCCACTCTTCTAAATAACTCACAGCTGAGGCTACAAACTACTCAGAAATGAGAATGTGAGCACACTATATCTTCCTTTTTTTTTTTTTTTTAATGAGACCCCCTCGCCTGGGCCTGAGATTGTTTGTTTGTTTATTTATTTATTTATTTATTTATTTATTTATTTTTGGCTGCTTTGAGTCTTAGTTGCGGCACGTGGGATCTTTCGTTGTGGCACACGGGCTTCTCTCTAGTTGTGGCGTGCAGGTTTCTCTTCTGTAGTTGTGGCGTGCAGGCTCCAGGGCGCGTGGGCTCTGTAGTTTGTGGCACGCAGGCTCTAGTTGAGGCGTGAGAGCTCAGTAGTTGTGGCGCACGGGCTTAGCTGCCCTGCGGCATGTGGGATCTTAGTTCCCTGACCAGGGATTGAACCCATGTGCCCTGCATTGCAAGGCGGATTTTTTACCACTGGACCACCAGGGAAGTCCCACGCTATATCTTAAATTTATGAGATGCACCAGTAAGCCAAAGGACAATTCAAAGCCAAAATTAACATTTTTTTTTTTTTTTTGCGGTACGCGGGCCTCTCACTGTCGTGGCCTCTCCCGTTGCGGAGCAGAGGCTCCGGACGCGCAGGCCCAGCGGCCATGGCTCACGGGCCCAGCCGCTCCGCGGCATGTGGGATCCTCCCAGACCGGGGCGCGAACCCGGTTCCCCTGCATCGGCAGGCGGACGCGCAACCACTGCGCCACCAGGGAAGCCCTAACTTTTTTTTTAATTTACAGTAAGTAAACGAATAAATGAAAAAAGAATAGGAAAATAACCCCAAAGTGTGAAGGAATGCATTTATTAAAATAAAAGCAGAAATTAATAAAATATAAAACAAAAACATTCATCAACAAACCCTAAAACTGATTCTTTGAAAAGACCAATAAATAGGCAAACTTTCATCAAATTCAATTTTTTTAAAAAGATGCAACAGCAGGAATAAGAAAAGCAACATAATTATAGATGTGGAGTGATTTTTAAAATGATGAGAATATTATGAACAAATGAATGCCAATATATTTGAGTATCTAGATGAACTAGATGCTTTTATATAGAAAAAGAGAAATCACAAAAATTGTCTTGAGAAGAGTATTTTTTTAACTAACCACAACAGAAATGGAAAAAGTAGTCAAAATTTTAGTCCTCTAAAAGGCTAGATCTGGGCTTCCCTGGTGGCGCAGTGGTTGCGCGTCCGCCTGCCGATGCAGGGGAACCGGGTTCACGCCCCGGTCTGGGAGGATCCCACATGCCGCGGAGCGGCTGGGCCGGAGCCTGTGCTCCGCAACGGGAGAGGCCACAACAGGGGGAGGCCCGCATACCACAAAAAAAATAAATAAATAAATAAATAAAATAAAAGGCTAGATCCAATACATTTATGTTTGCTATTTGCCAAAATATCAAAGAATAAATCATTCCTATGTTACATAAACTTTCCAGGAGTAAAAATGGGTAGGAAACCTCTTTCTGTATGACTAACTACGACTGATACCAATAAGAAAGGGAAGAAAGTAAGAAATATAGATATAAAAGTGTGTAGACAGGGGCTTCCCTGGTGGCGCAGAGTCCGCCTGCCGATGGAGGGGATGCGGGTTCGTGCCCCGGGAAGATCCCGCGTGCCGCGGAGCGGCTGGACCCGTGAGCCATGGCCGCTGAGCCTGCGCGTCCGGAGCCTGTGCTCCGCAATGGGAGAGGCCACAACAGTGAGAGGCCCGCGTACCGCAAAAAAAAAAAAAAAAAAAAAAAATGTGTAGACATAACTATCTTTGTTTACAAACAACGGGCTAATCCAACTAGAAAACCCAAGCAAAGCAACTCAAAAGCCTTTATAACAAAAGGATCAGGAAGGTGACAATTAACAAAGGAAAACAATCACTTTCATGTACTGATAATGTACTAGTCTGGGCAGCCTAGTCTAACACCATAAATGGAGCGGCTCAAACAGCAGACATTTCTTTCTCACATTTCTGGAGACTGGAAGTCCAAGATCAAGGTTTCATGATTCTGTTCCTGGTGGGAACCTCTTCCTGGCCTGCAGACGGCGGCCTCATCGCCGTGTCCCCGCTTGGTGGAGAGAGAGGAGAGCGCCAATCTCCCTTCCCGTTCTTATAAAGATGCTAATCTCATCACGAGGCCCCAGCCCCATGAGCTGATCTAAACTTAAGTGCCTGCCAATGCTGTCACGTTGAGGTTTGGGGCCGCAACATACAAATTCTGAGGGGACTCATACATTCAGTCCGTAACAGGTAATAGCTGATCCATAAATATAATAAATGAGCTCATGAGCTATCACTTTTTCAACATGATACTGCAAGTTTTATCCAATGCAATAAGATGAGAAAAATAAACCAAAGGGTGAGAATTGGAGAAGAAGAAAAAATTAAATGCCAAAAAAATTGATTTTGCCAGACTCAACAACAAGAAAATAAACAATCCAATTTAAAAATGGGCAAAGGACTTGACATCTTCAAAAAAAGATATGTGAATGGCCAATGAACATAGGAAAAGATGTTCAACATCACTAATCATCAGGGAAATACAAACCAAAACCACAATGGGATACCACCCCCCACCCATCAGGATGGCTGCTATCAGAAAAACAAGTGCTGATGAGAATGTGGAGAAATTGGAACCTTTGTGCATTACGTGTAAGAATGCAAAATGGTAACAGCCACTGTTGAAAACTGTACGACGGTTCCTCAAAATATTAAAAATAGATTTAAAATACCATATGATCCAGCAATTCCACTTGTGTGTATATACCTAAAAGAATTGAAAGCAGGGTCTCAAAGAAATATTTGTACACTTCTGTTCATGGCAGCATTATTCGCAATAGCTAGAGCATGGAATCGACTGTAGGTCCATCAAGAGAAGAATGGAAAAGGAAAACGTGGTTATACCACAGTGGAACATTATTCAGCCTTAAAAAGGAAGGGAATTCCAACACCTGCTTCAACATGGATGAAACTTGAGGCCATTATGCTCAGTGAAAGAAGTCATAAAAGGACAAGTGTTCTGTATGATTCCACTCACAAGAGGCACTTAGTCAAAATCATAGACACAAAGTATAATGGTGGGTGCCAGGCGTAGGGGGGAGGGGAGGAGAGTTACTGTTTAAGAGGCATAGATTTTCAGTTTTACGAGATGAAAAGCGTTCTGGAGATGGATGTTGGTGATGGTAGGACAGCACTGTGGGTGTGTTTAATGCCACCGAACTGTACACTAAAAATGGTTAAGACGGTCAATTTTATGTTGTGTGTATTTTACCACAATTTTTAAAAGAAAATATGTAAATAAAACATCTTTTAGAAAGTCAATTGCTATGTGACCGTACAAGAGAAACCACAGAATAATAAGAGAGTTCAGCAGATCTTCTATATATAAAGTCAATAGTATTCTCTCCACATCTGTTGCAAACAGAAAATATAACTTTTTAAAGGTACCATTTATAATAGGAACATTTTACTTGTTTATCTTAAGTAAACTACCTAGAAAAAAATCTAACGAAAGATGTATATAGGGAAATTATAAACTTTTATTAAAAGACATTTTAAAAGGCCTAAATAAATGGAGAGGTGGATCGGGTTTATGGTTAGGAGACTTAATAGCAAAAAGATGTCAAATTCCTCTAGTTAATCTATATGTTGATGCAATTCCAGTAAGAGTCTCAGTGGGATTATTCGTAGAACTTAACAAGCTGATTCTAATATGTCTGCGGAATCGAAAAGGAAAAGGAAAGGGAAAAGCCAAGACAGCTTTGCAGGACAGCAGGCTGGAAGCACTGACTCTCTGTGCGAGATCAAGACTTGCTGTAAACCTGGAGTGATTCAGACAGCGTGGTACATTGAAGTCAAGACAGATGAATAAACCTATAGAACAGAAAGAAGAGGCTGGCACAAGACTCATACACGTATGGAAATGAGATTTATGTCAGAAGAGCTATTTCACATATGTAGGTAAAGGTGGACTGTTCAATAAATTGTATTAAGAAAATTGGTTATCTAGACAGAAAAAGATAAAGCATATTTCTACCTCGCATGGAGCCCCCATATAAATTCCATATTAATGGGTTATTATGAAATTATTATGAAAAACAAAACTTGGGCCTTTTAGAACATATTGGAGAATATTTTATGACCTAGAATAGGGAAGGATTTTTTAGACAAGTTGCGAAAAGCACAGAACAGAAGAAAAATTATGATCTGACCACATTAAAATGTAAAACTTGGATTCATCACAATACACCATCAATAAAGCTGGAAACGAGCCACAGACTGGAAGACACTGCTTGCGATGTGTATAACTGACAGAGGATTAACATAAAGAAAATATAAAGACCCTACGAATGAACAAGAAGACTGATAGCCCATGAGGCAGACGGGCAAAAACATGAACCTGAGATTCGGCAGGTGAAATGAAATTTCTCAGCCTATTCATCATTTTAAAACCAAATTAAAACAACAGTGAGTTATCATTTCACACCCATCATATGAGCAACCTTATTTATTTATTTATTTATTTATTTATTTATTTATTTATTTATTTATTTATTTATTTATTTATTTATTTATTTATTTATTTATTTATTTATTTATTTATTTATTTATTTATTTATTTATTTATTTATTTATTTATTTATTTATTTATTTATTTATTTATTTATTTATTTATTTATTTATTTATTTATTTATTTATTTATTTATTTATTTATTTATTTATTTATTTATTTATTTATTTATTTATTTATTTATTTATTTATTTATTTATTTATTTATTTATTTATTTATTTATTTATTTATTTATTTATTTATTTATTTCAGGGCTCTAACCCATGTCCCCTGCATCGGCAGGCGGATTCTTAACCACTGCGCCACCAGGGAAGTCCGAGCAACATTTTTTTAAATTCACTAATACCAAGAGTTGACTAGTCTAAATTCAGAATAGAAAAGTGCTTGGGCGGGGCGGGGGGCATGGGATGGGGAGGGGCTGGTAAAAGGGCACAAACTGTCAGCCATAAGGTGGGTGAGGTCTGAGGTCTAACCTCTAACGCGGTGGCCGTAGTTGATGGCGCTGACCGTATCGCTGAAACCTGCTGAGACAGTAGAACTGAAATGTTCTAGCCAAAAAAAAGAAAAGAAAACGTTTTAAAAACCTGTGAGGGGATGGGTGTGTTAATTAGGTGGGAAGAATCCTTTCACAATGCGCACATCAATCAAATCATCATGATCTACGCTCTAGCTTGCAGTTTTATTTGTCGATTCTGCCTCAATAAAACTGAGGAAAGAGCTGCCGGGTCTGTAGGGCAGTGACGCCAGGAGCGCCAATCGGGCAGACGCTTGGAGAACAAGCAGCGTTCAGTACGGTGAGGACACACCTGCCGTCCACTGGCAACTCCACCCCGAAGCAGGCGTCTGACGGCCCTGGGTGGTGACTGCAGGCTCCTTCGTGACAGCAAGACAGCCAAGAAAGGAAAAGCCTTAACAGGGCGGTGGGGTTTTTTAATGGTACGCTCATAGAGGATCTGCTACAGAGGATGAATGAACCAGAGCTAAAATGTATCCAAATGGCTAAATCTCAAAACTTAACATGGGGCTTCCCTGGTGGCGCAGTGGTTGAGAGTCCGCCGGCCGATGCAGGGGACGCGGGTTCGTGCCCCGGTCCGGGAAGACCCCACGTGCCGCGGAGCGGCTGGGCCCGTGAGCCGTGGCCGCTGAGCCTGCGCGTCCGGAGCCTGTGCTCCGCAACGGGAGAGGCCACAGCGGTGAGAGGCCCGCGTACCGCAAGAAAAAAAAAAAAAAAACTTAACATGGATTGCAAAAGGAGGGACTTTGCAGAAAAGGTGCAGTTTGTTATCTTTCACAGAAAATGTTCAGACATTCAAAGCAATGCTGTATGTTTTCCTATGTAGTGGCTGTATCAACGCTGGGGGGCTGACATACCCCAGACTCAGTTTAGCGGTTCCCCTCCGGGGAGGAGAGGGAGGAGCCTTGCGAGCCGCTCTGGGGCGTGGTCTCTCACCAGGTGCGCCACCGGGGAGGCGTGGCAGGACATCATGCTGGCCTGCATGCCAGGCAAGAAGTGCGCCCCCGAGTCGGAACCGGGCAGCAGCGCTGAGGGGGAGACGCCCTGCGGCAGCAGCTTCGCTGTCTTCTACTTCATCAGCTTCTACATGCTCTGCGCCTTTCTGGTGAGCCGGGCGGGACCCGCGGCCTTGGGTGACAAACGTGCAGTCCAGGGCCAGCCACGCCCCGCGTCCCGGCAGCTCATGTTCGGGGTGCCCCATCGGAGAGGCCGGCCTAGAGGGCTGTGTCCCTGGGATGGTCCAGCCGCACTGGAGGGAGGGGGTGAAGCTGGACCGGAGTGAGCTCAGCCAGCATCCTCTCGTCCGCTCTCAGCTCTTGCCGTGGTGGCGTCGTCCCCGAGGACAGGAGGCCACTTAAACATTTCTGGCACTTTGATGAGGAGCGAGGGAGGGGTGGTGGACAGTCACCCCCATCCCTGGCAGCCCCGCGCGGCAGCTGGGTGTGAGGGGAGCTGCCGGCCCACAGGTGGGGTTCGCCTGCGCAAGCCCGAGGGGAGCTGGGTCAGGTCCTCGTCCCAGGGAGCCGCGTTCCGGGGCCGGTGTTTTCAGTGGTGCCGCCGGGCGGCCTTCAGAGCTCTCGGCTCGTGCCGCGCGTGGCCTGCTAACCACGTGTGCTGGAAGGGCCCCCGCGGGCGTCCCCCGCGCTCTCCCTTCCCCGCAGATCATCAACCTCTTCGTAGCCGTCATCATGGACAACTTTGACTACCTGACGAGGGACTGGTCCATCCTGGGTCCCCACCACCTGGACGAATTTAAGAGAATCTGGGCGGAGTATGATCCTGAAGCCAAGTAAGGCCCCAGCGGGAAACCCAGTCCCCAGAGCAGCAGGGGGACCGCGCGGCCACACCTGTGGAGGAGGGTCAAGACGGGTTAGCACCGGGTGGACCCACAGCAAACACTGAGCTGCACGGGACACGGGGCTCAAGGGGCAGGGCCGGCGACAGGAGGGCTTTGGCTGAGCCGAGAGCACGCCTGCTCTTTTCAGCTGAACAGGACAGGAGGGCCTGGTGTTGGAATAAGCAGTAGGTACCCGAGTCGGGGTGTCCGGGGCCAGGCAGGTCCTGCCTGCCTTTCTGCCACAGGTCCGTCCATCCAGCCACCACGTTTGGCTGACACTCTGGAAATACCCTTGGGTCAGACGGTTGGTTCATTGAAGCAGGAGTAATATTGAGAATTTCGTTGCCTACTAAAATCCCTTCCACCGTGAACACAGCACTGATGGAAAATTACTCCTTAAAAACCTAAGCACGTGGGCTTCCCCGGTGGCGCAGTGGCTGGGAGTCCGCCCGCCGATGCGGGGGACGCGGGTTCGCGCCCCGGTCCGGGAGGATCCCGCGTGCCGCGGAGCGGCTGGGCCCGTGAGCCACGGCCGCTGAGCCTGCGCGTCCGGAGCCTGCGCTCCGCAACGGGAGAGGCCACGGCAGTGAGAGGCCCGCGCACCACAAAAAAAAAAAAACAAAAAACAAAACCTAACCACGCGTAGCTGCTGGTTTTGGAGTTTTGCCGTGCGGTCCTGCAACTCAGCCCCGGTTTCGTCACTCGGGTCCAGTCGTGGCGAGGTCCTTCTGCAGGGGGATCCCCCGCCCTGCGTGCACAAGTCCTGGGCTACTGGCCGAGACCACTGCACTGACCTTCCCCCCGCTCCTGCCTCTTCTAGGGGTCGCATCAAACACCTGGACGTGGTGACCCTGCTCCGGAGAATTCAGCCCCCGCTGGGCTTTGGGAAGCTGTGCCCTCACCGCGTGGCTTGCAAAGTAAGAGATGAGCTGGGCTCGTGGGAGACACCACACGGGAGGGGAGATGCCTCTTGTGACCTTGGTCAGGACGTCAAGGCTCTAGGGGATGAGGACAGTATTTTAGTAGCCTAAAGAAAGGAGCCAGAGGCAGAATAGGCGTTAGGGGCTCTTCCCAGACTGTGGAGGAAACGCGGGGTGACACACGCACGCGCAGTTCGAGCCCCCCCCCTTCGGCATCCTCCTGCCCCGGGGGCTCCGCGGGAGGGCGCTGCGGGAGCCGGCTGCTGTGGTGACCGGCCCCGCCCCCGCAGCGCCTGGTCTCCATGAACATGCCCCTGAACAGCGACGGGACCGTCATGTTCAACGCCACCCTGTTTGCCCTGGTCCGGACGGCCCTGAGGATCAAAACGGAAGGTAAGGCCATCCGGGGACCCCGGGAGAGCCACCGGGAGACCTAGTGGACCTGCCGGAGCCCAGCTCGGCCCCTGCGGGCCGCCAGAGCCTCAGCCCGGCAGTAGCTGTCACCTCCGGGGATACTCGCGGTGCCAGGTCTGCTCGTGTGCCCGTTGCTCCTTGAATGGCCTCCTCGCCTGTACTTTTTAGAGCTCATCCTGGGTGTCACCTCAGAGCCCTTGGGTGTAGTTCAGAGAGCAGGAGATGAGGGTTACCTGAAACGGAGCTGAGCCCCAGCACAGTGGGATTTCACTGGCTGCAAGGGGGTCTCAAGCGTTCAACTCTCCCTGCAAGTTAAACTCCTGTGTCGGTCGGGAAGGGGTCAGCGCGGACGCGGTGACTGGGGCCGAGGTCGGCCCTCGCCAGCCTGCACGCGGGGGCTCGGCCAGCCGGTAGGTGGGGGTCAGGGGCCCCGTGCTCCTCGTACGGGGCTCCCTCACGGGGGCGGGGCGTGCTCCCCCGTGTTGCCCGGCGGGAGGGACCGTCATCCAGGTTGTACGATGGGGGCCTGTGGCCAGCAGCTCGGCTTCGATGACCCGCTGTCCTGACAGCTGCCTGGTGCTCCTGAACCGCTCTGCAGGGGCTACAGGTGCACCTGACGAGATGCAGCCGCTTCCCCAGAGCTCCCAGCCTCCTCCTGCGATTCGCGGAGCTGGAGCTTGTCTGAGACGCTGAGTCCCAGCCCCAGCCCCGAACTCGGAACGTGCATCCTGCGCCAGCCGCGGGGGATTCACGTGAGCAAAGTCTGAAACCCACCGGCACAGTAATTAGAGAAAACTCGGGTGGGACGGGCAGTGTCGCCTTTCCCTTCTGACGTTTGGATCTCAGAGCCTCAGGAGGCCGGAGCCCTGGGCGGGGCAACAGGGGACTGGACCCTGATATCGTGTGACGGTCAGGGAGTCGCTCTCTGCCTCAGTTTCTTCATTTGTAAAACGAGAAAGGTGGCGTCTTGTGGAATTCAGTTCAGTGGACAAGCCAAGAGGTGCCTTCTCTCAGCTAAATCCTTTCAGAAAATAACAGAAACATCCTAGATGAAGGAAAGGAACAGGGCCAGCAAGATGCATGTCAAAATAATGAGCTAGGGGGCTTCCCTGGTGGCGCAGTGGGGCCTGCGCGTCCGGAGCCTGTGCTCCGCAATGGGAGAGGCCACGGCAGAGGGAGGCCCGCATACCACAAAAATAATAATAATAATAATAATGAGCTAATTTTAAAAAAAATTGTAAAAGTTCAAGTTCTGGTGCTGAACTAAAAAGAAACGAAGGCTGAAGGATATGCTCTGAGTAGCCAAGGCCATAACTCAACCTGAAACAGGTGTAAACAGGCCTGTTTCTGCCGACCAAAGGATGGAACACGCATTTCGTGTACGCGTGTGTGTGACTGGGGGAAACCTGGAAGGAAGTTTGCTAACATGTTAGCCTTGATTGTCGTGAGCCGTGGAAGCAGCCGTGACTTCTCTTCACTTCCTTTACCTTCTTCCTTTCCTTTTGTTACTTTCCAAATTTTCCACAATGACTGTGGTTACAATTCCCTCCAGGAGGGAAGGTTTTCTTTCTCAAGGAGGGAAGATAGAAAGACTCCTGGAAGGAACGTGTTGTGGTCCTTAAGTTTCGATGTAAAGTGAGGATATGAATTTTCATCCCGTGGAGGAATGAGAAGCACTGACGCTGGAGCCAGGACTCGGCACCGTCAAGGTGCTCGTCGGAGCAAACCAAGTCCCGGACAAAGAATCTTCAACCTTAGAGCCGGACACGCACAGCCCATCCTGCGGAAACGCTCTCCCGAGACCCGGGGAGAAGCCAGCCGCGCGCCGACTAGTCAAGCCAAGAAGTAAAGGAAACTTCAAACACACAGACCTTTGTCTGCTGAGCAGCGCCGCCCCTGTAGCTCAGAATTCTGCATTGTTCACGTTAAATTCCGCTGGATGGGTAGATCTCACGTTCAGTGTTCTTACCACCATAAAATACAATTGAAAAATGAAAAAAGGGCAACTTCCCTGACGGTCCAGTGGTTAAGACTCCGCGCTTCCACTGCAGGGGGCACAGGTTCGATCCCTGGTCGGGGAGCTAAGATCCCGCGTGCCGCGCGGCGCTGCCAACAGAAAAAAGGAGTAGTTCTCAAAGGGCCCACAACGCCAACTCGGGGCAAACCTTCATCAGAGACGAGCACGCTCCCCGCCTGCAACAAACGTGTTAAACTCTTAAGTCCGGGAGACAAAGGTGAGTTCTTAGAAGCAACTACAAAGGAACTGGAGAAAGCATCTACATTTGGGAGACTAAGTCCCACATGGTCCTTACCCTTCAGACTGTGAGCTGGGATATTTGGAGAGAAATTAGCACCTGCCCCAGAGAACCAGAAGTGTCCCAAGCCCCATCAACCCAGGACACAGAAGGCAGATGTCCTGAAACACTTCGATGACATGAAGCAAGGGTTATGAAGTTCGAGGTTACACAGATCACGGTGAGAATGAACTAAGGCTTGGGGAAAAGTGGCAGAGCCTTTTGGAAGATGTGGCATCGCACGGGCCTGTCGCAACAAATTATCACAAACTGGGGGCTTCAAACAACAGAAGTTCATTCTCTCACGGTCAGGAGGCCAGAAGTCTGAAGGCGAGGGGCCGGCGGTCAGCGGGGGGGGTTCCTCCGGAGGCGCCGAGGGGGTCTGTCCCGGCCTGCCCTGGCGGCTGGCGGTGCGGGCAGTGCTGGGCCCCCCAGGCACGTAGCTGGGTCTCTCCGGTCCCTGAGTCCGTCGCCCCCGCCCCCGCTGGCTTCTCTGAGCGTCTCCGTGCCTCCCCTCCTCTTACGAGGACACCGGTCACATCGGATGCGCGCCGTCCCCTCCCCCAACGAGCACGACCTCATCTCAGCTGACACACCTGCGAAGATTTCTACCTACAGGCCGCCTGAGGTTCCAGGTGGGTGTGAACGTGGGGGCACCGTGGCGCCCGGCGCGGAACAAGTGTATCTGAGCATCGTGTCAATCAGGGCTCCTGCTGCACGTGTCGGGACCCGCCGGCCACCTCCCCGGCGCTGTGCTCGCCCGCTGCCGTGTCACCACCCCCCAGCACCTCCCACTCAGAAGGTCTGGAGTCCAGCCATGGGGCCTCCAGGCCAAAACCAGCCCGTTGACCCGGACATGTCCTCTCCCGGGGCTCGGGGAAGAGTCCACCTGCGGCTTTGCTCGGGCTGTCGGCAGACGCACTCGCTGCAGGTGCAGGACCCGCTCTCGGCTGCGGCCCCTCGGCCCCTGAGCTCCGCACCCAGCCCTGCACCTGCCCTGCTCCCCACCACGGAGGACTCTCTTGTCTTTGGCCCCCGTCGTGAATTTACTTTTGTTTGTTTTTTGCTTTGTATGATTTTTTATTGAGTCATAACTAACATGTAACATTACATTTGTTTCAGATGAACAACATAGTGATCCCGTATTTGTATTTATTGCAAAACGATCACTACAAGTCTGGTTAACATCCATCACCTCGCAGTTACAATTTTTTTCTTGTGATGAGAACTTTAAGATCTACTCTCTTAGCAGCCTGCACATGTACAGTACAGTGTCGTTAACTGTGGTCCCCATGCTGTACTTTACGTCCTCAGGACATATTTATTTTATAACTGGGAGTCTGCCCCTGAGAACCCTCTCCTTGTGAAGAGCAAATCCACTCCTGGGATTAGCTCAGGCCCCACTGGACAGCCTCCCCGTCCTAAGGGCACATGTGCCGTCTAACATAACCCGACCGCAGGGTAAGGCCCCGAGTTCACGGGCCCGGGGGCCATGCAGGGCGCGTGCTTGGTGGTGGCGGGAGAGAGCTGGGGGCGTGTTAGACCCAGCCCCTCAGTCCTCTCTTACGGCTGGGGGTCTCAGCTTTCCTCTCCCAGGGCTGTAAGGCCAGTACCCCAGAGGCACACAGAGAGGCACCTAATTAAGCCTGTTTTGCCAGTGGAGAAAGGAGACCCAGAGACGCCCCCAACCTCAGGACCCCCTGTCTTCTGGTTTCTGCTTCCACGCCAAGGTTTTGCCACCTCCTCCCGGCAGAAGACTCAGCAAAGGGCTTTGACACAGAGACCCCCGAGCATGGACGCTCCACGTGGGTCTGCAGGGGGGACCACACTTCCTTCCAGTCGCCCACGTTTCCCTGGCGGCCCAGGGGGAGCCCCTGTGGCCGTCCAGCTCGATCCAGCCCCAGCAGTCTCATGGGCCTCAGGGACCCCCTCAAGGAGAAGGAGGAACAGCGAGTGGGTGCAGGGTTGCCCTGGCGGCCGAGCAGCAGGTGGGGAGGAAGGCGAGAGAGGCCAAGAGGGGATGGAAGTGGACAGCAGGAACCCCGGGGGGGAAGATAACGGGGCTGACGGGTCAGAGCCACTGCGGACAGAGCCCGCGGGCCGCGGCCACCACTCCCACGGAAGGACCAGCCCCCGGGAGGCCCTCGGGGGCAGCTGGTCAGTCGGCCTTGCGTCTCCCTCCCCACAGGGAACCTGGAACAGGCCAACGAGGAGCTGCGGGCCATCATCAAGAAGATCTGGAAGCGGACCAGCATGAAGCTGCTGGACCAGGTGGTGCCGCCTGCGGGAGGTGAGTCACCCCACCCCGGGCGCATGCGGGTCCCGAGTCCAGGCTGCGGGAGGCCTGCCCTTTCGGGCTGGAGCCTGGTCCAAGCCTGAGGTCACAGAGGAGGCCGAGCTAGGCCCCCCGATGCCTGGAGGTTTGGCAGAACCTCAAGGAAACTCTGCAAAGTAGAGCTTTCCCCGTAACCTGCTGGGCTGGGTGCTCTAGGGATGATGGCGCCCTGGAGCAGGAGCCCCCCGGGACGCCCCTTCCTGTTCCTCCCGGGGCAGTGTTTGTCGACTCTGTCAACTGTCCTCCGTATACAGTTGCCAAAGTATGAGTACAACACTTTAATACGGAATATGTTAAAATCAAATGTTTTTCAATAAATAAATACCCAGGGACAACTCAGGGGCCCGAATTTCTAGTTAACTGACCAACGCGCGTCTGCACCCACTGTTATGAATAAGTTTGTGTTTAAAGGAAACAAACAGTGCTGACATTGTTGACATTTTGTGTTTGTCTTTTTGAAGTAAGGGCTTATGGAATATCTTTAAATAAGTACAGACCCCTCTGGGGCACACACGTGGGGTAAGTGCAGGCTGACCACGGGGTCCAGCACAGTGGGGGTCACATTCGCGGAGCGGTGCCATCAGGGATACAGTTTTCTGAAACGTGAACCCTTCTTGCTCAGGTTGAAACAAAACAAAGTGGTCTTCCGTCCACTTACCAGGGAAACTCTGGAATATCATAGCCGTGCAGGTCCCACGTGGAGCCAAGTTAGGGTCTTAGCTCAGGTGGTTATAAGCGGGAGGTCCCCCCACAGACGTCTGGCATGACCTTGGCAGGGTGCAAAGGTAGAATTCACTGTGCTTTTCGGGACACATCCAGAGCCACGTCATTCACGCCAGCAGCGTCCCCAGAGCATGGTGACAATCGCGGTGACACTGAGAAAGTCCCATACATTCCCAAAACACTCCTTAAAAGGGGGTGCTACCCCTGACGAGACCCACCCCCGGAAGGAAGGCAGGCCTGGGGACGGGCACCACCCAGCCTGGCGTCACACGCACCATGTCCCTTAATCCTCATCACGGTTCTGTGACGCCTGCTCTAGGAGCTGCTTCTCAGCTGCTGAGTAGCTGACCCCAGGCTGGTGGTGAGAGCCCTGCGGATTCAGGACCCAGGTCCAAGGGGGCCACACTTCCCACCAGAGCCAGTCTTCCCCGATTCACGGCAGACAGGGCTCGGGCATCCCCTCCACGTGGGGCTGGGGCCCCTGCCGGCTGGACGGAAGGCAAGCGGCTGTGGGTTTGGCTATTCTCACGGGACAGCTAGGAGCAGGAGAGCCATCACAGCCCCCAGATGCAACCCAGCAGCCTTCTCCAGGCCTTCCGCCCCGTCCTCCCCCAAGAACCGGAAGATGGGGGAGGGGGGCTCCTCGTGGGGCATGAACTGCTCCCCTCGGGGCCCCACCCGCTTCTCACCACCCACTTCGTTCCCAAGACGGAGGCTGATTCTGTCTTGAGTCACTTGGGCACCAGCCCAGCCACGGGGTTAGAAAGCCCCAACCAAGATGGGAGGGCTGCGCCCCTCCCGCCAGCCCTTAAGCAGAACGCTAGCCCTTCGGGGCCTGGGCGATTATCAGTGGGTGCCTGGAGTTCGGAATCAAAAAAAGAGTTAATCAACAAGGTCAGTTAAGTTAAAAATGCAAGGTGGGAAATAATTTTGACAATAGGCTACTTTTTCTGTGAAAAAAGAGGGAGTAGGAATATATTTGCTTGTTTGCAGGAAGCATTTGCATAAAGAATCTCTGGGGAAATAAGAATCGAACGAGAAAGGTTATCTGATAGGAGGTGGGGGGAGAGACTCTTCACTGTACACACACCTTTTTGTATATTTTTGTCTTTTTGAATCACGTGCACGGAGAGCCTCTTCCAAAAAATTTAATTGAGAAAACTTAAGAAGGCGTAGATGCTGAAAAAAGGTTCCTGAAGCCTGGCCAGGGCCCCCGTTTACACTCTGTTCACCCTGTCCTCCCTTTGCTCTCAGATGATGAGGTCACGGTGGGCAAGTTTTACGCTACTTTCCTGATCCAAGAGTATTTCCGGAAATTCAAGAAGCGCAAAGAGCAGGGCCTGGTGGGCAAGCCCTCCCAGAGGAACGCCCTGTCCCTGCAGGTGAGGGGTCCTCGCCCCCCGGGGGGCCTGGCACCCTCCTCTCGCCTCTGCCAGGTCCGGGGCTCTCACGGGCTGGCTGAAGGAGGTCCCTTCCTGAGGGCCCTGAGCCTTCCGCAAGGTGGATGCTGCAGGGGTGACCCTCCCCTCCTGTGGCCTCGCAGCCCGCAGAGCTCGGGGAGCGGGCGGGGGGCTCTGCTGACGCCCCCGAAACAGCCCCTCCCAACATGCCTTCATCCCCCGTGGACCTCCGGAGGCTGGCCTGCTGCGGGGAGAAGCACAGGGGCGGGTGGGTGGCAGCTGGGGCACCAGGGCCCTCACGCATCATCCCCCGGGGCTCCAGGCTGGTCTGCGCACCCTGCATGACCTCGGGCCCGAGATCCGCCGGGCCATCTCCGGGGACCTGACCGCCGAGGAGGAGCTGGACAAGGCCATGAAGGAGGCTGTGTCCGCGGCCTCGGAAGACGACATCTTCAGGGTAGGGGGGTGCCCCGGCCGCGGTCTTCAGCCTCCGTAGAGCTGGGTTTGGAGCAGAAGGGTGGGCTGGCGTCCTGAATCCAGGGAGGAAGCGCTGAGTCTTCGGCAGAATCCCAGCTCCCCGCCCCCGGCCCCTCCCCCCAGCCCTCTCCCATCCCTCCACCTCATCCGAGCCTAGTCCTTCTCAAGCCGGCCTCCCCGGACCCGGCAGCTCCCAGAGCATCACTGGCCCTTGGAGAAGGCGGGAGGAAGCTGTTTTCCTAAGGAAATGTTTCTTAGGAGACGTTTCTACATTACACATCGCAAAGTGCTGGCCTTTGGGCCACATCGAATCCACAGACCTATTTTGTTTGCCAACACTTGAAAATCCGGCACATCCAAATAAAATTCTAGACTTCTAGCCTCTCTTGAAAACCCAGAAGCTGTGCAGCGTCAGGCAGCAGAGGTCTGGAAGCCAGTGGCGACCTTGACTTAGACCGTGAGGTCTCCAGGCCCCAAAGCCCCCTCCGGCCTCCTCTCTCCCCTCCTGGATACCGAGGCTGCCATCAGTTTTATATATATTTTTTTAAATTTTTTAAAATTTATTTAATTTATTTTTTATCTATTTTATAAATTTATTTATTTATTTATTTATTTTCGGCCGCGTTGGGTCTTCATTGCCGCGCGCGGGCTCTCTCTAGTCGCGGCGAGCGGGGGCTGCTCTTCGTTGCGGTGCGCGGGCTTCTCACTGCGGTGGCCTCTCTTGTTGCGGGGCACGGGCTCTAGGCGCACGGGCTTCAGTAGTTGTGGCACGCGGGTTCAGTAGTTGTGGCTCACGGGCTCTAGAGCGCAGGCTCGGTAGTTGTGGCGCACGGGCTTAGTTGCTCCGCGGCGTGTGGGATCTTCCCGGACCAGGGCTCGAACCCACGTCCCCTGCACTGGCAGGCGGATTCCTAACCACCGCGCCACCAGGGAAGCCCCTGCCATCAGTTTTAACAGTGAAAACTAGTGCCCGCTGGAATTCTGGGGCCCTTGCACCCAGCTCTCTTCATGAACCCCCAAGGTATTTGGCTAAAAATCCTATAGCAAGTGAGACGCTACCACCCAGAACTGCGCTAGGGCCTCTCACCCCGCCTCCCGGCCCCAGCAGGCTCCCAGGCGGGGTGGAAACATGGGGGTGAGAGGAGCCCGTCACCCTGAGGCTGTCCTGTCCTCACCACCCTCCTCCTCGACACTGTGAAATGTCCGTCACTGAATGGCCTCGGGGACACAGTAGCATGTCAGTGTGACCCCAAGAGACCCCCAGCCTTGCAGGTAGCTACTCGCCCACTTGCCCGGGACAAGGGGGGAAGTCGGGGGAAAACACTGGTTCCTGATTTGAAATCTAAGACTCTCCCAGGGGAAAGGAGGCCAGAGTGTAATTGGTGTAGTAACCAAGTCCTTCTTGTTCTCAGAACCATTTGGCCAACGTAGTTCCTAGCTCAGTGAGCCAGTTGGATGCCTTTTTTCAAATCCCGTTAGAACCTTCGGGCCCCTTTTTCCACCCCTTGGCCCTCCCGTGGCCCACTGCTGCAGTGAGGGGTCTCCTCCCCCGACTCGGCCACGTGTTGCCCGGCGGGCCGGGCCCCCCACACACCCCTCCCTCCGTCTCGCCTGCAGAGGGCCGGCGGCCTTTTCGGCAACCACGTGCGCTGCTCCCCCAGCGCCAGCCGGAGTGCCTTCCCCCAGACCTTCACCACCCAGCGTCCTCTGCACATCAGCAAGGCGGGCGCCGGCCAGGGTGACGCGGAGTCGCCCTCCCACGAGAAACTGGTGGACTCCACCTTCACGCCCAGCAGCTACTCGTCCATGGGTTCCAACGCCAACATCAACAACGCCAACAACACCGCCCTGGGCCGCTGCCCCCGCCCTGCCGGCCAGCCCGGCGCTGTCAGCCTCAGCACCGTGGAGGCCCGTGGGCCCCCCTTGTCCCCCGCTGTCCAGGTGCAGGGGGCCTCGTGGAGGCTCAGCTCCAAGAGGTGAGCAAGGGGGTGCACGGGAGGGGCTTGGGGAGGAGCATTTGACCCCTCAGCCCTCCAGCTGGGATGGAGGCTGCTGCCCAGACGCCGGCCAGAGGGCGGCCAACGCAGCCTCCCGGGTCCTGCAGCCGCACTCGGGAGGCCCCGTGGCACCACTGGCCGGCAGGTGTCCCGAGGCGCGCGCCTCCGGACGGGGCCTTCTCTGCTTTCTCCCCCAGAGCAGAGGGGCCCTGGCCCCGATGTCCGAGATGTTTGCATCCTGGAGACACCACCGTCTCCGCCCCCTGGGCCTTTCTCAAGTCTCTGCCCAAACCTGGCCTTGGGCCCCCAGGGGATGGGGCAGGCCCACCCCCTCTTCTTCGTGCCCTTCTCGTCCCCGGGAGGCAGGCGGCCCTTTGCTGGGCGCTTGCCTGCTCTGACCCCGCGCGGGATCATTCCTGGCAGTCCTGACGGCGTCTCCTGGCTCCTGTCCCTTTCTTTTCTCCCACCCGCTGCTCCCTGGTGCCCCAGGACCCACCGCCATGATGTGCTGGGGCAGTCGGCGCACACTTCCACGCTCTGGGCCTCGGGAAGTGCCTCATTTGTATCAGCAGCCCCGGGCTCCCAGGCCCGGCAGGATCTGAACACTTCACCCTTAGCTGAGCTGCCCCTCCGAGCGGGACAGCAGCCCCCAGCAGCCCCGTTTCTGGGGCAGACCTCCTTGCCTCCCCTCCAGCTCAGATCCAGAAGTGATCTTTTCTGGATCCCTGGGCAAGTGTCCTGAGCTGCGTTCATCCCAGAGGCCAGCTCCCGGGCCCCCGGCGTTCACGTCCCTTCCTCACGCCCGCGTCAGCCGAGGTTCCAGCCTGGGCCGTGTCCCGCCCCTCCCACGCCAGCAAGAGCATTCAGAATCTCCTGCGTCATTCAACTGGGGGAGGGCACCATCGGTCAGGGCCCCCAGAGATCCGCCCGGACCCTCCCTGCGTGGCTCACAGACCCAGGGTCAGAGCTGGAGACTGACCCAGCGCTCAGATCTGAGAGGACAAGCTGGAGTATCTCCCAGAGGCCCTGGGAGTCCGAGCATAAAGGGGGCCCAGCACTCAGGGCCTATAGGAAGAAAGGTGGAGGGAGACACCAAGCAGGACGCAGACCGGGGGGGGAAGACAGAGGCCAGAGCTAAGGACCACATGGCCAAGTGAGCGGGAGGCCAGGGCCTGGAGGGGAAGAAGCTCAGGCTGAGGCACGTTCTGGTGTAGAAGGTCTCCAGCTCAGGGGGACTCAGGTGTGAGGGGGACGCAGGCTCGGGGGGCTCAGGCTCACTCCCCACTGCTCAGAAGAACGAACCCCTTTGTGAGGCCTCTCCTCTGTGCTCTGCTCTACGGGGTCAGCACCAGATCGAAAGCATGTCACGTGTGACACCGGGAAGTCCTCGGCACTGCCCAGCAAATGCCCACAGGCCCGGCTGTCTGCAGTAGAGGGAAGGGACCGCCCCCTCGCTGGCCCCCCCCCCCACCGGATAGTGCAGCCGGCCCTGAGCCGGGCAGGCAGACAGTGTTACTGGTGGGGACGTTAGTCATGAGTGGGCTGCATGACTTACCCCAGAGGGTAACCACCGGGTCAGAACTCAAGATCCCCTTGGATCCTAGCCCGGAGGCCCTTCCCCGCCATGGAACCCTGATGGTAACACTCCTCGGCTCCATCAGTGGTCGTGTGCGTGTGTGTGTGCGTGTGCGTGTGCGTGTGTGTGTGTGATGCCTCCCCTGCCGGGGGCAGGGGAGGGGCTGGCGGTTGCTGACTTTTGTCTCTACCCCGGACACTTTAGGTGCCCCTCCCGGGACAGCCAGATAGCCATGGTGTGTCAGGAGGAGGCCCCTCGGGGCGAGACTTGTGACCTGAGGATGGATGAGGACGCCGAGTACGGCAGCGAGCCCAGCCTGATCTCCACGGAGATGTGAGCTTTGCCCTCCCCGGCTGCCCGAGAAGGGGAGGGTAGGGGGTGACGGGCGGGTCCCTGGAATCCTCCTCTGGCAGCTGCAAAGCAGAGGAAGCCCCCCACCCTCATACACACGGTCCCCTGATTGGCTTGGCGCTTCCTCATGACACGATGCTTTCAGGAAAACTGCTAAACGTTGTTTCCTAGGCTTTCTTGACGCGTGTACATATTGACAATTAAATATTCGTGAAACTGCCTATAATAAGGCTGCCAGCAGAGAGCGCTGTTGTCAGCCGTAGCTGAGATTTCCATCACAGCCGGAATTTTTTAAGAGAAGGGTTTTTTAACCGCAGATCCAGACCCGTTAGGAAGCTGTGACATTTGCTTAGTCAGTTACAATCAACACTTTTAAAAGAAATCATAGCACAGAATAGCATAGAATAGGATAGAAAAGGACAATAGGAAAGAGCGTATTCAAAGTCACAAAGGTAGTAGTATTTTGTGAAGCATTTGTTGCCAAGTCCCATAAAATGTATCCGTGACTGTGAGTTGCGTTCACAAAGGTGAACCTGTGTTAGAAGATTTCCTGAGAGGAGCAGTTTATCACAAGGAAGGACCAGCCCTTTCGGCTTTCGCTGTTCAGAGGATGCAGATTAACACATGGCCACATACCCGAGAAGTCAAGAAAAGCGTCTGGGCTCGCGGTGCGTGCTTGGTGCTTGCAGGCCCTCTGCTAGATGGTGGACAAACCGGCCTCGGTAACCAAGGGCGGTCACAGCCTCGTTAAGGAGCTAAGAGGATCTCAGAGGAGGAAAAGAAAGATCTCCTAAGTAGCTGCTCACAGAGTGGTGCAAACAGCGAGAGTACAGACGTTCAGAGAAGGTCAAGGTCGGAGAGAGGCACCAGGCACGAGGTCACACAGAAGCTGGGTCTTCAGGAGTGGTTACGGTCTGGATAAGAAGAAAATGTAATAGGGAGGGTGACCAAGCTGAACTTGAGAGGCAAGCATGGTGGGTTTTATCCAGAACCTTCCCTGCATGTCTGCAAATGCTTGCGGACAGCACACCAGGAGCACAGGCTCTGTCCTCAAAGTACATGGAGTCACACCAGGCACAGGCGGTGGCCTCGTCTGTGACCCGAAGGGCTTAGAGCACAAGCGGGCACTCGGGTGCAGACGGCTCCACTAGGGGTTGCAAAATCAACTTAGGAGCTTTTTTCAGTGAAATAGCCCAGGCCAAGGCAGAACAGAGGCTCTCGGGTGCAGCGGATTCAGGGAAGGTAATCGTGGACCCGAGACCAGCCCTTGGGCACGTCTGTCGTGTGCCCTGGGCCAGGAGGAGCCGTTTCTCACCGAGTCCCCGTTAGAAGGCCCGGGAGCTGTTGACTCACTAGACACCCCCAAGGGCCCGCAGCTGCCCCTCACCGGTGACCGCACGTTCGCGCTCTTGCTGACCAAGGGTGGGCGGGCCCGGAGAGCGAGGGTGCACGAGCGCGGTCTCGCGCTGGGAGTGGCCGTGGTAGACGGCATCCGCCTGCGAGCACGCCATCGCGGAGAGAAGCTGCAGGCCCAGAATCCGTTTCCAGCTTTCTCAGCAGCGGTGGTCCCCCGCCTCGAATCACAAGTGCGGGAGGACACACGGGCACAGGCGGAAGGGGACGGGAACATCTGTGACAGCAGAGAGCGCGGCCTTTAGAGAGCACAGAGTGGGGGTCCCCTCGCTAAGGGAAAAAGCAGGCTGCCCGGAGGTGACGGTGCCCAGTGTCCTCTGCTCCAGGCTCTCCTACCAGGACGACGAGAATCGGCAGCTGGCGCCCGCCGAGGAGGACAGGAGAGACATCCATCTGTCTCCGAAGAGGGGCTTCCTGCGCTCCGCCTCCCTAGGTAACCTCAGACCCTCTCTCTAAAGGTGGCCACGCCCCCCGACGGTGGCCAGGCACACAGGGGTGACTGAGGAACGTCCCCTCGTGGGGCCCAAGTGGCCCACGGCTGGGCTGGACGTGTGCTAATGGGGCATCTCAGCGAGGGGCCCGGGGTGGGGGGAGGGGGCATCCTTGCCCCTCCCTCGCTGTGAGCCGTCGGGGCCGTGTCATCTTCTTCTCTCTCTCTCTCCCTTTTTTTTTTTATTTAAATATTTATTTATTTATTTGGTTGTGCCGGGTCTTAGTTGTGGCTCACCGGCTCCTTAGTTGCAGCATGCAGGCTCCTTAGTTGTGGCAGGCATGTGGGATCTAGTTCCCCGACCAGGGATCGAACCCGGGCCCCCTGCATTGGGAGCGCAGAGTCTTATCCAGGGAAGTCCTCCGTGTCATCTTCTGTGCTGACCCATCGCTTGCTCCGCAGGTCGAAGGGCCTCCTTCCACCTGGAGTGTCTGAAGCGACAGAAGAATCCAGGGGGAGACATCTCTCAGAAGACAGTCCTGCCCCTGCATCTCGTTCACCATCAGGTAGCCCCCACTTTGGGACAGGCCACAGGCCGCCACCTAGCAGGCTAGACAACCCCGTGATGATCGTGCAGCAAACCCCCCAGATGCCCGTCAGCCTTCCTGTCCAGACCACGGCTGTGTCCCCACCCCTGGCCCTAACAGCCCCCAGGGAGGGGGCTCTTCCCACACGAGGACCGTGCTCTCCCGGGCGGGAGGTCCTGGGGAGCAGGAGCCCCTCTGGAGGCTGGAAGGACCAGCTGCTCCGGGTTGGCCGGAGCATCCTCCTCCCAGTGGCCAGATGTTCCCTCCCCGGGAGTGGCTACACGACAGGCAGGTGCGGTCACACCTAGAGCCATAAGACGCCTGGACATTTAGCTGCACAAAAATCCACCCACTGGAATATGGAAATGACCAGAGAGTGTTCCGGCAGCATGGTCAGGGACAGGGGTGACGTCGGGAAAGCGGGTCCAGGCAGATTCAGTAGTTGAACCGGCTCTTGGCCTGGGTGATGCCAAAAGATGGCGAAATCCAAGACCCCAGCATCAAGCTGCTCTTGGGACCCTAGAACCGACGGAGATTCCCAACAGCTAAACCATTAGGGTCCTAGCTAGATTCTCCGCACCTTCTGACCTCCGTGATTACGCTCCCTTACCACGGGCCTTGGCTTTAAATGACTCTTTTATCCCCAAAAGGCATTCAGTGCCAATCAAAGCTTACAGTCGGCGTAAGTCAGCCAGCATGGCTCTGCCAGGACGACGGCGTTTCTGCTCCAGGAAATACGCGCTGTTGCTCAGCCTGTGTGCCAACGCACGAATACGCGTGGTCTCCACAGGGCTTTCTGGAATGTCGAGCAGCGCCTTACACTTCCCTCAGATCCCCAGGGACCCAGGACCCCAGACTGGGGGCCCTCGAGAGCAGTGGGCAGGGAGGCCAGCAGGGGACTCCGCGTGTGCTTCTCTGAGAGATTTCTAGAAGCTGATCTCACCCGTCTCTGCTTATCGTGCTGGAAGGAAAACCTCCCTCGGCTTACAGCCTCCCCTTACGCTCCTGAGCTGCCCTCTGCCCCTCGGGCTGAGCCTCCCCACCAGGCAGTGTTGCTTCCTTGGACCCGTCCCGTCAGAGCAGGTGGAGAGGATCCGTGGCTCACGGGGGACGGGGCCCGGCCCAGAGAGAGGGTGACCCGGATCCCACTGGCCCTTGGCTTTCTGAGCTTAGAGGAGAAAGATCCCCGCAGACCGATGGTCACAGAGGCTATTTAGGGCGGTCGAGAGCGGCTCCAGGTCCGGGTGCCTGAGCGAGAGGGTGCGCGCACCGGGCGGTAGGACGCGGCCGAGGCCCCCTGACCCGCACTCTCGTGTCGCGTCCACAGGCGCTGGCGGTGGCGGGCCTGAGCCCCCTCCTGCAGAGAAGCCATCCCCCTGGCGCCCTCCCCCCGCCGCAGGCCACGGCCCCTGCCGCGCCCGGCCCGGCCTGGCCCCCGTGGCCTGTGCCCACCCTGCGGCTGGAGAGGGCCGAGTCCAGCGACAAGCTCACCAGCAGCTTCCCGTCCGTCCACTGCGGCCCCTGGGCCGGGGAGCCCACGCCCTGTGGGGCCAGCGGCGGCATCCGGAGGGCGCGGCCCGTGTCCCTCACCGTGCCCAGCCCGGCGGGGCCCCGGGGCCGGCCCTTCCACGGCAGCGCCAGCAGCCTGGTGGAGGCGGTGAGTAGGCCGAGCCACGCGGCCCGGGCAGGGGCCCCACGGGCAGAATGGAGGGGCCCTGGGGAGTGTCAAGCCTCCCGGCCAGAACGACCCTCAGTCAGGTCTCAAGTCCGCGTGAGCGCCCAGCCCGGCCGAGGACGGGCGGTCACACTGGCCGGGGAGCGGGGGAGCCGTGCGGGGGGCCGTGAGGGCACGTGGGGTGGGGGGGAGCGGGCGAGGCAGGCGGGGAGCGGGCGGGGGCTGGGCTGTATTCCAGGCTCACCTGGTGCTCCCCGAGGCCGCCAGGAAAAGGGGGCAGACGCTTCGGGACAGAGTGGGCAGGGGCCGGGGGTGTCCTGCACACACACGTGCGCGCGCGCACACACACGCATCGTCCCCGGGATCCTCACCCCCAGAAAAGCAGCCAGCGGCACTGGGCCGGGCGTCACCAGAGGAGACTGAAGGTTTCCTGGAAAGAGTCACGGGGGCGTCCTGGGGCGCCGGGTGGGTGGGAGGGAAGGACCGGGGCCCCTGTGGCCTCCGTGCAACCAGGTTGCCCGCGTTTGATGACGGTGCCCCCGCCCCGCCGTCTCTCCTCGGGCCCGCGCGCCCCTAATGCCCGCAGGGCGCTCCGTCCCACTCCTGCCCGGCGCGCAAGCACACACACGTGTACTCGCACGACGCGCACACGCACACGCACGCGCGTACACACGCACACGCACACACGGGTACACGCACGCGCGTACACACCCTCTCCTCCCGAAGTGGCCGGCCGGGAGCCCCTGCGCCGGCCCCGAAGGGAAGAGCCGGGCTCAGGGGTGACGCCGCCCTGGCCCCCCTCCCCCAGGTCTTGATCTCGGAAGGACTGGGGCAGTTTGCTCAGGATCCCAGGTTCCTCGAGGCCGCCACCCAGGAGCTGGCCGACGCCTGCAACCTGACCATCGAGGAGATGGAGAGCGCGGCCGACAACATCCTCAGCGGGGGTGCCCGGCAGAGCCCCAACGGTACCCTGCTCCCGTGTGCAAACTGCAGGGACCCGGGGCCAGACCGAGAGGGGGGCGCGGAGGACGCGGCCCGGGCGCCCAGCCCCGAGCCCCGCCAGGGCGGAGGGGAGCCCCGGGACAGCAGGGCCTTCGCCAGCAGCCTGTAGCAGCCGGGCCGGAGATGCCGGGTTTTTATTTGTCTCCATGTTCCTAATGGGTCCGTTTCAGAAGTGCCTCACTGTTCTCGTGACCTGGAGTGAACCGGAACAGCGTCTTCATTCATTTCACAGGGACAAGGCCGAGTCGGCGGCCAGGAGAGAAGCAGCCGCCGTCGGTGTCCGGCGGGGAGCGGTGGGGGAGGGCGCGGGCACCAGGGAGGGGGCCCCCCGCGGCCGCCTGGCTCCCTAGCCCTCGCCCAAAGGACCCTACGCCAAACGGGTGTCTTTCAACTCCGCTTGTCAAGAACTCATTTTGCACATACTCTGTATGAGCCTCACCCTGTCCCCATAGAGCCAGGGCCCTGTGCCTTCACGGAAGGAAGGAGGCCCCGGCCGGGCCCTGGGGAGGGGAGGGCGCTGCAGCTCCAAGCCAAGGCTGGCCACCGCCCCCTGCGCCACCCGTGTCTGGACCCCCTTCCCAGCCGGCCGTGGTCGCAGCCTCGCCGCACCGTCGGCGCGGGGGCAGCGGGCACGCCCGCCGGGACAGGAGCGGCGGTGCTGAGCGTCTGTCCGGCGCTCTTTTGTGGGGATTTGACATTTTTCTTCACAGCATGTTGCAGTTTTCATTTGGGGGTTTGGTTTTTTATACGTTTGCTTTCCCGGGGGAGGGGAGGGAGAAGAGTGTTTACAAAGTCTTGCAGCCACCCATCTTAACCGTTTTCACTTTTGCAAATGTCAGTCGGGTTCAGTTTTGTTGTCTTATTTAACGGTCGCGGCTTCCTTTCCCACGGAGGATTCAACCGAGCCGCCGTGGGAGAGTTTTGCCAGCCGTGGCGTATGCCCAATAGTTTGTTATCATTTCCTTAGGGAGTGACAAGATTTCTTCGGTTTGGTTTCATAATCTAAAGGTGATCAGCAATGCACTTGGCGGGGTCTTGCACAAACGTGTGTAGTAGCGCGTGCCCAAGAGAGGAAGCAGCACGGGGTCTCTGCGAGTGTGTGTGCCGTGTGTACGGTGGGTTGTGTGTGTGCGGGCGTGGGCTGAGTCTGCAGCCACGCCGCGCCCGGGCCGCCAGTCTGCCCGCAGTTCCCCTTGGGGCTTGAGGGTGGGGAGCTCTGAATCTGGGGCCGTTTGAAAGCAAAAGCAAACCACTGTCTCTGCTTCTGAAACGGGAATCAGTAACTCTGCATTTTCTGTCCCACAAGATATGCAAAAACAATGCAATAATATTCATTTTAAAAATACAGTTGTGAGTTGTGTTGGCATTAAAACTGTGTTTAAAAAACCGCACAGAAATTTAAGGGGGAAACTCAGAAGGCGTTTTGCTTCGATCTGTTCCGTGTAATGTTTTACTGCATTGATGGTGTTTCTGCTGAAGAGACCGTTATACTTGAATTCAGGTCAGTCTCAGTATTTTACAAATATTTTTTTAAAACTGAATTGCAATTGTGCCAAGCGAATATAATGAATTGAGTTTGTTTTGGATTCGCTTCTTGTATATTTGCTGCATGTAAGTAAATCATTTTGTATTTGGAGTGTGACGAGCTTCACCTTTGAGCTCTTAAGTGCTTTTCTACGTGTGGCTGGGGAAAAAGGGGACAGCTTTTCTTGGCATTTGTGTGACAAGTGCCGGCACCACCCGTGTGGGTCCCGACGCAGGCTTGGGCATCGCTGTTTTGCATATCTTGTGTTCTCTTCCGTTTCCCTCAGTTTTCCCCAGACGGGGTAATAGGTGCATCCGTGTCTTGCTTTGAGAGACCAGGACCCGTCTTTTTCCAGCGTCACTCTGTCTGCTCTGCCCTGGTTTGCAGAGTTGGAATTTCTCCAGGGAGAGCCCTGCACCGTGAGGGGCCGTGAGGCGCCCTAAGCAGCCTCTTCCGTCACCTCTTTCCCCCCTGGGAACGGTGGCTGACCTTACCCTTCACCACCCCCCGCCCTGGCACAAGCGTTCCCTGGGGAAGCGCCCATTGCCCGGGAGGGTGGAGGGGAGGGGGTCCTCAGCCGAGAGCAGGGGCCGGAGCCGGGCAGCAGGTGCTGTCCTGTCCGTCCAAAGCCAAGTCCGTCCTGCTCGCTTCATCTTTCACTCATTCTGGAGCAGGATCTCCTCCAGACCGCCCCTCGCGGTACGGCAGCCACGGAGGGACGAGGACGGGGGGCAGGCGGCACGTGGGGAGCTCGTGGTGAGGGCAGGGCCGGAGGCATTGTGGGGGCGTCTCTGCCCCTGCATCCACCTGGACATCACCCGGGTGTAAATCCTTCAAACAGATTCCAACAGTGACCGATTCGGGGGAAGCAGGACCCAGCCGCTCAGCCGGACCTTCCCCGTTGAGGCTCTTCCAGCCCCGGGCTCGCTCAGCCCTTCTTGGCTCTGACTTACGTGAGCAGCTTAGGAGTCAAAGCCGGCCAGCGCCCGCTGCGCCGTGAAGACGAGTTTTCCCGTGGTGGACTGATGTCCACGCCCCCGGGTGAGCACACACAAGGCCTGTTCCTCCAGGCCCAGCCCTTCCAGTCTCTGGGCTCCTTCTTGGTGCCATCGAGGTCTCGTAGGAGTTACATTCAGGTCCTTTGTCCCATTGCCCTAAATGTCTGCCGCGGCTGCTAGGATCTTAGTTCTGCTGGAGAGCGGAGCCCTTTGGGGTTGATGGCTAGCTCTTGCTGTGTATTTGGCCCCTGGATAGACCTGCGGACTCTTAGCTGACCTCCCACACGCTGGCACGCACTCGGCCTTCTCGTGCTGTCTTCTGTTTCCCTTTTGGGCTTTTCGTCTGTGTCACCAAATCTCGGCGACCGGCTCGTGCTGGGCCTATGCCAGCTACTCCCAGGGCTCCGCCAAGTGCGTCCCCGCCCCCCCATCACCGTGCACACTGCAGGCGTGCTTCTCCTTTGCCGTCAGCTCTGTCTCTGTCGGAAAGGCCCATCCAGGGAGGGGTCTTCCTGGGCCAGAGCTCAGGACCCGCTAGGGTGGGACGGACACGTGACACCCATCCTCCCGAGCCTCGTCCGTAGCGTGGTCTCCGCCTCTGCCCCCAAAACAGAATCTTGCCATGACCTTGGAAAGCAGAACCGTTGTGTCTTCTGAAACCCCTGAGCAGCAGGAGGAAAGCCATGATGGCCAAGGACCTGAAGGGCTTGAGGTGTTTAGGCTCCGGCTTTGGTGAAGCTGGTTTGTGTTCGTCCCCTGATGGGCCAGCCTCTCGTTTCCACCGCAATCTTACAGTTACTCACGTGCTTGGCTTGATTCCCAGCTGTTTCCTTTCCACTCTCCTCCTAGAAGGTTCTTTTTGGTCTTGGGTTAAAATGCAGACATTTCCCCCAGATTTTGGCTTTGGATCCGTGAATTTTTCTCTGCTTTGCTCCGGAAGCTCTTCGTTCAGTCTCTTCCCTCATCTTCTCAGTCTGACTGGGACCCGAGGGTCTGCCTTACCCGTCTTTACCCCCCTCCATGCCGCGGCTTCCGAGCTCCAGGGCCTGGTCCTGAGCTGCCCAGCACTTCCTCCTGGCCACCCTCCCGCCACACCGTCTCCCCATCACTTAGCTGAGGGCACCGCACCCTGCGAGGCCAATGTAATGTCTTTCTGAGGAAGAAGAGCCCCCTGTAAGGGAGGAGCTTGGGGGTCGTCGAGGGGGTGAGGGCTGCTTTCCAGGGGCCGGCTGATAGGATGTGCCCCCCACCCCATAGGCCAAGAAACAGAACGGAACTTAGACCACAGCACAGGGAGGAGGCCGGGTGGTTGAAGCCTGCAGCCTCGCCACCCCATCGTCACAGGCATTGCTAAGGACGGGGGTGGCATCTCCACACCCAGCGAGACCCGGAAAGACGGGCGTGTCGCTGTCCAAGAGGCCAAGGGCAGGGCGACCTGGTGTCGGCCCTCTAAGCCGCTGGTCAGTCGAACCAGAGCCCAGGCCAGGTCTGTTCTTCTAAAGACCAGGCTCTGGTCCGCGGAAAGTGCCAGCACGGAACCGAAGGGAAACGGGGGCACAGGGGGGCATGCTTTGACCCCCTGTGTCTTGCTCCCGTTTTGTGGAAGGAGGTGTCCGGTGTGACTGCCCGCCGTGGCCGGGACAGCGGAGAGGCGGAGGCCTCAAGATCGACCGTAGAAGAAGAGAAAACTAAAAGTGCTCTGGTGCTGTTTTCCCAGCCAAACCATTGTCTCTGGCCGTTAGGGGTGTCTGCCGCCCTGTCCCCCTCTCTGCGGCCACTCCTCCCGCGTGTGGGCCGCGGGCTCCAGCGGGACGACAGGCGGGCTGGGGTCGAGGTCACCACAGGAAGCCAGCGCCAGCTTTCCTGGCAGCTGCGCCCGCATCAGGGCGGGCCTCCCTCCCTTTCCCCAGCCCCCCGTTTTCCCTCTTCCCCGGGTTCAGCGAGAGGGGGCCTGTGAGCAGATTCTGACATAGTTGCTTTGCTAGTTTCTTTGTGAAGCCATTTCTGGTTTTAACTTTATTTATTTATTTATTTTTTGTTTCCAACGAAACCCTGCCTTGTGAGGCCAGGCAGCAAACCATCAGGGACACGTGTTTGTGCCGGGGTTCCGCATCGCGGGGGAGAGACCTGCCCCCCATGCGCGCGCGCGCCGACACGTGCTCTTGTACACGCGCCCGCACCCTGACGGGGCAGGCGCTGGCCCTCGGGCTGGGATCAGGACGCCCGGCTTTGTCCCCCTCGCAGAAGGCTGAGTGCTGACTGGAGAGAGAAGCAGAGGTGCTCCCCCGGGTGGAGATGTGCCGTCCGGACTGAATTCTCCTGTGAACTAAATATCATTTCTCTTCGTGGAGAAAATGCCACCACCCTGAAAGTCAGGATTTTTTCTTGCCATGATTTGAGGAGGTTTGGTCCACAGCAGGCGGGTGGCGAAGCCCCTGAGGCTCCCTGGTGTCTTAGAGCAGCCTCCCTGCGGGCTCTCCGAAGGGGAACGGGCGATTGCAGCGGAACATATGGCACATGCCGTTAGGCTGAGTTGGGCAAATCACCGAGCCCCGAGAGCAGTGGGAGCTGAGATCATCCGTGGACATTCCCCTTCTCCCCGAAATCAGGGACGCCCACATGGGGACTAGAGAGCGGAACAAGGGTTTGCATGTCACCTCAGCCCAGTCCACAGCCTCCCGCGGGTGGGGCTGCCCTGCTGCCGGCGCCTCCCCTCTGCGGGGCATCCAGGCGCCCAGGTTTCAGAATAAGTAGTGTGACCTGGATACGGCTCCTGGAAAGGGAGCGCCACGCTTAGTCCACGTGCATCAGACGTTTACGACAATTCACCACCTGGGGGCACCCGTGAGTGAGAAAGTGCTTCCCCGAGCTCACGTCGGAGCCGCTCTGGGGTCAGGGCTGTCTGTTTCAGGGGAGGGCCGTGTCTGCAGGAGACACGGAGGTGGGCACAGAGCTTCCCAGCCACGGCGCGGCCCGGAGGCTCCCGTTCCGCCATCCTCGGCGCCCCTGGGTTTGTGGGCCGGCATGAGGGAGAAGGGGGCCCGGCCTCCGTCGCCACCCACTGCCCTGGCTCCTGAGGGCGGGGCCTGCGGGGCCCCAAAGCCCAGAGCAGGGGGCGGGGGAGGCCCTGTCCCTAGACGGGTCGCTGGGTTCCAGGCCCCCCTGCCCCAAGATGTCCCACCGTGGAGACACCATGCCGAGGCTTGAAAGGGAGAAACAGAACTTGGGACTCAGGGGTAGACGGTGTGGAAACAAACGATCCAGCACCAAGGTCTCCTTCAGAAGGCGGCCCCGGAGACCCAGACGCCGAGGCCCCTTACTGCCTGCACGTCAAGGGCATCTCACCCACCCTCAAGAGTCTGGCCTTGACCTCCCTGCCCGCCCCCCTCCGCCGTTCTCCCAGAGCCTTGAGGGAATTAGGTCTGGCTCTGGAGGCCGGCATGTCCAAGGCACGAGCAGGTCTGGACTCGTCTGGGATGTAGCAGCAAGAACCACCGTGGAAAACACACGTCCACTAAGAATCAGGGTGACGGGCCCCCCGTTGGCTGGTGAGGCGCCAGAGTGTCTATCGCTGTCACAGTTTCCCTGTTTTACTTTGACGCCCCGAGCTACCAAGCCAAGGTCCTCCGTGCGGGAGGTACGGACGCAGCCCCTCCACCCCCCTCGCCTCTCGTCGCGGCTCGGACCCCCTTCATCCTCCGACCCACCCAATCATGCTCGTTTTCAGAGGTCGGTGCCCCCGCCGTCGCCCCTGCGCCCATCCCCTCCCCACCCCCTGCGTCCCCTACACCTCCCTCCGGGCCCTGCGGCTTCACAGCCTCATGTTGTAAATACTGTTGTACAGTTTGTAATCATCCAATCACCCCAAGTCAGCGGCCTCGCCTGGGTCCCTTCTCACCTCGAGAAAGGCCAGGGAATCGAGAAGAGCTTCAGGGCCATCTCTGTGTGAGACGCTATGTATATTCCTGTAAGATTGCATTTTTATCTAAGGAATGATGTTATTTAAAAAACAAACCAAAAAAAAACAAAAAACAAGAATTGCAAATAAATTTCTTAACAATGTCTGCGTTGGTCCGGTCGGGTGACATCCCTCTCTCCTTCTCGTCCCGTTTCCTAGACTCGCAGAAACGCCCTTAACTCTCAGACGACGGACGCTCTCATCCTCCAAAGGGGAGGACAGCCAGGGGAACGCGGGGAATCTGACCCCGGGGCATCTGACCCCGGGGGATCTGACCCCGGGGATGGTCTCTGACCTCAGTTCAGCCACTCATCTCATCACCCAGGTCTTCCTTCCAGTGAAAAGGTTAACAGGAAAATGGTCAAAGGTTGACAAGGGACACAGTAGGAGAAATTAAATGGATGATCCACCGAAGACAAGAGCTGCCCCCCCACCACCACCGCCACAATCGGGAAAGGCACAAAATCGGTTTTGAATAAAGGAAGGAGAGGGAGGGGGGAAGGAGGGGGGAGAGAAGTCGGGGGATAAGAGCGCGTATGTGAAAGTACTTTGGAGACTTTCCTGGCGGTCCAGTGGTTAGGACTCCACGCTTTCACTATCGAGGGCACAGGTTCGGTCCGAGGTCAGGGAACTAAGAGCCCGCAAGCCTCACGGCGCGAACGAAGGCTGTACATAGATTTGAGTCCGTTCCGGGAATTCCGAGGCATCCCCGCCCTCCCTCCTCCTCTGCTGGAGCCCCTCGGCCCCAAGGCCGCCCCCCAGCCTGGACCCTGGGCTCTGGAGTCCAGGCTCGAGGAGAGGAACACGCGTGGAGGCTGCTTGTCCAGCTTCCGGAGCAGGAGCCGGGACCTCGGGTCACGGTCAGCGGTGAGGTGTCCCCTGTTCGCAGCAGTGACTGACGTGCCGAAGTTTGAGAGGGATACTTGCGATCCTCCGGGACAGACCGGAGACGCGCCCTGTGACCAAGCTGTTCTGCTTGCGCTCCGAACGCTTCCTCAGTGGCACGCGGGGAGCCGGGCTTCGCCCTGGGCGCGGGCAGCCCTCCCGCACGGACGGCCTCTCTGCGGCTCTGCTCCGCGGCTCACCGCTCGGGTCGGCCCCTGCCCGCTTCCTCCCTTCTCCGCGCAAGGCGTGTGATCGTTGGCCCGACCGCCCAGAGAAGTCGACATGAATCGGGCCCGATACGAGGGGCAGGATGGCTGTGAGGTGGAGGGTCAGCGGACACACCTGACACCCTCCTGCGCTTGCTTTTTCCCGCCTTCGTCCCGCGCATCTCCGTCTCGCTCCCTGTTTGCGCGCGGCTTGCCTGGTAGGTGGGCTCCGCGGGCTCTCAGGCCCCTGCTCTCGGAGGCCCATCTGGACCCGTCAGCCCAAAAGTCAGGCCGCAGGAAATGGGGCTGCAAGACCCTCGGCTGTCCGTGAGCCGAGGGAGGGGCTCAGCCCAGCCTTCGCAGAGCCCCACCGTGAACACTATCAGACGCCTTTCCAGCTAATAATAAAAGGCGCCTACGCTTTGCATTGGCTGCAGCTCCTTATACATAATTTCCTTTCTAATGCAGTCATCAGGTGAAAAGATTCCCTTGGAGCCCTGGCCCCATTTGGAAGCACGGAATGCAGCCAGCGCCGGGCAGGGTGCTGCTGGGACGGTCCCCACTTCTGCGATGGTGTGCGGGCCCCTTCCCTGAGCAGAGGTGCCCCCTGTCCTCCGGAAGTCCCATGGGCTAGGAGCTCACACGGACGCTGAGTGGCCCGGGGGGGGTACCGAGCCAGCTGTCCGCCCCAGGGCCACACTTTGCCCCCTGCTTTATGACCCTGGGCTGGACCCTGTGGCATTTCTCCCTTGCTGGATGCCCTGAGGTCCGGGTTTGTCAGAAGACAGGACAGATGTACTGGAAGGGCCCGGGAGGCCGTGGGGAAAGACGGGAATTCCTCCCAATGGGCTGCTTCTTAGTGCAGCAGCCGGTGCTGGGGGTATGGGGCCAGCAGCGGCCACCTTGGGGGCCCCGTGAGCCGGCTCCCCGCCCCCTCTGGCCGGTCTCTCCCTCCCCCGCAGACGGCTCGCCCCTGTGCAGCCGCACCGTCCTCCACGTCCAGGCTCCCTCGGCCCTCGTGGCAGGAGCTGCCCTCCGGTACTTCCATAGGCCTAGAGTCCTCTTTCAAGCCCTGTAAGTCGTTAACCGCCTCTGACTCGTTAACCAGTCTTTGTGCTATAACCGCTCCCTGTTCAAAGGACCAGAGTGGGTTCTGGCCCTGATTGAACATCCCAGCAACCCCCGCGGGGCCCTTGCTCGACCCTCTGCCTGGACTAGTCCTCACGTGGATGAGTAAATGCTCAGACGTGGCTATGCACTGACCACTCCGCGTCCAGTCCTTCCTGTGGTTGAGCTGAAGCCCTGAGCAGCCTCCATCTTTTCTTTGAAACAAGAGGCACAGACCTGACCACTGGGCCCCACCGCCTGCAACCACATGCGCCCAGGACGGGGGGGTGGGGTGAGAGGCCTGCTTGTGATACAAGCCAGACCCTGATTCCAGCTCTGTGAACCTGACCGAGAGCCGTGTCACCACTGCCTACAAGCCCCAGAAACAGGCCCCGACTCTCTGAGACCACGTGCTTATACTCCCATGGTCCAAAAAAGTACTTCTTGAGTCCCTAGTACGTACCCGACACTGTTCTGGGCGCTGGGCAGACAGCAATGCTTGGCTCTGATTCTGCCCTGTGATGCCCCACCCGTCCCAGGAGTAACCCTTCTTCTAACAACACCAAGAACGCACTGGGTGAAGCCTCACCCGCAGGCTGTAGTCTCCCCACAGCCCAGCTGAGGTTCTAAGGGGGGCTGCACAGGCCCTGCACACAGTCTGCACAAAGACGCCCAGCCTGGGGTGGGAGTCGGGGTGCATCTGGAGGCTTTGTGCCTGGGGGCAGGGGTGGGCTGGGCTGTGAGCCCACCAAGGTCATGTATCCGTGACAGTATGTGCAACGGAAGGTGCCGGGCCCTCAGGTCCTGTCTTGCTGGGCCCAGCGCAGAGCCAGCGGGTCATTCAGGACGCTGAGCCGGCCTATGCGGGGGCTCCCTTATCCAGGGAGAAGGGGCAAAGGCAGCAGTGGCCTTGGTCCCTGGCACAGGCCGCTTAGGCTGGGGCCGGGCCAGCTGCCGGAGAGAGCAAAGGAGAATTGTCTCCTGGGATGGAAGAGAAGCACGCCTCCACAGACGCACGAAAGCTGAGACCACCCAGCTTCCGGGGGCTCCTGTACCAGGTGGGGCCCTGGTGTCAGTGCGCTCGTTTTCTACGCTCTGCAACAAATTTCCACAAACTTAACAGCTTACAACAACACGCTTGTATTATCCCACAGTTTCTGTGGGTCAGGGGCCCGGGCTGAGTCCTCCGCCAGCTCCTGAAACTGCCGTCCGGGGCACCCTGGGCTGTGTTCCCATCTGGGGGCTTGACTGGGGAAGAAGCCACTTCCAAGTTCATTTAAGTTGTGAGCAGAATTCGATTCCTTGGCGGTTGTAGGACTGATGCCGAAAGCTCAGCTTCTCTGCACGAGTGCCACATCGAATCTCAGAGACAGAGTTTTGGGTGAAGCAGAAAAGAACAGCTTTATTGCTTTGCCGGGCAAAGGGGGACACGGTGGGCTCCTGCCTGGAAAACTGTGTCCCGACCCCAGAGGATGTGATGAGGGGTTTTATAACAATGGTTCGCGGCTGGGGTTGCTGACAAGATGAGGGTGTGTGCAGGGTCTCAGGTGGTCAGTCTCCTCACCTTGGCGAGCTTCTCTGGTCCCGTTAGTCTCGCCTCAGGTGGTTTCCTGGCTGCTCCTCCCTTGATGAGCAGCCCTTCGAATCTGCCCTTTGGAACCCAGGGAAGGTCGTGGAGGCCAGAACCTTGCCTACAAGAGATGGGGGACCATAGGGCCTCTCTCGGTTTCAGGACTGAGGTCCCCGTTTTGCTGCTGGCCATCAGATGGGGGCCCCTCTCGCCTCGAAGAGGATGCCTGCACTTCCTTGCCGTGCTCCTCCCCACAAAGTCCCTCCCTTCAAAGCCAGTAAGGGAGAGTCTTCTGTCTCACAGGCGTGACATCTGGTGGGTTAGAAGCAACTCACGGTTCCCGCCTGAGCTCAAAAGGGAGGGATTACGCAAAGGCAGGGACATCAGGGCGGAAGGTCTCTGGGGGCCACCTGATCTGCACAGTCAGCCTCAGAACCGAGGCTACACGAGGGGGAGATCCAAACCACGTCCACCTAAGTGATGTGGGGGCATCACGCTGGCGGGGAGGGCACAGGCGGGGCTGCGGCCCCACCCTCTGCATTTCCAGCGCATCCCGGGGGCCCCCCAACCTCCTTGGACCTTTGCGGCTCTCAGCTCCTCCGATCTATTGGAAGACGCTGGAAGAACAAGGCGGGAAGCTCTGCGTCGCGGGCCCTGGGGAGGATCTTGGACCTGCCACCACGTGCCCCCCCTCACCCCCACCCCCAGTTAAACAACCCGAGCCTGGCTACGGGCAGAGGACGTGAGCACACGGATTTATTTTGCGGGGGAGGAAAGCCAGGGTCGGCGGAAGGAAGGCCCACGGGGACACAGCTCGGAAGGAGCCAGACCCCCGCAGCGTCAGCCGGGCCAGGGTGTGGCGCCGGGCAGGCCCTTGACCGGGTAGTGGTGGATGCTGTAGAAGAAGCCGGAGCAGAAGAGGATGATCACGATGGACACAGTGCTGAGCGTGTAGATAGACACCCGCTTCTCTGTGGAGCCGCGGATGAGGCAGAAGAAGGGCCGGGGGCAGCTGTCAGTGCTGCAGCGGACGACGGCCTGGCTGACCGGGGGGCAGGCGCCGGTACCTGAGCAGGAACAGGAACACGCACTGCGCGCCCACCTGCAGCAGGAAGTACGGCAGGTACACAGCAGCAGCTTCTCCCGGGAGAAGCTGGGGACGGCCGTCTTCGGGGAGGGCACCTGCTCCCGGATGCCCACCACGGAGCCCTCCTCCACGTCCCCTGCCACCGGCTCCACCGACCTGGCCTTGATCTGCTTGTGCCGGACCTGGGCCATGAAGAACCCCATGAGGAAGAAGAGCGCCAGGAAGATGAAGAAGAAGAAGTACCACAGCCCCACGGCGAGGCTGCTGACATCGCTCCCAAAGCACTCGGCCAAGCAGCGGCAGGCGATGCTGCCGTGGCACCAGAAGTCCTCGCGGGTGAGGGCCCGGGCCATGGAGACCACACACACCGCCACTTCGTACACAGCGATGAAGCCGAACCACAGCTGCGGCCCCACGTAGTGGCCAGACGTGTCGCCGGCCCCCGGGTGCAGCACAGAGATCAGGGCGGCCACCGCCGCCCCAGCCATCACCTCGGACGCTCAGGGTCGGGAGGGCTCCGGCCGGCCTCGGGAGGGGAGGGGAGAGAAAACAAGAGCAAAGGGTCAGGACGTGAGAGCACGTGCCGGGCGCCCAGGCACCTCCCGGGAGTCCGCTCGAGTCGGACCACCACCAGCAGTGGCTTCACATCGTGACCACCGGTACCTGCACCCCTCCCCGGACGTGGTCCTGCCTCTCTCCACCCTCAGCCCAGGACAAAGGCTGCCCGCCTGGGGACACACCCAGCTGCTTATTATTACACATGTAACTCTCATCTCCGCTTTGATAAGCCTCTGGAGGCCAGGAAATCACCCTGCTCACGCTTGCAATGCCCGTGTTGTCCAGCACAGACCATCGCTCACAGCAAGGACGAGCTAGACTTGATACAGGGATGAGGGAAGGAAGGAACAAAAAAGTGACTTCAGCAACTCTGGGTGTGTCTGGCTGTTCTGGAAGCCCCATGGCAATCTATACTTTGTATCTTTGCCAGGAAATTTCCTAAGACTGGAGCCAGAAGGAGTAGAGCACTCCTTTTACTTTCCTGCACCCTACCTCGGCTCCGTCCACAACTCTCCGCAGGGTACCTATCAGCAGAATTTATCTATAATAATAACAAGGGAATTCCCTGGAGGTCCAGCGGTTAAGACACCACGCTTCCACTGCTGGGGGCCCGGGTTCGATCCCTGGTCAGGGAGCTAAGATCCCACAAGCCATGCGGTGTGGCAAAAAAAAAAAAATTGATATAATAATAATAAAACACAGACCACCTACGGACCGCCTACCGTTGGCCTATATAAGTGCCGGAGGTTTAGACACATGACCTTAACAGAAGAGGAAAATGCTTCACCCCTTTATCAACTTAACTTGGGTTACTGTCAGGGTTTGTCCTCTTACATATGTTCATATAAACGACAGTGACCAGTTATTTAACTTGAAGTTTAGAGTATTTAACAAATGCCTTGGGTGTTTTTTCAATTGTGGTAAAATACACGTAACACAAAATTTACCATTTTGACCATTTTTACTGGCATTATGTGCATTCTCATTGTTGTGTAACCCTCACCACCACCCATCTCCAGAACTTCCTCATCTTCCCAAACAGAAGCTCTGTCCCCGTTAGACACTAGCTCCCCACCCCCTCCCCCCGCCCGTGGTAACCAACATCTACTTTCTGTCCCTATGAATTTGGCTATTCTAAGGACCTCCTTGAAGAAGAAAGATATAGTATCTGTCCTTTTGTGTCTGGCTTATGTCACTTAGCAAAGTGTCCTCAAGGTGCATCCACATTGTAGCCTGTGTCATAATTTCCTTTTCTGAGGCTGAATAATGTTCCCATGTATGGTTGGACCATACTGTGTTCATCTATTCATTCGTCCATGGACACCTGGGTTGCTTCCACCTTTGGGCTCTTGTGAATAATAACACTGCCATGAACGCAGGTGTGTAAATATGTTTGAGCCCTGCAATCACCTCTTGCAAGTACAGACCCAGAAGTAGAACTGCTGAATAATGTAGTTCTTTTTAATTTCTTTCTTTCTTTCTTTCTTTCTTTTTTTTTGGCCATGCTGTGCAGCTTGTAGGATCTTAGTTCCCCAACCAGGGAGTGAACTGGGATCCTCGGCAGTGAGAGCACTGAGTCCTAACCACCGGACCGCCAGGGAATTCCCCAATTTTACATTTTTATCAGCAGTGTACAAGGATTCCAATTTCTCCACATCCTTGCCAACACTTGTCATTTTCTGGGGTTTTTTTTTTAATGCTTTGCATTTTTATTGAAAAATTGTCACAGATAATGCTGAAGAGTCTATTTTTAAATTTATTTTATTTATTTTTGGCCGCATTGGGTCTTTGTTGCTGTGTGTGGGCTTTCTCTAGTTGTGGAGAGCGGGTGCTACACTTCGTTGTGGTCTGTGGGCTTCTCATCGCGGTGGCTTCTCCTGTTGCGGAGCACGGGCTCTAGGCACACAGGCTTCAGTAGTTGTGGCGCATGGGCTCAGTAGTTGTGGCACACAGGCTCAGTAGTTGTGGCTCGCAGGGTCTAGAGTGCAGGCTCAGTAGTTGTGGCGCACAGGCTCAGTAGTTGTGGCACACAGGCTCAGTAGTTGTGGCTCACGGGCTCTAGAGCGCAGGCTCAGTAGTTGTGGTGCACGGGCTTAGTTGCTCTGCGGCATGTGGGATCTTCCCCGACCAGGGCTCGAACCCGTGTCCCCTGCATTGGCAGGCGGGTTCCTAACCACTGCACCACCAGGGAAGCCCTGAAGAGTCTCTTTAAAAGGCACCTAAGACTTAGCAATGTTTCGAAGTTACCCCCCGTATCAGGTCCCAGGCAAGGAGCCCACACGTGGGAAGCATGAGAGGCATGTGCCGAGGCGCTGGCACTGCTGGGGGACGGTGGTCGGGGGGTGGAGGTGAAGGGGCCAGTGGGGAGCACGTGGGGTGCTGCGCTGAGCCGACAGTCAGGCACTCACGGTCGCCCTTGATCCTTAGAGCAATCTCGTGAGACGAACAGTCTCGCTTTCCAGCTTCGAAAAGGGAGGCTCAGAACATAAACTCGCTCCCGGCAGACGGCCCAGCGCAGGGAGGCGCCGGAACCAGGACTGGGGAGCCCAGAGCCCGGCCTTGGGACAAGCTCAGGGGAAGAAAGGGGCCCCCATGTGGCCACACCTCACCTGCCGCTCCCGTGGGAAAAGGAAAGGCCGGGCTCCAGGCCCAGACCTCCTGGCCCCTCTTCCCTCGGGACGGCTTCGTGGCCCCAAATAAAGAGCCGAAGTCCAGCGACACGTGCCGACCGGTGACTATAGGCCCACGGCAGCAGCTGAGCTTCTGCAGGGACGGAGCCCGGCGGGACCGCCTGCGCCCCCGCTTCTGCGGCCACAGCGCCGAAGCCCCACCCGGCCTCCCCCTCCGCAGCCCCGGAGCCCATGCGACCCTCCTTCCCCCAACCGCCCCGCTCCGGGGAACCTGCCCCCAGCTGCCCACCGGCCCCCACGGTGCCCACGGATCCCCGCGCTCGGAAAAGCAGGTGGACGCGCCCTCGGGTCGGGACTCCTGGAGTTTAGAAGGGGGCGTGGGGTGGAGGGCCTGCTCTGGAGGCTGAGCTTCCGCCAGCTCCTGGGTTCAGATGCCCCAGGGGCTGAGCCTGGAGGGTCGACAAGGAGGCTCCGGAAGCTCCTCACCCGCGTCGACCTCCGGGCCCCCCAGTCTCGTCTCACGGAAGCGCAGCCCAGAGAGAGAGCGGCGGGAAGCGCGCTCCTTCGCACTGAGCCCAGGTCGCAGCCCCGCCGGCCTCCCCGCCCCGGGGGCGGCCCCGTGGATCAGCCCTCTCTCCCTGCATCCTCGCTGTCTGCCTCTGCAGAAGCCCCTCCGACGCCCGCGTCCCCCGTCAACGCGCTCTTCCCCCAGCCGGGCCCCTGGACGGAGAGCGCTGGCTGGACGGAGAGCTGGCGTCTGGCGACCGCTCGGGCCGTCCCCACCGCTCACCGCCGGGCCCCCCACCCGCGCCCCAGCGGCGAGTCACACTCTCCGTCTCCACTAGAAGAATGCTGTGCTTGCTTTGACCGAGAATGACTAACTCACTGTCTTCTTTCGCCGGAAGTCTCAGCGCTACACATTCAATTGCCGCGATCCCATTAGACTAGGTTCATGGCGTATGTATCTTCCTGTCCTGATACTTTCAATTCTAATTGTGTTTCTATGGTTTGATATCATAGGTCATATTGTAAGGTACCGTAAGTTCTTTGGAGCTAAAATGTACAAAGAGGCAAGAAAAAAACCACCTGGATCAATCTGTGTTCAATCCAAAGGGTAATTTCAAAGGGAAGATTATGTCAATTCTGGTCAAAGATATGAGGAAAAAATGGTACCCAGTGATTCAGCTCTCAACCCTCGGTGCCCGCAGGAAGCGGATCTCACCCAACGCTCATCGAACGTGTGAGTGGAAAACCCAGCGCCAAGGGAGGAAACGCTGCGAAACCTTGTGTGTTCAACGAACACGACACGCCGGCCGCCGACCGCTGGAAAAGGGGACGGACAGACCCCGGAACGGTGGCGCGGCGGCCGACTTGTTTCTTCTTTACTCACCTCACTATTACGACGTGAATGGAAACTGGAGTGGGGAATGGCCCCGAGCGCTACACTCGGGTGTTGAACTCGCTGGAAGGGGTGGTTTGGTGATCTAGTGCTGGAAACCAAACCATTTCAAAACGTAGTGACTCCGAACAGCACCGACACGTCTTTCTAACAATTCTCTGCACCCAAAGCCTGGGCAGGGCCAGCTGGCCGTTGCTCTGCCCCGACTGGGGCCAGCAGGGCCGAGCGGGAAGGTCACGCGCGTGGCACGTGCCCGGCCCCCGCCTAGCCTCTCCCTGCACGTCCTCGCCAGCCTCGCTCCTGCCGGGCCGTGGGCTCCTCGCACAGTGTCACGGGGGGAACCACTGTGACGGGGCCCTCGGCAGCCACACAGTGTCACTTCCGTCACCTGGGACTCGAGGGGACGGAAACAGCCCCACCTGCTGACGAGAGGAGAGGCAGGGTCTCCTCGCAGAAATCACGCAGGACGGGGACACAGCTGCGGTGGTCGTGGGACAGCAGTCTGCCGCGTGAACGATGTTTTGTTCCCAGAGCCACCCTGGCCCGGCGCCCCTGCTTCCCGGGCAGCTGCTGGGGAGAAGCCAAGGACGGTGGCACAGAAGCCCCGCGTGCTCACTTAAACATCTCGGTTGAAGCGGCTGCCAACGTCGGGGCAGGTGCCAGGGTCATGAGCTGGGGAAGGCGGGACCTCCGCGAGGGGCCCAACGAGGCGCTGCGGACCCGACCTGCCCACCGTGGGCCCCTGGACCTTGACCCCCAAGCCCCCCCGCAGGAGCCCCTCCTGACCCATCTCCCTCTCTCTCTCTCTCTCTCTCTCTATCACAGTACTTGGAGGTTTTACTTCTTTCATTTGGAATTTACTAAAAATGATTGTTTGGGGCTTCCCTGGTGGCGCAGTGGTTGCGCGTCCGCCTGCCGATGCGGGGGAGGCGGGTTCGCGCCCCGGTCCGGGAGGATCCCGCGTGCCGTGGAGCGGCTGGGCCCGTGGGCCGTGGCCGCTGAGCTTGCCCACCGGGAGAGCCCACACTCTCTATCACAGTACTTGGAGGTTTTACTTCAAAAAAAAAAAAAAAAAAAAAAATGATTGTTTGGTGTAGTTAATTGTTGTGGTAAAATATACATCACATAAAATTCACCATTTTGACCATTTTTAAGTGTATAGTTCAATGGCATTAAGTACATTCGTGTGTTGTGCAACCAACGCCACCATCCGTCTCCAGACCTTTCTCATCCTCCCAAACTAACCCTCTGCACCCACTAAACGCTAACCCCCCATCTCCTCCCGACCCCAGCCCCTGGTGACCACCCTTCTACTTTCTGTTTTAATACATTTGACTACCCTATAGGAAATTCATATAAGAGGGATAAGCCAGTATCTGTCCTTCTGTGACTGGCTCATTTCACTGAGCATAATGTCCTCGAGGTTCATCCATGTTGTGGCAGGTGTCAGAATGTCCTTCTTTCTTAAAGGCTGAATAATATTCCATTGTATGGATGGACCACACTGTGTTTATCCATTTACCCACCAACAGACTCTTGGGTTGCCTCTACCTTTTGGCTGTTGTGAATAGTGCTGCTATAAACACAGGTGTAAAAATATTAAAAATGGTTTTTAAAGGATAATTAATTCAACCACGGTTTACTGAGCATCTACTATGTGCCAGATGCCGGGCTAGGTGCTGGGGCCACAACAGTATAGAAGGCCCTGGACATGGTCAGCCGTCTCCCAGAGCTTCCTGCCTGCAGGGGAGACAGGATACGGATGATTCCAACACGGGGTCAACTGTTAGGATGGGAAGAATGGGGGCCCGTGAGCACACAGGCTGGGCACCCAGCCTAATCTCCAGAGAAGGCATTCTCGGTGGGGTCACTTGGAACCTAAGATCTGAAAATGAGCCTGGGGGACCCTGTCCTGTGCTGGTCCTGGTGGTGATCTGGCTGCAGCAGTATCCCGAGATGGGCATCGACCCTCCCAGGGAGCTGGGCAGCCCTAGGACCATGACGTACGTGTGAGCCCCGACTGGGAACTCTCAAAGCTGCGCAGGAACAGAAAAAAATCACACTCAGGACACTGCAAGGAGACCGTCAGACAAATACAAGGCTGGCCAAGTAGCATCACTGGGTAAACAGAGGCTCTGCAGGGAAGACGCACCACACGCCCCAACCTTCCTGGGGCTGAAGGTCCAGGAATGGCTTGGCCACCGCAGCCCTGACAGACAGGATGTTCCCTAGAGATTTTACAACACAGAAAGTCTGGGTTCCTGGTGTCTTTTAGCCTAAAAACGGTAATGAAAAGCCTCTGCTTCTGGGAGGCCCTGACCTGAAGAGTCCCCGCTGTGTGGACTTCTCAGGATAAGGAGCCTCAGGTTTGACTCCACAAGGAACAAGGATGCTCCAGGTACCAGGTCTGAGCGCAGCGACTAGAACCTTGACTTCATATGTCCTTTCCACACCTCGCTGGCTGGTTCCAACCTGAGAAAGAACAAAGGAAAAGGAAGGAAGGGAGGGAAGGAAGGAGGAACCTCAGCTGGGACCCCGCACGCGAGCTTATGCTGGGGTGACGCAATGTCTGGGGGCACATTCATGCAGATTCCAGGGCTCGTGGCGTCTCCCGGAGCCGTGCCCCGGTCGGCCCCGCGCTCGGTGACTCCAAGTGCCAGCGTCACAACCCCGAACCAGGGGAGTGGAGATGGTCTGCCCAGCACTCAGCCAGCGAGCGTCCACATGGCCAGCCTTGAACTCAGGCTGAGGAGAGAAGGAAGAGAGGCCAGAGGGGCCATGAGACGGAGGGGAAGAGGAGGTTCTAGGGACTGAGGCTCCCAGGAGGTCCAAGAGAGGGGCGTGGGTGGTACGAGGGAGCAGGAAGAACTCTGCCATCTTCCTCGAACCTGATGTTAAGGAATGCAGATCCAGACCACAGTGAGGTACCCCCTCACCCCTGTGAGAACGGCCGCCGTCACAAAGACACAAACAACAGACGCTGGAGAGGGCGTGGAGAAAAGGGGACCCTCCTGCACTGCTGGCGGGACTGTACGTTGGTGCAGCCACTGTGGAGAACAGCATGGAGGTTCCTCAGAAAATTAAAAATAGAACTAACATATAATCCAGCAATCCCACTTCTGGGTGTTTATCCCAAGAAAATGAAAATACTAATTCGAAAAGTTACATGCACCCCAATGTTCATGGCAGCACTATTTACAGTAGCCAAGACGTGAAGCAACCTAAGTGTCCATCAACAGATGAACGGATATAGAAAATGTGATATATATATATATATATATATATATATATATACAATGGACTACTCCTCAGCCATAAAAAAGAATGAAATTTTACCACTTGCAAAAACATGAATAGACCTGGAGGACCTTATGCTAAAGTGAAATAAGTCAGATAGAGAAAGACAAATACCGTATGTTATCACTTATGTGTGGAATTTAAAAGACAGAACAAATGAATGAATATAACAACACGTGAAACCAAGCAGGACCCTGTGGGGCTTTCTCAGGGACAAACCCCTGCACCCGTGTCCCCTGCCTCTTGTCTATAGAAAAGCCTTAGCCTCTTAGGCCTTCCCTGAGTTCCAAAGAACAAATTTAATCAGAGAAGTGAGAAAATGCAGAAACAAAGAATAGCGCTCAAGCAAGACAAAATAATAATAGTTTAGCCATTAAACAAAGTCATGGACCTTTAGTTCCTTCTCAAGGGCTGTAGAGAATATTCCGAGTCATGTCCTTGAGCCGTTTTGCAGATACTGAAACCCACACCAGGCGGGAGGAGTTAACTGTCTGCTGCCCACAAGCATGTAGACCCCAGAAGGTTGATGATGGCGACTCCTGATGACCTCACCACCAGCCAATCAGAAGAAGGTCCACAAGCCGATCACGGCCCCTGCAACCCTCACCTCTAAGGTTGCCTTTAAAAACCCTTCCCTGAAAGCCAAAGGGGAGTTTGGGTCTTTTGAGCCTGAGCTGCCCATTCTCCTTGCTTGGCCGCACGTTGGACGCCTGCAGTAAACACTGTACTTTGCTTCACCACACCCCGCAAGAGCCCAGCAGATTGACTTTCCTGCACTCGGACAAGGACACGGGTTTGGTTCAGGAACAAAGAGACTCACAGATACGGTGAACAAACCAGCGGTTACCAGGGGGAGAGGAAAGTGGGGAGGGGCAAGGTAGGGGGAGGGGATGAAGAGGTACAAAGTACTATGTATAAAGTAGGTAAGCTCCGAGGATATATTGTACAGCACAGGGAAATATAGTCATCACGTTGTAATAACTTTAAATTGAGTATAATCTATTAAAATATCGAATCACTATGCAACTAACTAATATTGTAAACTAACATAATATTGTAACTAACATAATATTGTAAATCAACTACACCTCAGTAAAAAAAAAAAAACCTGGTTATTTATACTTAATTCTTGTGCACGCAAACCACAGCTAGGTGGCCCTGGGGCAAATCACTTAACCTCTGCAGACTTGTTTGCGGGTCTGTAAAATCCCCACGTCACAGGTGGTCGTGGAGCCCTGCCAGGCCGGTCTGGGGTCTGCACTCAGCAAACACGGTTTCCCCCCTCCCCTCCCACCTGGGCCTCAGATTTCCTGAGCTCAACTGTCAAGCTGCTCTGTGCAAACCCAGAACTGAGGTCCTAGGGGCCTGAGATGAGCACGTGGGGCTGAGAGCACAGAACGCAGGTGCTGGGGGGGCCGAGCTCCAGCCGGCCCTGCCCTGAGGGTCACCCTGCCCCCCTCCAGCCAGCACCCCAGCACTTGCTTTCCGAGGGTGTCTGAGGCATCATCTTCAAGTCTGCCCCATGGGACCCCTACTTCCTGACACCCACTTCCTCCTTGAGATCTGACTTCTGTCTCCCACCCCACTCGGGCTGCGCTTTCCCAGCTCACCTGGAGCCTCCCATGTTCTCCATCCCAGGTCTTTCTGAGTCTGGCGCCTCAGGCAGGGGTGGGCTCACGACTGACAAATGTTCATGAAATTAATTCTCTCTTCTCTGCTGGTCACCAGGGCAGCCAGGTGACTGGACTCAGCAGGGGTTATAGGGAGACAAACTTGGTGGTGGTTACACAGCTTGTACCCTTTAAACGGGTACATCGTACGGTATGTGACTATATCTCTACAAAGCTGTCCAAAATAAGCAAAATAAATAATACAAAACCTGACCTCATGGCCTCCTGATGTGATGTCTCATGAAATAGACAGCATTCCCTGGGCGTTGCTCTTTGCCAAAACGTCTAACCTGTATCAAATGGAGCCTTTGGACCTCACTCCCAGTCTACAGGAAGTACAGGGAATAGAAAAAATCATGCAAAGAGACAACACCAGGGAACTGCCAGGCAAATAGAAAAATGTGGAATATTCAACATCATTTAAAAAACAAAAACGGCAAAGGAAATATTCTAGATTTTAAAAGACATGACAGGGACTTCCCTGGTGGCCCAGCGGTAGAGAATCTGCCTTCCAATACAGGGGACCAGGGTTCGAGCCCTGGTGGGGGAACACAAACTACAGAGGCCACGCACCCTGGAGCTCGTGCGCCACAACTAGAGAGGAAAAAAAAAAAAAAACACCCTGTACGCCACAACTAGAGAGAAGCCCGCGTGCCGCAAGAGAGATCCCACATGCCTCAATGAAGATCCCGCGTGCCGAAACTAAGACCCGACACAGCCAAATAAATAAATAAATTTTTTTTTTAAAAAGACATGACATAACCTCATGCAGTGTGTAAAACTTAAGTGAGCCCTAGTTTCAGAAAAGCAACTGTGAAAACATTTGGGGCACAATTGGGGGAATTTGAATACGAACTGAACTTTAGGGGGTTCATGTTAATTTTCTTCGGTGTAATAAAGGCATTTTGTTTAGGTAAGCTGTCCTTCCTCTTAGGAGTTGCTTGCTGAAATATTTTGGGGTCAAGTATCATGATATCTACAACTTTCAAATGTTTCTGAGACACACATACCCACGTGCACAGACACAGGGAATGCAAACATGACAAGGGGTTAGTAATGACTGAACTGAGGTGGTGGGCATGTGGGTTTAGTTGTACTATTTTCACGTTTGAAATTTTATAACAGAGTTCCTTCATTTCTTCCTTTCTGTGTCCGCTACCACCATCCTAAATATCAATAGCTCGTTATCTCTTAGGTGGACCGAGGCACATGAGACATGTAACCAGGTACCCATCCTTCTCTAGGGTGTTTTGCCTTGTCTCTCCTAACAGTGAGCCATTCAGCCTGCGCTAGGTGCCCCCAGCAGCCTGTGGACACTGCTCTTAACATGGGTTAATGTAGGGACCATATCACTTTGTCTATGGGTCCCCAGAGCACAGAGCCTGGCACAGTGTAAGTGATCCATAAGTCTCAAATGAAGGGAAGATTGTATGAGTGGATGAATGGCTGATGGATGGATGGATGGATGAATAGATAGATGGATGGATGACGGATGGATGGATAGATAGATGATGGATGGATGGATGGATGGATGGGTGGATGGGTGGATGGATGGACGGGTGGACGGGTGGATGGGTGGACGGGTGGATGGATGGATGGATGGATGGATGGATGATGGATGGATGGATGGATGGATGGATGGGTGGATGGGTGGATGGATGGATGGGTGGATGGATGGGTGGATGGATGGATGGATGGGTGGATGGGTGGATGGATGGATGGATGGATGGATCAATAGATAGATGGATGGATGATGGATGGATGGATAGAGAGATGATGGATGGATGATGGATGAATGGATGAACAAAAAAGCCAATGACTAAACAGGTCTCCTGGCACCCAGGCCCTGCTGCCGCAATCCACGTCATATGCGCTGCCAATGAGTCTGCTGAGTCAGAATTGTGCTGGTGCCACCCCCTTGCTCAGCACACCCCGAAGGCTTCTCACAGCCCAGGGATGTAAGCAGCCTGACCCTCCTGCTATCATTCCTCTACAATCCAATCCCCCTGGCTGCAGGCCGGGGAAAACTCTATGCCTTTCCTTTCAATGTTTCCTTTGCCTAAAACGCCCTCCTCTCCTGTGCACCCTCTCTTTTCTCAACGACAGCCCTCTCAAAAGCCATTTCATCAAAAACCTTTCAGATTCCAACAGATGGGACCTCCCTCTTCCCCCCTTCTGACACCACTTTGACTGTGAAATGGTCTATATTTTAAAATTTTAACCTTAGCAGCTAACAACAGAGTTCTTTAAAAGTCATTTAACATCTACATTTTAGGAAAATATGTTCATAAGCTTGATTCCTTGGGTTTCCAAGGTGTTTCACGCTACAGCCATGAAAGTAACGTGGCTTTACTTTCTCTAGGTCATCAAACTCCTGACAAGACAGAATTCCATTTCTTGCCAACAAAACTATCCTAAGCACTTAAGTTCCTTTTCTAGATCTTGTCTTAACTTTTAAATTCCACAAAACAAATTATCTTAAAAATCTGAACACTGATTACAAAAGTAATTCGATTCTTAAACACATTTTAAATTATACAAATCTATTATCATTTGACTTTTTACATCGTTCAAAATAAATCACAAGACTAATATCAAATCCTCTTAAATGTTTCAAATTAATATCACAAGTATAACACATCAGATCCTCTAACATGACATTCTCCTAAATATTTCAAATGCCGGACTTCCCTGGTGGCCCAGTGGTTAAGAATCCGCCTGCCAATGCAAGGGACACGGGTTCGATCCCTGGTCCGGGAAGATCCCACATGCCGCGAAGCAACTAAGTCCATGCGCCACAACTACTGATACTGCGCTCTAGAGCCTGTGAGCCACAACTACTGAGGCCGCGTGCTGCAACTACTGAAGCCCATGTGCCTAGAGCCCACGCTCTGCAACAAGAGAAGCCACTGCAATGAGAAGCCTGTGCACTGCAATGAAGAGTAGACTCCGCTCACCGCAACTAGAGAAAGCCTGTGCTCAGCAATGACCCAACACAGCCAAATAAATAAATTAAATTAAATTAAATTATTTCAAATGCCTTAAGAAACAAATAATACATTCAAATTACCATGATGATTTCACATTTTTTTCTCTAAACCTAGTGCAAAGTAGTAACACCATGGATTTGGTGCACATTTCCTTATGTCTCTGCTTATTTCTATACCTTTAGAGCAGTGTGTCTACACTTACCACTGTAAGGAGATGAGAATTACCATCACTCTAGAATCATCCTGCCTGCTCAAGGCTGCCAAAGTTAGAAGGAAAGATAATAGAATGCCCAGTTACATTTGAGTCTCAGATAAAGAACAGATAATTTTTTAGTAAAGTATGCCCCAACTATTGCACTGGCAAACACTTGTCCTAACAAATTATTAACTATCTGAAATTCCATTGTAACTGGGCGTTCTGTATTTTGTCTGGCAATTCTATTCATAACCCTTCCCAGGCAATCCTGGATCCCTGGCCCCTGCATGCAACCACTGGTCTGATTTTTTTTTTTTTTGCCACCATAAATCAGTTTTGCCTGCTATCAACTATTCCACTTTATAAATTGGAATCATAAAGTGTATGCTCTTTTGTGAAAGATTTCTTTCCCCAACATAGCATTTGTGAGATTCATTCATGCTCTTGTGTCTAATAATAGTTTGCACATTTTATAAATATACCACTATTATCTATTCTCCTATTGATGTATACCTGGGCTGTTTCCAGTTTGGGGCTGTTATAAATAAAGCTTCTGTGAACTTGTTTATACAAGTCTTTTTGTGGACATATATTTTTTATTTCTCTTGGGTAAACACCTAAGAACAGAATAGCTAGATCACAGAGTATTTGTAGGTTTAGTTTTCTAAGAAAATGCTAGACCTCTTTCTTTTTTTTTTTTTTTTTTTTTGTGGTATGCGGGCCTCCCTCTGCTGTGGCCTCTCCCATTGCGGAGGACAGGCTCCAGACGCGCAGGCTCAGCGGCCATGGCTCACGGGCCCAGCCGCTCCACGGCATGTGGGATCCTCCCAGACCGGGGCGCGAACCCGGTTCCCCTGCATCAGCAGGCGGACGCGCAACCGCTGCGCCACCAGGGGAGCCCTAGACCTCTTTCTAAAGTAACTACAAAATTTTACTTTCCCACCAACAATGTATGAAAATTCTGGTTGTACCAGATCTTTGTCAACATTTGGCATTGTCAGAGTTCTTAACTTTAGCCATTCTGGTAGGTGTGTAGCTCTACGTTTCATTGTGGATTTAATTTGCATTTCCCTAATGAATAATGATGATAAGCCCATTTTCTTGTGCTTACTGGCTACACATATACATTAATTTATAAAGTGTCTATTGTCTATTTGTTAAAATTGAGTTGTTTGTCTCTTTACTATTGAATTAAGGATTTCTTTATAAATTCTGAATATCAGTTCTTTGTCAGATGTACGTCTTGCAAAATATTTCTTCCCTATGTCTGTGTCTTGTCTTCTCATTTTCTTAACAGAGTGTTTGATGAACAGAAGTTTTTAATTTTTATGAAGTCTAATTTATCACTTATTCTTTCATGGTTATTACTTTCTGTGTCTAAGAAAACTTAATCTATTCCCAAGTCACATAGATAGTCTCCTATGTTTTTTTCTGGGGGCTTTAGAATTTTAGCTTTTACCCTTAGACCTGTGGTCCATCTTGAATTAATTTCTGTGTATGGTGTGAGGCAGGGATAAAGGTTCACTTTTTTCTGTAAGGATACCCGGTTGTTCCAGTACTCTTTGTTTAAAAAAACAAAAAGAAACAAACAAACAAGCAAAACTTTCCTTTTCTCATCGAATTGCTCTGGCACCTCATCAAAAACCAAGTGCCCACATAACTGTGCATCTACTTCTGGGAGCTCCTTTTGCTCCACTGATTTATTTGTTGATCCTTATGCCAATACCACCCAGTTTTGATTACTGTAGCTTTAGAAAAAGCCTGGGGAATTCCCTGGCTGTCCAGTGGTTAGGATTCTGGGCTTTCAGTGCCGGGGGCCTGGGTTGAATCCCTGGTCGGGGAACTAAGATCTGGCAAGCTGTGCGGCACGGCCAAAAATTTAAAAATAAAAATAAAAAAATTTTATTGTTAACATATGTTCCCCAACTCTATTCTTTTCCAAGGCAGCTTAGTCCTTTGAGCTTCCATGTAAAGTTTAGAATCAGCTTGTCAATTCCCATGAAAAAGCCTGGAGGCTTTTGATTGAGAAATATTCTGCAAACATTTTTACACTCTACTGCGTTCTCAGTGACCACACCACCCTGTAGCCACGCCACAGAGGTCTGCACCCCTCACCGCCTCCCTCAACTTCACGGGCATCACTTCTCATTCTTTTGATTCATCTTTGCTCAATTTCTCCCAACATTATTTCTGTTGCACCATCTACATCCCTCTCCTCTCTTCCCTCAAGTTTCAATGTTCCCTTTTTAAAAACATAACCATTATTCCTGGATGTGATGACTCCCCGCTCTGGGAACCCCAGTCCAAGAGGACAGAACTTCAAACGCCTTTACGAGGCTCACGGCGCCACCCCCCCCCCGCCGCCCGCCCGGCTGTCTCCCTGAGCTCTGCCCCTGACTAACTGTTACCTCAAGGCAGCAATTTACTCCATAGAGCCTCAGTTTACTTAACATTAAGTGAAAAGATTAGACTAAATCCATATTGTGGTTTTGTTGTGGTGATGGTTTGGTTTGGTTTGGTTAGGTTAATCCCAAAACTCCTTCAAGAATCTCATGAAGTTTATGAACTCTTTATCCAGGGAAAAGCACATTCACCAATAAACATTTGGCAAATCATTTCCAAGAGTTTACAAACTTCCTACAGACTATCCATGGACTTCGGTTTAACAATCCCTGGGGCTAAATGCCTTTTTTTTTTTTTCCAATGGCTCTCTCTGGTTCTAAGTCTTCTTAGAAATGGAAACAGAAAAGTAGCAATTTCCATCCTTGCTAAAACATACCCCCAAGAATGGTGCTGACATTCCTCACCACATATTCTGATGGCCAGGATTCTGGAAAATCCCTGTGCTATGAAGATAAGCGATATAGGCAAGAGAGCCCCATATAGCTGTTTATTTGCCTCCCGGAAATGAAAGCTAATCATTTGTAGAATCTGATGGACCTCTCCCCTCAGGTAATCTCTCTCCATCTTTCAATTTGTTCCATAAGATGTTTAGCAATTTGGAAATTCAGCTTTTGCTAAATTTAGTTGGGGCTGTTGTGTTGAATTTAAATAGACACGTTGTCAATAAAATCATTTTGAAATCTTTTTCTATCAGAACAACAATTAAATTGAGTAAAGTAGGAATTCTATAAAAACATCGTTGTAAAATCTTTCAAAAGTATAACTTTTTCTAGCTCTATCACTGAAACTGATCCACAGGAAAATCACCAATTCAGACTCATGGAACAATTTGGTAATGCTGACCTTAAAAATTAAACTGTTATTTTTCCTGCTAAAATGGGTTTATTCAGGAATAGCAAAGGAATTGTAATTTGGAAGAAGGAAGCTATAGCAAAAGCCATAGGCAAATCCAATGAAGGAGAGGAATGAAACATTTATAAAGAAAAAGGAGGAAGTTGGGACGGGTTGTTTTGAACAAAAGTCTTCTGAAGAAAAGTGAGAGTCCAAGGTGATGATGCCTCAGTTCTCACTGGCTGAGCTGCCAGGTGATTTCTTATAGGGGATGCAACGCATGTCTTTTCCTGTTGGGGGCTGTGACTGAGGATTCTTTCCCATAATTGACCTCAAGTGGTACCTGCGAGAGAGCTCTCCCTTCTGTCCTCCCAACTCTATTTGAGTGACGTTTCCCTTCACTTATTTTCACAATATGCAGCCCTAGGACCCTGAATGGGGTCTCTCATACACCACTAAAAGAAACAAAGCTTGGTGAAAAGTAGCTAATTCCGTACCTTGTTGCCTGAAATACCTTATTCCTGGAAAGCAAGATGCTTTCAGACCATCTGGTGGCACTGAGAACACAAGAGCAAACTCAAAGGATTGTCAGCTGGCCGAGATGTTACGATTTGAACACTAAAGAGGAAATAATCATTATATTTCATTGGAACAAATCTGAGAAAAATCATGAGCCTGTAATGGTATTCCAGAAGGGGGTAAACATCAAACGTACTAGAAGAAAATTTCAAGTCATGAAAAAGATGATTATGTAGGATATACTCATGATGATCATGTTATTGATATTAATTGTATTGAAATATAGTCGACAATATTGTAACAACTTTGTGGTGATGGATGGTAACTGCTCTTACTGTGGTGACCATAATGTATAAAAATGGAGACTCACTACGTTGTACACCTGAAACTAATACAATATTGTAAATCAACTATATCTCAATTTTAAAAGGGAACTTTAGCTTACAATGGTGATGCTTTCCACTGGCTGAAATACAGTAACTGTGGCACAAAGCAGCACCGTACCCTGAGAACTGTGTAGAGTCCGCCGCAATTAGGACAGGCTACACCTTAGAATCACCTGGGAAACGAAAAAACACTTATGAGCAGACCCCCCCCCCCTCCACCCAGACCAACTGAATCAGTGTGGAGAGGGTGGGGCAGCACCCTGTGATCCTAACATGTCCCCGAGGGATTTCAAAGGCACACCCCCTTTCCAAGGGGCGCAGCTGCATAGGCCCCTCGGAGCCTGGGAGCAGGGCCGGCAAACTAGGGCCTTGTTCCAAATCTGGCCACCAGAGGAGCTGAGATGGTTTTTACACTTCTAAGTGGTTAGGGGAAAATATCCAAAAAAAGAGGAATAATACCTTGGGACGCATGAAAAGTACATGAAATTCAAACATCAGTCTCCATAAGTAACATTTTCTTGGAACATAGCCACAATCCTGCGTTTACCTACTGTCTCCGGCAGCTTTGGGGGTGTAGGGCAGAGTCAAATATATGTCTGCAAAGCCTAAAACATCTACTCTCGGACCCTTTGCAGAAAGAGCTTGCTGACCCCAGCTTGAAGGGAGCGGGTCTCCAGAGCCCAGCGCCCCTGTGTTGTCTTCCAAGAACTTACCCATCTGGGAAGGTGCCAGAGGTCGAGGGTCAGGTGCGGGGAGATCCTCCTCCTTTCCCACCTCTTCTTCCTACCTGCCCTTCTCTCACTTTCAAAAGAGAGGGAGGCCTCTCACCAGCCCCGGGGCATAAAAACCTCCTAAGCAAAGGAACAATTCCAAACACCCGAGTCTAGTAAGATTCCGATGACACATTTTCCAGTCAGGAGGGTTCCAAATATTGCTTTACCAAAACTGAAAAGGACTCACTCCATCAAGTTTCCAGCTGCCAAATCATTAAAAATATTTGGTGACAGATGGCTATGTGATTTTAGGCACATAACTCAGAAGGCGTTCAAAGAATTGAGTAACATGGTTATGACAGAGCTAGTGACATAATATGTAAACAAGGTTTTTTGCACTTACAGCTGAAATATTTAAAATGCTGAATGTCCCATTCTGTGAATAAGCAGGTTTTGTCCACAGATACATGAACTCAGTTGGAGGAAAAGCCATGCATCTCATTAAGAAGTGACGCTCAAATAACAGTTTGTTATTATGTTTAATGAGGACTTAACAAAACTTGCGTTATAGTTGCATTATTTTGATCACTGACTCCTGATCATCGTCATTGTGAAATGACGGGCTGGCTTCTTCCTGGCTGTTGATCTCAGCTCTTGGCCACCTGGGCCTTTCCATGGGCAGCGCACAGCAACCGGGAAAGGGTTGAGCAACCCCAAGTCCGGGTCTCTCGTAGCCTAATCTCGTCAGTGACATCCCATTGTCTTTTGTCTCATCCTACTCACATTCTATTGCTGGAAACAGGTCACTAGGCCCAGCGCACACTCAAGGGAGGGAGATACAGAAGAAGGCAAATACCAGGAGGTGGGATGGGGTGGGGGACATCTCAGAAGCTGCCTACTCAAAATGTCAAATTTTAGTAATTATAGCCTCTACATCTCTTTACACTTAGGAAGAAAATTTTCAGGTGTCATCTTAAAAATCTATGGAAGGATGCAGAGTTTTCCAAAATTCTTTTACAATAAACAAGTAAAAGTGTTTGGAGACGGCGGAGCTCCAGGCCTAATGCAGCTGGGTCCTGTCGGGCAGAGGGGGGGTCAGACGGTCGCCAGGGGTCTACCAACAGCGGGCAAAGGGCAAAGGGTGAGGGGTGCTTTGGACAGCGAGAAGATCCACCTCCCCAGACCTGGGAAGCCTGTCTACATTACAAGGGCTAAGCGCGTCTGGGTCCGCGGGTGTCGGGGGCCAGCAGAGGCGGTCAGTTGTCAGGGAAGGAAATGCAGACGACGCTGGGTTGCTGGGTTTAGGATGAAGGAAGGAAAAGAATGAAAAGTGCATTTCCGGGAGGCACACTTGTCAGCAGCGCGTAGGATAAAACGGGAGGGCAAGGTCTGGGACAGGGGGTGGCAGGGACCCAAGAAGGGGGCCGCCCAGCGGACTGGGGGTCTTGGAAGGCCAGGCAGGAGGGACTTAGTCCGCAGGCTCCAAAGGCAGGCTCCTCTGGACCGGAGACTAATTAGAGGTGATCAGCCAGGCGGATTCTCAGCAGACGTGGGGCGGGTCTCTGGCGAACGCGCAGGCTCAGCGCTGGGGGCACAGACGGCCGAGGGCAAGGGAGGCCCAGAGCCCGCGCAGGTGCGTGGGGACCAGCGCTCCCCCCTCCTCGGGGGGCCAGCGTCGTCGGAGCGCGGAGTTGTCCCGACCTCGAGAAGGAGGAGGGAAAGCCAAGAAAGCAAAATCTGGGTAAGAGGGTGAGGATACAGAGAGACAGGGACTGAGAAAAAGGACTTCCTTTGACGGAGAAGAAAAAGAAGAGAGTAAGACCGGGGTCAAGAGCTCGGGGAAGGTATTAAAATAGAGTTTTACAGCCTGACGGTAAGAGCAGGGATGAAATATAGCAGCGAGCTGAGCTGGAGGGCGGGAAACGCTGGCCCGTGGTTCGCGGCACAGGCGGGGCTGAAGCAGCGCGGGGAGGGGCGCGGGGAGGGGCGCGGGGAGGGGCGCGGGGAGGGGCGCGGGGAGGGGCGCGGGGAGGGGCGCGGGGAGGGGCGCGGGAGGGGCGCGGGGAGGAGCGCGGGGAGGGACGCGGGAGGGGCGTGGGGAGGGGCGCGCACCTGAGACGCACGTCGGGGAGGGACGCACGTCGGGGAGGGACCCGCGGAAGGACTGTCCTGGCCCGAGCCCTCCCCCCTGCGCGGCCCGCCCGGGGCAGGGCTGGAAGCCGGAAGCGGCCGCGTGGGAGCTAACTCGGGACTCAGCCGAGGGGAAGCCAGGGGCGCGCCCTCGCCGCGCCCCCAGCCCGGGCGCGAGCCCTCCGCGAAGGCCGGGGCCATGGGAGCTCCGCGCCGCCGGCCGCGCGCGTCCCAGGGGTCCCCGCCGGTGCCGTCACCACTGCTTCTCCTCCTGCTCCTGTGCGCCCCGGGACTGGGTCGCGCCTCCCCGAGGCTGTTGGACCACCCGGCGCCCGTGTGCACCCAGCAGGTGAGACCCCGACGCGTCCCGGGGGACGGGGGCCGAAGGCCGGGGGCGCGGGGCTGCCGAGTGACAGGAGGTCCACGCAGGGTCTCGGGGGCTCCGAGGCTTGGGCACAGAGCGGGCCGCCGTGGGGAGGACTCCCGGAGCGGCGGGAGTTGCCATGCGGACCCGGGAAGACACGGAATTTGCTGGGAAAGATCGCGCAGCGCCGGTTGCACAACCTGGGCCGGCGTCCCAGCGGGAGGGGTGGCGCCTCCGCGGGGGGCCCACACTTGGGGAGGGCCTCGGAGGAGGCGCGGCCGGCCGGAGGCGGGGCGCGCTGGTTAGTAAAGGGTGGGGAGGGGCCTACGGAGGGCGAGGCGGGAGCGGACCCGGTTCCAGCCCGGCTCCTGCCTGGAGCCGTCCTCCGCCGGAGCCCGCGCCTCGGGGACCCCGCGGCCGCAGCGCCTGGCGCACGGGCCCCGGGGCTGCGGGGGCAGCTTCCGGGGAGCGTTGTGAGGGCAGAGCGGTGACCCCTCCGGCGCGAGCCCTGGGGACCGCGCGGACCCTCAGGACGCCGCCCCTGCGGCCGCCACCGCCCGGGTCTGGAGTCCCGCTGGTCTGTATCCGCCGGGCAGCTGCGCCGCTGTGCCCACAGGAAGCGACACACCCACCGCCGGGTAGTGGCCTTGGGGTGGAGGCCCGGCCTCAGGGAAAAGAGACACTGTTGCCGAGAGAGACACGCACACGCGCGCGCGCGCGCGCGCTCCGTCCTCTCCCCTCCGCTCCTCGTCTTCCTCGGCCCACTCCCCTCCACCACCGGCGCTAAGAAATAACCCTCAGTATCTGAGTCAGAGGACGTGAAACAACCGAAGCGGTATTTCTCCTGACCTAATTTTGTCGAGGATTCACCACAAGACGGTGGAGGAGGGTCAGCGACTGTTTAGCAGAAACTTTTCTTTTAACGTGAATGATTTGGGGACCGTCCTTGTGACTCCCACTCCCGGGCAAAGCGTGGGACCCGCTCAGCAGGTCCTTCCCTTGGACTCGGTTCATTTCTCAATGGCCGCTTGCCAGGCGCCTGCAACATACAAGGGCCTGAAACGACAGAGCCACACTCCCCGATGACGGAGCGGTGGTGAATCACCCGGGAGCCCGGAGCGAGTGCCCTCTGTACAGCGAGTGTGCAGAATTCCGGGGAAAAGAGAAACTCCTGCCGCCGACGGTGTTCCTTGCGGCAGAGAAGACACTTGGGCGGCCCTCCAAGACAGAGGTCTGGAGCGTTCCAGGAGGTGGAAAGCGCAGAGCCAAGGCCCAGGGGTGGGCAGGATGAGGACTGGGGGGCCTGAGTGGCAGGAAAGTGAGAAGCATCGGGAAATGAGCGAGGGGCTCCCCTGAGCTGCGCTGAAAGGGCTTGACCTCAGTTGCTCAGCAGGAGCAGGGGCTCGGCCTGATGGGGGTGTGGGGTTAGCAGAGAGGGATCCCCTGGCAGATTCGTCTGCAGCCCCCGGGCCCTGCCTGCCCCCCCGCCCCCCCGCCGTACACCTGGCCACAGACCGCGGCTGCCCTGACAAGAGAGGAGCAACGCCCTCCAGATCTCTCTCCCTCCGCTGGCGCTTCAGTGGATAGAGCACCACGTAGTGTCAGGGGAAGGCCGCACTTGACCCCGGAGGACCTGGGTTTGCATCCTGACTTCACCACCTACAGCCCAGTGCTGCAAGCGCGGGACATGGGGGCTGACAGATGGTTGTGGACCGAAAGGACGAAGGGGAGGGTGAGCAGATGAATGAGGAAGCTAGCTCTGCCTACGAAGCACTGACAGGCAGAGACCTGGAACCAACCAAGCAAGGTTGGTTCTGATTGCTTGGATTTAGCGCCTCAAAACCCAGGGGACTCTGAGTCCCGCCCCCATCCGACCCTTACTGGAGAAACTGTGTTTCCCTGGGGGACCCTTCCCACCTGGGCCTCCCAGCTTCCCATGACCATGACCGCCGGCCCAGAAGAAAGCCCACAGCTTGGAGCTGGTCGGCGGGAGTGTTAACGCAGAAGTTTCTAGAAAGGATGTGTGTTCCTTACAAATTCTTCTTTTCCCCAAGCACTTGCAGCTCTGACCGGGGGTGGAACGGCCGTGGGTTTAACCCCATCTTCTGGTCGCCAGAGCTTTCGACCGTGCCCCTCCCCGAGCGTCAAGTTGTGTTGTGTGGGCACCGGGCAGTCAGGGCCGCGGTCGGTGCCGGCAGCGTCACCGCAGAGTTCACGGGCTCCTCCGCGGGCTGCCAGCCTCTGTCTGAGAGGTGACAGATCGCACGTAGCATCAGCAGCTGGAGGGGACGCGGCTGAGTCAGGCCCGGGCCTTGGGTGGAGCTTCTCCCTCAGCCGCCCTGCAGCCCCGGCCAGTCCCTCCACCGCTGTGACCCAGTGTTCCCGGCCATTCAGGGATGACTCGCCTCGCGGGGTTGTGGGGAGAGCACGTAACACGCTGGGCGGACCAGGGGCTCGTGCGCTGAGTGCGCTGGGGCACGAGCAGTGACCTGCAGCTTCGTGCAGCCTCTGTGCCGCGGGTGACAGGCATGCCTTCATTCAGAGCTCTCAGCGGGCTGCCGGGCCGGCACCATTCACCTGTCCCGGAGACGTTGGGCAGCCGGCCAAGGTGGCCCAAAGCAGAGCTGCGTGTGACCGCCCAGCCCGCTGCTTTCTACCGGGCTCTTGCTGATGTCCGTGGAGCTGTCTGAGTCCTTCCTTGTAATCTTCACCACCGCGGATGGAGAGGCTGGGCCCACCTGTTGTGAGCGCCCCTTCTTATGTAGAGGCCGCGTGGCCGTGATTAAGAGCGGGGTTCTGGAGCAAAACTGCACAGGTTTGAGTGTCAGCTCTGTGGCGCCTTGGGCCACTTAGCTGACCTCCCTGTGCCTCAGATTTTTCATGAATAAAAAGGGGATGATGGTACTGACCTCACAGGACTGTTGTTAAGATTAAATGAGACATGCGTACAAAGCGTTAGCGTGATGCCTGGCACGGAAGGAGAGCTCGGTGAACGCTGCCATCATCTTCATCATCGTGGGCATCCATCCCCTCTTGGGTTTCTGCAGGAGGCCCTGACATAGTGCCGTTCACAAGCTCATAAATAATGTTCTGATCCTACTGCTTTTTTAAATGGGCATTTGAAACAAAGAAATGAGGGGTGATTTGTTGGAGGGGAATAAAGCAGGATCTGTCCTGGTGGTACCCAGAGAAGATCCTGAATGCATTTTTTTACATGATTGAAAACATTACATTAATGTAAATTCCTTATAGAAATTAAATTATACGAAGAACAAGTCTGCTATGCCTTCCCCTAAACAAATTCATGTTTTCATTTGTCTGTCTCACATTTTAATCCTTTCCTTTGTTTGGAGTAATGTCATAGATGAAATTCTACCTTTTAATTAACTCTTATCAAGGTGATATATGGTGATCCTTTTAAAATGGTACAAAGATGTTTAAAACAAAACCCAGCAGGTCCCTGCCCCCCCCCATAACCCCTAAAACAGTTCCCCAAAGAGGATTACTTATACTACTTCTAGTTATTTCTTCTGGCATTTGCCTCCGTCCTTCTAAATGTACTTATATTGTTATTCTTCATTTGTCAATTTTAGATATTACCTACTGACTTATAATAGATGAAAATTTAAATTTCTTACATTACCTCGTCCCACTGCTTCCCCTCCCAGTCTTCCCATTGTGGTCCTATCAGTGGTCAGTGTTCGTTTGTTTGTTTGTTTGTTTTATTTGGTTGCACTGGGTCTTACGGGTCTTAGTTTCGGCAGGAAGTCTCTTTAGTTGCGACTCACCAGCTCCTTAGTTGTGGCACACAGGCTCCTTAGTTGTGGCATGCAAACTTTTAGTTGCGGCATGCATGTGGGATCTAGTTCCCTGACCAGGGATCGAACCTGGGCCCCCTGCATTGGGAGCGTGGAGTCTTAGCCACTGTGCCACCAGGGAAGTCCCAATGGTCAGTGTTTATTATACTATAACATGCTAATCTTCGCTGCTGAGGCAAGTATGTGTGCTTTGGTTGTATTTCTTTTCTGGTATAATTTCTCTTTCCTCCTGGAGAGGATAATTCCTTTCATTCTTCACTTCCATAATTTTCCATGTAACTAATGTTGGTTTTTTTTCTATGAGATTTTGTCATATGTGTTTGTCATATATCAGATATTCGTCATATGTCAGATATTCCATCAGTTTCATTCTGTATTCTCCAACCCCAGCCTGGACCGATTACTCCCCAGGCCTGCGGCAGTGGGTCAGTCTTCCTTCTCAGAGGTTAACTCCCTCATTTTGCTGGAGCATATCCCGCAGTTTCCTAAGAAAAAGTATGAGGGTGTGAGAGGTATAGATAGATGAATCGGTTTTTTTTTTAAGTCTTTATGTGTCTGAAAATGTCTTTATTCTCCCCTCACACTTTTTTGATAGTTTGGCTGGGTATAAAAATTGCAGGTTAAAGATACTTTTCCCTCAGGAATTTTAAGGCACTGCTTTTCTGCCTTCCAGCCCACAGCACAGATGCTAAGAAAGCCGATGCCACTCTGATTCCTCTCTGTGTGTTGCCTATTTTTTTTCTCTCTGTAAACATTATGATTTTCTTTTCACTCCTGGTATTCCGGAAGTCTCATGATGGGCCTCGGTCTAGGTCTTTTTTTCATTTGCTGTGAAGGCCATTCAGTGGACCTTTTTAATTTGGAAATAATCAGTTCTGGAATTTCTTTTTCTTTTCTTTTTAATTTCTTCCCTCTGTTTTCTGTGTAGTCTTCTTCTGGAAATCTGATCATGTCTTATCATTCCTGAATTGATTCTCTAAATATTCATATATTGTTTCTCCTGTTTCTGTTTGTATTTGTTCTACTTTTGGAGAAATTTCCAGAATTTTATAGCCCAGTCCTTCTGTGGAATTTTTTATTTTCAAGATTCGTTTTTATTCTCTGCTTGCTCATTTTTCCACAGTACCCTGTCCTTCTCATGTGGATGAAGTGTCCTCTCTTATTTCTCTGAAACTGTTACATTTTGTTTGTTTTAATTTTATCCTGTCCCAGCATTGTCTTATTTCCTCCACGAGCTTTTTTTTTTTTTTTTAATTTGGGGGGTTTTGACCTATTTTTCATACAGGAAATCCTTCTCAAATATCTGGTACCCTTTGTCTGTCCGAGAATATTTCAAGACTGAGGTCCTAAAAGCTGACTGGATGCCCTGTGTAGATGGGCGTTTTGATCGCTGAACTTACTGTGAGGGTCAGGCTGGTGGTGAACATGGCCTGTCTGTTGGGCGACTCTCAGATGTCGAAATCCAGAGGTCTTTTCTCTGGGCTTGGCTGCCAGCATTTTTTTTTTTTTTTTTTTTTTTTTGGCTGCGCTGGGTCTTCGTTGTGGCACCTCTAGTTGCGGTGCACGGGGTTCTCTAGTTGCGGCACTCGGGCTCAGTAGCAGCATGCGGGCTGAGTTGCGGTATGTGGGATCTTAGTTCCCCGAGCAGGGATCGAACCCAGGCCCCCATGCATTGGGAGTGTGGAGTCTTAACCCCTGGACCGCCAGGGAAGTCCCCATGCCAGCATTCTGAGATCAGGGCAGGGAAAGAGGCTAAGGTGCCTCCCAGCTCCTAAAGGCACTCAGAAAATGCCAGTTCCATTTGCCATGTGCTATGCCCACTTCTCACCCTGTGTCCCCTCAGTTGACAGGAGAGAAGTGCGGTCCCCCCGCCGAGAGTGTCCCTCAAAGAGAGAGGGAGGGTGCCTGCGTTTCATTCTTGAGAGTGAGCCCGGGGACGCCAGAGCCCGGCTTGTGGATTCAAGTTCTTTCTTGTCTGTGATTACCTGCTTCTCTTTTCCGCAGGGGCTGAACTGCACAGTCAAGAACAGTAAGTCACCACGATGAAGCGCTGACCCCGCGCTGAGCTGGCGAGGGTCCCCGCCCCCAGCAGGAGGACCCCTGAGATTTGGGGCCGCGCCTGCACCTCCGTCACGGACGTTCATCGCGCAGCAGTCAGCATGGGAGGCGCAGGCCTGTCATTAGGATCTTCTCTGGGGTGCTGCCCTGGTGAATCTGTAATATGACTCTTTCGCCAGAGCTGCCTCCCTGAAGTGGGCGACATCTGGGGTGGGACCTTGTTTTGTGTTTTAATTCAAGGAGGAGGCGCACAGTTCAGGTGTCTGTGCTCATCAGGGACCCCGCACATAACAACAGAGCAGCTCTTACGGCTGCCCCGCTCTCCTGCCCCACTCCCTGCCACTGCTCCCTCTCAAAGCCAAGGGCACGCTTTGTCGTCTCTCCTAAGGTGCCCTTTAGACATCAGAGCTTTGCCGTGACCCCAGACAGGCATCAGGAAGGCGAGCAGGGCTGGGCAGCTGAGAGCACAGCCGCGGTCTCAGGGTCACAGCCTGACCGTGAAGGCCTGGCTCCCTGGACCCCCGCGAGGTGTCTTCTTTGGTCTGCATCTTTGGTTTCTTGCAGAGCCTGCAAGCCTCTGATTTCTGCCTTTCCTGGCCCGCAGGTACCTGCCTGGACGACACCTGGATCCACCCTCGAAACCTGACCCCCTCGTCCCCCAAAGACGTGCAGACCCAGCTGAGCTTTGCCCGCACGCAGCAAGGACACCTGCTCCCCGTGGTTCACATCGAGTGGACGCTTCAGACAGATGGTGAGTGGGCGTCTGGAAGTGCTGCCCACCTCCGGGTGAACCCACAGATTGGACCACCCGGCCCTCCTCCCAGACTCAGAACTGGGCTCCCAGCCCTGTGCTCAGACACGAGGGGCCGGTTTAGTGAGAGGACCCATCGTTTCAGGCAGTGAGTCCTTTTTCAGTGTTTTGATGTTAACCCACGATCCTTCAAGGAAGGCCTTTCTCCAGCCGAAAATCTTCATCACCCTGGAAAAGGCGTCAGGTCGTGAATTGTCTGACTGCGGGGCTGGCCCTCCCGACAGCAGTGCCCCAACCTCTCAGGGGCAGAGCTGCGCACAGAACTGGGAAGACGGGGTGACCGGGGCGCCCAGACCTGTGGACGGCCTGGGGGAGTCCTCCTCCTGAGGCTCCAGCCCCGCTGGCTGCCGCGTCCTCTTCAAGTTCGGGGACGCCCCTTTGACACCCGCACCTTGTCGCCAATGCCCTAGCCACGAATTTGCAAAGCTTTCGCTTCTAGCCCTGGGTAAAGTGTCGCTGTCCGTGTCCAGCAGGGGTAGCTGTCCACGAGGCAGTGGCTAATCCAGCCCAAAGGGAGCTGGAAGGAGCAGGAAGCGGAGGGTGGGTAAGACGGGCAAGCGTCCCTGGCGGGACGTGACCCCCCACCCCGGCGGTCAGTCATCCTTGATCTGCAGCTGCGGCCCCTCTCCTCCCTGTGCCCTCCAGCCAGCATCCTCTACCTGGAGGGAGCGGAGCTGTCCGTCTTGCAGCTGAACACCAACGAACGTCTGTGTGTCAAGTTCGAGTTTCTGTCCACACTGAAGCATCATCACAAGCGGGTAAGAGTCCAGCCGGGGCGGGGGGAAGGGCGGGGGGGGTGACACGGGGAGCAGCACGCGCGCGTGCGCACGCACACACGCACACGTGCAGGCACGCGCGCACGCGCCGCTCCCCCTCCGACCTTGCGCCGCTGCTCGCCGCTGCGGCTCCGCGACCCGTGCCCGCCGCCCTGCCCTGTACCTGGGTCAGCCCGGGGCCTGCAGGAGGAGAGGCTCTGCCCAGACCAGAGCTGCCCAGGTTTCTGCTGCAGTAGCTGCACCTTCTGCTGCTCAGAGCCGGAAGTGGGTTCTCCTTGAGTTTGGTTAAAGCGCTGAGGCTCAGTGCGACTAGAGAAAGCCCGTGCACAGCAACAAAGACTCAACGCAGCCAAAAATAAAAGTAATTAATTAATTTTTAAAAAATAATAAGAAAGACCAGAAGAAACGAAGAACGGAGAAACAGATGCCTCCGACCTGGGAGCTTGCTGTAGTGGTTGTTTTCTCCCTCTTTTGACTGATCCTTTGGGGGTGGATGGGGTGCAGCTCTGGGCCCAGGTGGGCGAGAGCCGTGACCTGGTTGCCCTCCCCTTCTCCCATCTCCTAGTGGCGATTTGCCTTCAGCCACTTCGTGGTGGAACCCGGCCAGGAGTACGAGGTGACCGTCCACCACCTGCCTAAGCCCATCCCTGGCGGGGACCCAAACCACCAGTCCAGAAACTTCCTGGCACCCGGTAAGAGCGCCCCCCCCAGGCCTTGCCTTCTCCCCTCGCTCCGCGGTCAGCCTGTGGGACCCACGGGACAGGCAGGTGCAGGGCCGGGTTCTCCGCTGAGTGGCCGCAGCCTCCACTCCCTGAAGGCGGAGCCCGTTTTTGCGACACAGTGGGTGTTGGCCCGCGACCCCAGGAGCTTCACGGGACCCGGAGTCCCTGCGCGTGGCTGAAGGTGCACATTTCCTGCCCAGAACGTGTCAGGAACACACGCCAGTCCCAGGAGAGCCGTGGCCCTGCCCCCAGCCCTGTCCCAGCTCTCAGTTCCTCATTCCAGCCCCGCGTCCCACGTGCATTTGCCCCACGCCTTCCCCTCTTGCCACTGCTCCCCCCTCCTGGGAGGCCTGGCGGGCTCATCTTCCAAAGCACCGTTTGATGTGTGTGCACCCCTGGGGTGCATCTCTGTCCTCCCCAGCATCTCTGCCACTGCCTGCTTTTCTCATTGTTAAGAGCCAAGCACACCTAGACGCCCAGCCCCGGACCCCGCACCCGCCTGTGCAGCCTCCAGACCCTCACAAAGGGCCCTGCGTGTGGGAGGTGATCGGGAAATGCTTGTTGACGCCTTCTTCATCTCCAGAGCACCCCCTGCTCACACACGTGCACACGAGCATACTCACAGGCGTGCACATGCACACGAATGCACACACACATGCACACACGCGCACGTGCGCACACGATCTGTTCACCCGGCTTTCGTGCCCCTCGTGTCACTCCCTGCTCCCTGACATTCCATCATCTCGACATATTCGTGACGTGATATTACGCTGTTTGCTTTTACGGTCTCTCCTGCTGGAATGTCATCCTCGGAGGGCGGGGACTTTGTCTCACTCACCGCTGTATCTCCAGGGCCTAACACATTGGCACCTATTGGGGGTTCAGCCAGTATCTGTCAAATGAGTGACCCCCCCCGCCCCCTCCCCTGTCCCTAAAGCGGACTGGCTCAGCCCCTGTCACTCGCAGTGATTCACGTCTCTCACGTGCCTTCTGAAACCAAAGTAAAAACGTTGCAGTCAAGGAAATGGAGGGATCTGGAAGACATCTCCAGAGGAGTGGTCCTCACGGGGTCCCTGGGTCCGCAGCACCATGGAATCACCTGGGAACTTGTCAGAAATGCAGCTTCCCAGGCCCACCCCCGAGGGGCTGAACCCAAGACTACTGTGAGGGCATGGGAAAGGTGGGGAAATGCTGCCGTTTGCTGAGGGGGACACAGTCCATCTCTCCTCAAGGGCAGAGGTGGCTCTGCAGAGGACGCCCTGGGGGAAAGGGAGCCCCAGAGCAAGTCCAGGGAGCCTACACCTGGACCTAGAAGGTTCCTGGAGGGAGGAGGGCTGAGGCGGCCAGGGCAGTCCCAGGCCTGTGAGGCCTCTGGCCTGTGGCGGTGTCTGTCCTGGGGCTTCTCTGAAAGGCCAGCCTTGAACAGGCTCCCCAGAGGCTGTTACCTCTGGTGTCAGAGGCTCTGTCGGAGCCAACTTTCCCAGGGAGGCGCGTAATGGCTGCACTTTTTTCCGGTCCACAGACTGCGAGGACCCCAGGATGGAGACCACCATGCCCTGCGTGAGCTCAGGTAACTGTGGCGGGCAGCCCCGCGGGGGGCTTTACTTGGGTGCACACGTACCTGCACGCCTGCACGCATGCTCGCCGCTGAGTCCTGGCCGCGTCTGTGCCCCTGTGGGACAGGCAGCCTGTGGGACCCCAGCATCACTGTGGAGACGCTCGAGGCCCACCAGCTGCGGCTGAGCTTCACCCCGTGGAACGAGTCCACCAAATACCAGATCCTGCTGAACAGCTTTCTGCCCGCGGAGAACCGGAGCTGCTTCCAGCGCGTCGTGGATGTGGCCGTGGTACCCGCCCTCTCTGCTGCTCTCCTAACCCTGCAGCTCGGCTCAGAGCCACCTCTGCGGGCCTCGGGGCCCGGGCGCTCAGGCTGTGCTGGGGGGCGTGACCTGGGCTGCCCTTCTCCCTTCCCGCGTGTGACTGAGTGTGTCTGAGTGTGGCTGGTGTGTAGTTGCTCCGACAGCTGACGGGACACGGCTATCTCTGCCCTGCACACCCGGCCCTCTGTCCTCCCCTCCCCCACGTTCTCCTGGTCCTCTTTTTGTTTCGCTTCGTTGATTCATTACTGCAAAAAGGATTTGAAGACTTTAAAATGTGGAAATGAAGACACAGGGAAGTAAAAGTGAGGAAATAAGATGAAGCCAGGGTAGGGCCAGTGCAGGACACGCGTGTCTGTCCCCAGGATCCCCAGCGGCCAAAGCCAAGAGGGGCAGCTGGGTGCTGGATACAGCCCTGAGTCAGCACACCCACGGCGCTGGGGAGGGGGCGCTCCTCCCGGAGCGGGACCTGCCAGCCTTTCTCCCCGGGGCCTCCTGGGGGTGCGTCCCAGCAGGGGCCAGGGCCTCACTGCCCCTCTGCCTTGCAGCCTGCACAGGAGGCCACCCAGCAGTGCTGCAACGTCACGCTCACCCTGCCAGACTTCAGCTGGTGCTGCCGTCACCACGTGCAGGTGGGGAGTGGGCTGGAGGCGGGGTGGGCACGGGAGCAGGTGGGCGGCCGGGGGGCCACGCTCCCCAGGGGCCCAGCCCTGCCGCCTCCTGGGATCTCCTGCCCGGCACCCGGCCTTGCCCAGGCAGGGGGGCCCTTTGCCCCCTCCTGCCCAGCAGCCGCGGGGACGTCCCGGAGGGGCCGGCGGGGTCCGAGGTGGGCCCACGTCCCCCCTCCTCTCCCCCCCGCGCTCTGTCCTCGCAGATCCAGCCCTTCCTCAGCAGCTGCCTCAACGACTGCCTGCGACACTCGGTGGCCGTGCCCTGCCCAGAGGTCCCGCACACCCCAGGTGAGACGCGCGGCCGGGGGGGCGGGTGCAGGTCAGCGGCCCGGCCCGAACCCTGGCGCGGTCCTGGGGTTGCGGGGGGCGGGGGGGGTCGGTTGTCCCGGCCTGCGCTGTGGGGCCTTAGAGAGACTCCAGGTTGGACTCCCGACTGCCTTCCGTTAGCTGTGTGGCCTTGGGCAAAGCACTTAACCTTTCAAAACTTCCGTGACTTGAAAAATGGGGGTTCTTATTGTCATAGTTACAGTTAAGGACCATGTCGTGAACGGGGTGCTCTAACGTGTCCATTTCGAATTCTCACAAACTGTGAGTCATGGTACTACCTGCTGAGTACTGTATGCTAGGTACCATGCACTGTAGTGCTGTGTGCTACATACTGTGTACTAAGTGCTGGGTACTGTGCACCACAGTATAGGTACTGTGTACTATAGAACTAAGTATATTTTACTGAGTACTGTGTACTAAGTACTACGTACTGGGTTCTGGGTACTATATACTTTGTACTAAGTGTGTACTGTGTACCTTGTCCTCAGTGCTGTGTACTAAGTACTGTGCACTGGGTACTATGTAATATATACCATGAAGTGGAGACTCCCTGCCCCAGGTTCATAGGCGAGGAAACTGAGGCACAGAGATGTCGGGCACCTTGTCCAAGGTCACACACCGAGGAAGTGGCAGAGCCCCGGTTCTGACCTGAGCCCCCGGCACGCTGCCCACTTCCCGTTCAGGAGCCTCCTGCAGCCAGACGCCAGTCAAAAAGCAGCGGGCATTGCACTGGCCTGGACGGAACCCGGCCTCCCAGTGGAGGCGGGCGTCTCCCAGTAGGCCACCAGCTCAGGTGTCCCCTGTAGGTGGTGTCGCTAAGTTTAATAAGCTGTACAAAGGGCTGGGTGTCGGGCCAGGCCGTCAGCAGGCCCCGGCACGCGGGTGGTGGGTGTGGTGACTGCTGCTAGTGACTGAGAGTCTGTCCCCTGGTTCTTATTGCAAATGCCGTCGAAGGTAAGGCCGACTCCTCCCAGGCTCTGCCGCCTCAGGGGACACGGAGGTCCCTGCCGTCCTGGAGTGGAGCCAGGCAGAAAGGCTGCACCAGGAGGCGGCCCTGGGTGGCGGGACCATGGCCCGTCTTGGTGTCAGGGAGGACCCCCCCGGGGTGGGCGGTGGGTTGAGGACCCCGGGGCTGGCACAGCAGAGAGGGCAGCTCAGGGAGGGCAGCAGGCGGGCGGGCCCCCGGGGCTGGTGTCGCAGGCCTCCCTGCCACGCCATCACGCCGTTCTCCTGCCACAGACTACATGCCCCTGTGGGTGTCCAGGTGCATCCCCGGCCTCTCCATCCTGCTGGTGGGTTCCGTCATCGTGCTGATCGTCTACCTGGCCTGGAGACTACTGGGTAAGGGCGGGGGCCGTGGGCCCACCTGGGGCTTCCCCTCCGCCCCGCCCCTCTTCCCGTGCCCCTCCTCCCTGCACCAGCTGTGAGACTGTGCTCACGGCCCCACGCAGCCCCGCCCTTCGGCCTGTTAATAAGCATCGGTTCCCTCCGGCTGCGGCCCTGTCTGGCCACGTTCTAAGCAGGAGGGAACATGGGTCTTCGGGGTGGGGACTTGGCCTCTCCCTGCCCCTCCACGACCCCGATCTGGGAGGCCGTTTCCCCTGGGACCACGGCTCTTGCTGGGGAAGATCACCAGCCGGGCGCGAGACCTGTCGAGAGGGTCCTTCCGCAGAGGTTCCCTGGGAGGGTCCAGCGTCCAGGTCTCCGCAGGTGTCGGGAGGCCGTCTGCTTCTCGTGCTGCGCGTCTGACCTTTTCCCGAAGCGCCCGCTGCTCGGGGTGAGGGAGGACCTCAGAGCTCTAGGCAGAGGCCCAAAGGGTGGGGCTTGAAACCAAGGTTCCAAACGCCCTCCTTGGCCGCGTGGCTCTGGTGAGTCAGCCCTGCTCCACGGGGCCCTTCACTGCATCCAGGACGGAGTGGTCACTGAAGCACGCTGGTTTACCTCCTCACCCCAGAGTACCAGCAGGAGGGACTTCCCTGGCGGTTCAGTGGTTAGGCCTCTTCACTCTCATCGCCAAGGGCCTGGCTTCACTCTCTGGTTGGGGAACTAAGATCCCACAAGCCGCGCGGCACGGCCAAAAAACAGAAAAAATACCAGGAGGAAATCGTAAGGGGCCCAGTCGCACTACTTCTGGAGGCATCTCGGAAGACTTTTGCCCCCTGAAAGGACACGTCTGGGGAAGGGGCCTTTCCTGAGGGGAGCTCTGCTTGCGGATGGCCACTGTTGGCATGTAACCTCCCAGGCGCCATTCTGGGGGTCCCAGCCAGGTCAGGGCTGCAGAATACTTGTGACCCAGCTGATGGGGTGTGCCGGGCACTTCACACACAGACCCATTTCACAGAGGAAGAAACTGAGTCTCAGAGGCGTTGATACCTCCCTCGGGTCACACAGCGGTCATGGGAGGGACAGTCTCCCTGCAGAGGCCCAGAGTGTCTAAGAAGTGCTACCGGGGCTTCCCTGGTGGCGCAGTGGTTGAGAATCTGCCTGCCAATGCAGGGGACACGGGTTCGAGCCCTGGTCTGGGAAGATCCCACATGCCGCGGAGCAGCTGGGCCCGTGAGCCACAACTACTGAGCCTGCGCGTCTGGAGCCTGAGCTCCGCAACAAGAGAGGCCGCGACAGTGAGAGGCCCGCGCACCGCGATGAAGAGGGGCCCCCGCTTGCCACAACTAGAGAGAGCCCTCGCACAGAAACGAAGACCCAACACAGCCAAAAATAAATAAATAAATATTTTTAAGAAGTGCTACCTCGACCCCTCCCTTGGTCGGGAGTGGGGCAGAGCTCCCAGCAGGTGCCCCTGTGAGCTGGTCCCTGTTTCTCTTCCAAAAGAGCCGTTCTGAGCCATCTTGTAAGATTTGTGCTTCCTGCAAGGACACTTCTGGAGTATTACTTCTGGCATTTCTTTTCCTTTCAGGGTCCCGTCACAGAAAATATGAAAATGGCACCAAATGCACAGGTGGGCACCTCCCGGTTTGGGCGGCCTGGGTTTGGGGTGAGTCTGTTCCCAACGGCCTGGAGGAGCTACCCAGTCAGCTCCTGTCCCTCGGGAGATGGCACCTGCCGGGGACCCACCTCTAGCTCCGAACAGAGGGGACCTCAAACAGCGAGGCTGGGCTTACAGTTGCTCATCGCTGAACGAGGAGGGGAAGGTAAAGGCACCATATTTTGTGGAAAGAGGTCCTCCCGAAGGCAGCTATGCGTATTCCATAAACGGGCCTTTGTGTCTTGTAAGAAAAGAAGCGATTTTAATTAGCATGTAGGCTAAAGGCCAGATAAGAAAGCGAGAGACTCTTTTCCCCGAAGGCAGAGGCTGTTTTGCAGGCAGCCAGCACAGGCAAGGCAGCCGCCTTGGGCTTATTCTGAGGTCTCAGCTGCATTTCTGGGGCTCGGGAGTCTTCCGGCCAGCCGGGCGGGGCCGTCCCCGGCCTGTGGTGTGTGGTCAGCGCCCACATGCCTGAAGCCTCGGCCTGGCTTCCCTTGTTTCCCCCAGACGTCCTGCCCGCTGCCACCAGCCTGAGCCCCCCGGCCCTGAAGCCCAGGAAGGTCTGGATCGTTTACTCGGCCGATCACCCCCTCTACGTGGACGTGGTCCTAAAGTTCGCCCAGTTCCTGCTCACCGTGTGCGGCACCGAAGTGGCCCTCGACCTGCTGGAGGAACAGGCCATCTCGGAGGCGGGGGTCATGACCTGGGTGGGCCGCCGGAAGCAGGAGGTGGTGGAGAGCAACTCCAAAATCATCGTCCTGTGCTCCCGAGGCACCCGGGCCAAGTGGCAGGCCATCCTCGGCTGGGAGGACGCCGCCGTCCAGCTTCGCTGTGACCGTGGGAAGCCCGCGGGGGACCTGTTCACGGCGGCCATGAACATGATCCTGCCGGACTTCGAGCGGCCGGCCTGCTTCGGCGCCTACATCGTCTGCTACTTCAGCGACATCAGCTGCGAGGCCGACGTCCCCGAGCTCTTCAACATCACCTCCTGCTACGCGCTCATGGACAAGTTCGAGGAGGTCTACTTCCGCATCCAGGACCTGGAGATGTTCGGGCCGGGCCGCATGCACCGCGTCGGGGCGCTCACGGCCCAGAACTACCTGCAGAGCCCCGGCGGCCAGCAGCTCCGCGAGGCCGTGCAGCGCTTCCGCCGCTGGCAGGCCCGGCGCCCCGACTGGTTCAAGCTCGAGAACCTCTGCTCGGCAGACGACCAGGACCTCCCGTCCCTGGACGAGGAGGCCTTCGAGGAGCCGCCGCCGCCAGGAGGAGGGATCGTCCGGCAGGAGCCGCTGGTGCTGGAACCCGCCTCCCAGGGCAGCCTGCTGGTGGAGCTGCTTCTCGCGGGGGAGGGAGGGGGCCTGTCGCGGCTGGAGCCCCAGCCTCGGCCCCAGGAGCAGCCGGCGGCCCAGACGCTCCAGACCACGGTGGTCCCGGCGGACGGGGCCCCTCCGGCGCAGGCGGTGGAGCCCGTCCCTCAGGCCGTCAGGAGCGGTGCCGCCAGCCGGCTGGCCCTGGTTGGGGGAGACGAGGCCTGCCCGCTCCTGGGCGGCTGGGGCACCGGGCGGAACAGCATCCTCTTCCTCCCCATGCACCCCGAGGACCCGCCCGTCCGCAGCAGCCCCGTGGGGCGGCCGGACGGCCCCACGCCGCCGCCCCTGCAGCAGAGCCCGCGCTGCCGGGACGTGCGCACGCCGCCCGCGGGGGAGCGGCGGCGGTCGGTGCAGTCCGACCAGGGCTACATCTCCAGGAGCTCCCCGCAGCTCCCGGACGACGCCGACGGGGACCAGGGCGGGGGGCCGGGCGGGCAGCCGCTGTATCCCGAGGGCCTGGAGAGCCTGTGGGGCCTACAGCTGCTGCTCTTCCTCCAGGAGCTTCGCAAGAGCCCTGGCCTGGAGCCCAAGGGGCCGCCGCGTGGGGCCTCCCCTGCCCAGGGCGGTGAGCACGTGTGTCCGTAGGTGTGCACGTGCGGACGTGTGTATGCCCGTGTGTGAGACGTGTACCTGTAAAACGTAAACATCTTGACTCTGTCCCCTTAACCTTTCTTCCCGTGACCGTCCCCACGAGAACCCGCAGCCCGTGCCCAGGAGCTAATGGCAGTGTCCTTGGGTGTCTGCCATTCGTTCCTTCAGCCTTTATTTTGTGCCCCGCGTTGCCCTGACCATCAAGGAGCTGCCCGTCCAGTGAGAGGGACGGGGTAGCACATGGGGTGGGGCGCGAGATTCAGAGGCTGCCAGGAGCTCACCCGGGGCCGTGAAGTCCGCAGAAGGGGCGCCTGGCCCAGGGAGAAGCTTCTGGAGGAGGGCGTGTCTGAGCCGAAGGAGCAGCTCGTTTCTGGCCCGAGGGCTGCGGGCCAGCCTGCCGCGGAAGGCGAGGCAGTGGGCGCAGCCTGGGGAGGCCTCGGGGCCAGGCTGGGCGCGGCTGGGGCTCCTTCACCAGGATGGGCTGCTGCCGTCAGGAGGCTGAGGGCCTAACACACCCAGTCATTTTCGGAAAGAGACCAGATAGAAGTGAGGGTCGTGGCCCCTGACGGCATCAGCAGGGCCTGAGCCCACGCGTGGCCTCGGTCAGCGGGAGACCTACGGCCGAGGATTCTCGGGGCTGCGCGCTGGGCCCCTGGGCTGCAGCCCCCGAGCTCAGGAAGCACGGGGAGCCCCCAGCCCTGTGCCCGCTGGGGCCCCCCCCGCCGGGGTTGAGCGTTCTCTCTGCCTGTACCTGAGTCCTGAACTGGAGCTCCAGGCTCCTGCACGGAGGAGAGGATCCTGAGGTTCGGTGGGAAATCAGATACCAGGGTGTGCGCACGCACGTGTGTGAAAGAGCTTATCAGCGAAAGAATGAATAAATTCGTTAGCTCAGGTTAGACTTCCTGGCGGTCGCGTCACACGTTGCTATGGGTCAAGAAGTCCCTAGTGGCAGAGGCCTTTCTCGTGGTGAGATTGTGCCTGGTGGCAGCAGGCCTTCGAGGCCCAGGCCCCAGACGGTGCGTAGCTCACAGGCAGCCCGCTGGTAGCAAAGGACCAGGTGCGGGAGTGCTGTAGACACTGGCGTCCGTGTCGCCCCAGATCCTTAGGTCGACACCTAATCCCCGGTGTGATGGGGCTGGGGAGGAGCTCTGGGAGGAGGTGAGGGCGTGGGTGGGGCCTCACGGACGGGACGAGTGCCCTTACAGGAGACCCCACAGGGCCCCCTCGCCCTTCTGCCGTGCGAGGACGCAGCGAGGTGGCCGTCTGCGAAGCAGGAATCTGCCGGCACCCTGGCCTTGGCCTTGCAGTCTGCAGCGCCGTGAGGGGTGTTTCTGTCGTCGATAAGCTGGCCGGTCTGTGGTGTTCCGTTACAGCAGCCCGAGCCGCCTAAGACGGGGACGGAGGAGCCGAGCCTTCGCCTCCACCAGCCTCTGAGGCGCCATCCCTCTGATGATGCAGGTGGGTGTCGTTGGGTCCAGACCCCCACAGGCTTTCTGGGACATCCCCCCGGCCTCCAGTCAGCGCACGTCCAACGTGCAGAGTGTGGATTCCACAGCTGGAGCGGGGGCTCCGCCTCGTGGCAGGGTGGCCAGGCCGCGTGCTCCTCGTCCCGGGAGCACGCTCTCCGTGTGGCTCGCCCTCCCCGCGGACCTCAGGTTCTTGCTTTGCTGGCCTTTGAGGCCAGATGTCCCCAGTTGGCATTGTCCACTATGTTCCCTTTATCAGCACGGCTCCTGCCTTTTTTCCTAACAGCTTTACCGAGATAGGAGTCACAGCTCATACGGCTCACCGTGGACCCTGTACGGTTCAAGGCTTCAGGGGCTCAGAGTTCAGCAACCCTCAGCGTAATCAGTTTGGGAACATTTTTCTTACGCCCCCCACAAGAAACCCGGCCCCTAATCATCGCCCCAACCCCCAACCTGCCGTCACCAGGCAAGCGCTGACCCCCTTCCGTGGCGCGCCTGTGCGGACGTGGCGGGTGTAAACGGACTTGTGAAGTTCCCCCGTGCTCAGCCTTGTTCTGCGCACTCTCCCTCCCCCTCCCCCAGAGCCCCCAGTCTCTCACTGGTCTCAGCTGGCCGCAAGTGCTGGGGAGGCCGTCAGCCTGAACGTGGCGTCGGCCGTTTGCCAAACACCGAGAGGATCAAGTGTGAATAAGGCCAGGCCTCTCTTCTCGTGCTGTTCTGAACCTCGGCTAATAAGATCCTGCCTCACCCAGAGAGGTCCTCCAAGAGCCCATGTCCTGCGGTCTCTGACCGCCACCCCTGGACTCCCCTCCTGGACAGGGTGACAGAAGGGACGGGAGGACCCCCGGCCACGTGACCCTCGTGGATGGCCACGGCTTTTCCTGTAGGAAGACGAGGAATGATTACGTGGGGCTATGGACCTTGCCGGATTCGTGGGTTCTGAATCAGCTTCTCTCTTCTGCTCAGGAAGTTCCCCAGGTTTCGGAGGGGGTTTTGTTCATCACTTAAATATCCACTCAGCAAGTTGAGCTGGGCCTCTGAACGCGGGGTGTGATGGATTTTTACTGGTTTCCTGCTTTTACCTTTGAATCAGAAAGAAGGGAGAGTATGATGCTTACGGGGAGAGCGACGGCAGTTTCCATCCTACAGCCTTTGCACTCCGCGGGGGGCAGTCTCCCCTCCCAGGTAAACAGCCGAGGGGCCTTCCTGCGAAGACCTGCCCGGGGAGGGCCCAAGTGTACTGAGCAGCCTTGCCTGTCAGACGAACAGGGAAGGATGGGAGCAGTCTGGTCCAAAGCCCCCCATACCCAGGCACCCTTTCCTGGGGGGAGTCACCTTCAGTTGTTCACGCCTAAGTATGACTCAGTGTCCTGGCTCCTTCCCTTCCTGAGAAGAGAGTCCGCCTGCAGCCCGACAGGGGGCCTGCGGGACTCACAGGATGTGGAGCCAGCCCCTACTTTTTAGCCAGAGCCAGACAACGAAAGGGAGGCCACATCTGAAGGCTGCCCGCGGCCGACGGACGTGGTTCAGACCCGGATTCCCTTCCTGACCGCAGTGCAGCCTCCAGCAAGTGGCTCCATCCTTCTGGGCTCGGGGATGGAGGGGAAGCTCCCCGGAGGAGCTGCGAGGACCCGGAGGGGCCGGCCAGCGGAGCACAGGCCCCCGAGTCCCCCGACCCCAGGCCGGCTGCAGGGCCAGACTCACCCGACACGACCTCCCCTCTTGAGCAGGCGAGGGGCAGCTCAGCCAGGAGAAACGAAGTCCAGGGGGTCACCTTACCGTGCATCGCATTTAGGGAGACATGAAGGCACGGTCTTTGCTGTTCTGCAACTACTGTATGTGTAAGTTTTGTCCGCATTACGATGGTGAATGTCTTGACGGAAAGGACCGTTTTTGCACATATCGCCCCATTACCGCGGCCTCTGAGGGAGGGGACGTCGCTGCTGTCTTATAAGTGAGGGAAGGTCCTGGAGGCCACGTGGAGCCAGCGCCCAGCTTGGGGGGGCAGGCAGGGCAAGCGAGGCGGGCCCTTGGCCTCACCGTTTGAATAGCGCCTGAATAGCACCGGCTGTTTCTGTGCTAAAGAACAACGACCGTAGTCTTTTATTTTAATTTATTTTTGGCTGCGTTGGGTCTTCGTTGTTGCGGCGAGCGGGAGCTTCTCTTGTTGCGGAGCACGGGCTCTAGAGCACAGGCTCGGTAGTTGTGGCCCACAAGCTTAGTTGCCTCATGGCATGTGGGATCTTCCCGGACCAGGGCTCGAACCCACGTCCCGTGCATTGGCAGGCGGATTCTTAACCACCGCGCCACCAGGGAAGTCCGACCGTAGTCTTATTTTTGTGCAGACCCCGTGTCCTCTTAGACTCCCCAGACCCCGTGGCGTTGAAAACAAACAAGCGTGGCCTGTTCTCCGTGATAGGAATTCCTGCTCCTGGCGGGGGAGAGAAGGGCAGAGTATTTAAAAAGTCGTTTCTCAGCCCTTCCCCCTCTAACAAGTTATTCTCAGAAAGAAGGAGTGAGAGCCCAGGAGCTGGGGAATCACCCTCGGGCTGAGCGCCCAGGAGACTTGGCTCTGCTGAGGAAGCCTGGCTGGGCCACACCAGGCCGGCCGGGTCAAGGCCAGCGCTGCTTCCTCAAGAGCCCGCCAGCCGCCTGGAAGGAAACAGCCAAGGTGCACCCGTAATGTTAACACAGACCCGCAAAATGACGACAGATGTCACGGTGACATTTCAGAGTTTAGTAAGGAAACCAGGACAGGAAAGATCTTAAAACAAACTACACAGGAAGCTTGTCACAAGTCTCAAGTTTTTTATTTTCAGAACAGAAGCTGGTTTTATTTTTAAAAAGAGGAGAAAAGAACGTGATAAATGCCAGCGAGGTGCCACTTCCGTCCTCCAGGCTCTGACTGCCAGCTCACTGTCTCCCACAGAAACACTTGGACTCGGAACCGTCCTTAGAGAAGGTCTGGCCCAAGCCCTTTCCAAAAAGCTACGGAGTCCGAGGCTCAGGGGAGGACGGCCTGACCTGCGCAACGTTAGAGGCGGGCAGCCCGGGACCCGAGCCCAGCTTCTCCTCCGTGACCTGCACGGGGGCGCGGGCCCGGGGGCGGCGTGCCTCCCGCCTGCTAGACACACCACAGCATCTCTGCTTGGACCCTACACTACAGGTGTTCCTAGAAAAGAAGAAAAATGAAACTTTCGGGGCATTTCTTTTTGTGAATGGGGCAAGGGAAGTAAGTAAAAGGACGCAAGAAAAACACACCAGAAGGAAGGGGCTGACCCCCTGAGCATAAGTGCTGTGGCACCAGGTGTCAGGAAGAGGACATCTGTCCCGGGGTGAGTGGGGCCTGCGGCCGGGCCGCAGCAGGCCTGGCCTCTGCCAGACCAGCCGGGTGCCGGCAAGCGCAGCTCATCGGAACCCACCACAGCCTCCCACCAGAACACCCGACACCCTGGAGGTGCCGCAGCGGCGGTGGTCACTCAGCAGGGAGACGGCCATCCAAACGGGAGAAGGGGGTGGGGCGGGGGGCCGGCCTGGGGCCACGGCTCGGACACAGAGTCCTTCTCAGTCACTGAGATTAAATGTAGCAGAGAAACAGCAAAGCTGGAGAGAGGGTGTGGGAACAGAGAGAGCAGCTCCTGGGCCCCCCAGGGTCTGGGCCCCCAGAACTCCGACCACATGGAATTCAAAGGGCAAGAAGAGGGGTCCTGGGGAGGAGAGAAGGCAGGAAAAGAACAATTAGTTGCAAAATCCAACCAGCTGATCCTGGACCTGGCGGGCAAGGGGCTGGGAGCAGGGACCTTGAGTGCAAATATGTTCCTCCCTCCCCGCCCCCCGCCCCCGTGAGAGCAGGGAGGCTCAGGCCATCAGCCCCGTCTGTGTCTCTGTCTTCTGTCAACAAGCCCCCAAGAAATTGAGAGAGAAGAGCCCCAAGTGCAAAACGGAGGCCCAGAAAGCAAAAGTCCTGTGTCACGGAAGCCAGTGGGTGACGGAGTCAAAGCTACAACCCATGACTTCTGGCCCTCTGTCCAGAGTTTGTTACACCACAGGCACAAGGAGGGAGGGAAACAGATTCCTACAACCTCCCCCAACCCCATCCTCCCGCAGGGTGGAGGGGAGTAGGTTCCCCTGGCCTGGCTCTCAACTCTTCCTGCACTCTGACCTCCCCCCAGAATACTCATCCTGCCTCAAAGATGCCAAGAGAGGTCCTACATCAAGACCGTACCCGGGCAACCCCTGGATGTGACCTGTCACTAGGGAGGGGGGCTGCGCCGGGTGGGGCTTAGCCACCCTACTCCACGCAGCCTGCCTTTTCCCTAGAGACTCCCGTGACCAGAGCAGAGGACACAGGTCACCACCGCCCTTTCTGATGTACACCATGCTTCCTAAAGGAAGGACAGGTGGGGAGGTGGCTTTCCTACTCCTGTGGGCCCATGGGAGGCCCGGCTCACATGGTTTTCTGTCCAGAAACCCCACCAAAGCTGTTCTGAGCCAAGATCTGACCCAGCCAGCAACCAGCTGCAGGAAGGATAGGAGTTATGGGCACAGAGGGAGGAAGAGAGGGAGGGCAGCCAATGGCCGACCCTCCACAGACCCTGTAATAACACTGGCACCGAACCCCGGCTGGATCCAGTGGCCACGTTGAATGCAACATCTGAGTGTTTGTCCTTATTTTTTGCAAGCAGCATCAGTGTGTGATGCGACACAAGTGGAAAGCACGGAGGTAGAAACACCCAAGAAAGGGTGTAGTTTGGTCCTTAGAGTATGGACCCTCCCCTCCCCCCAGCTGCGAGGAAAGGAGTGGCATTGAGGAAGATCCTGGGTGAGCGTCTCCGGAGGAGGAGGGCCACCGGGCAGCCCCCAGGAGCCCAGCTCTGTCTGGGAATTCACGGCCACAGATTCAGGTAGGAGTGAGGAGTGTGTGGTGGGGAGGCCCGGGCCTCCCCAGACCTCCTGCCGATTGTGGGGGGGCATAGGTTGGACACAAGGAAACAACACACGCGTGCACGCGTGCGCGCGCACACACACACACACACACACACACACACACACACACTTTGCATCTACCATCTGGAAGAAATGCAATGGACACATCAGGGGGAGCACGGGATTCTGGGTCATTTCAAGGTGTGGGTCAAGGACCACAGCCTAAAAGAAGCTGGCACGTCCAAGCAAGGGGGGTGGCCGAAGGCCCTGGGCCCCGCTTTCCTCCGTTCTCCCCCGCGAGGGAGAGGGATTAGGGTGAGGTGGGAGAAGCAAGAAGCAGAGGTGCCCCGCCCCTGGAGGGAAGGATTGGGGAAGGGCGTGGAGAGGAGAAGAGAGCCGGCGACCCTCCTCCCTCTCTTTAGCGGCTGGCTCCCTCCAAGCAGTCTCGGCCCAGGGGGTTCAGAGGGGCGCGCTGGCTCTCAGCCCTGTTTACAGTTACCTCCCCCAAACAGAGGCTGATCCAGTCTGGGTGAGGGAAGGTCGCAGGACAGGGAGCGGGGTCTCCCAACTCCAGAGCAAGCCCCCAGACCCCTCAGTTTTGGCAAGCCACAGCCAGGGTGTTGACGTAGCCGTGGGCGCCCCCCTCGTCCTCCGAGACGCAGAGGCCCAGCTGGGGGGCTCCCGGCGCCGACGGGGCGGAGGGCGGAGCGCCGTAGCCCGCCCGGGCCCGACTCGGGGACGCCGGGGGCTCCCCGTCCCAGCAGCCCTCCAGGGCCTCCAGGCCGCGGCAGCCGAGGAAGAAGAGGTTCTTGAGCATGAAGACGGAGAGCGGCTGCTGGTAGCTCACGGCCAGCAGGCAGCGCAGCGCCAGCAAGGGTACGTCCACGAGGCAGCCGCCCAGCAGGCGCAGCAGGCGGCTGCAGCCTCCCGGCCGCGAGGCCCGGCCCCGGGGCGAGGCGGCAGCGGCGTGGAGCTCGTGGAGCCAGAGCACCGGCGAGGCGAGCGCGAGGAAGTAGGCGGCGAGGAGCAGGTAGCGCAGGTGCGCGGGCAGCGGCGCGCGGCCGTCCAGCATCAGCTCCACCAGGGCGGAGCTGTCCAGCAGGTCCAGGCACGTGCCCAGGAAGCAGCCGGCGGCGCGGTGCCGCTGGGGCTGCAGGAGCAGGGGGCCCGCGGAGCCGGGGGTGGCGCCCGCCTCGCCGATGGCCCGCACCAGGCAGTAGAGCAGCGGCGCCGACAGCGCCAGGGTGAGGCGGAAGCCCGTGGTGCCGAAGGGCGCGCGCAGCTCGATGAGGTCCAGGATGGACGTGCCCAGGATGAGCACCACCTTGGGCGTGAAGGCGATGGAGTAGATGAGCCAGGCCAGGTAGGCGAAGGCGAACTCGCCGGCCGCGCCGGCGGCCCCCGCCGGCCCCGGGCCGCCCGCGCCCCCGCGGCCGCCGCGCGCCTTGGCTCCCGCAGCCCCGGCGGCGGGGGCGGCGGGCAGGTGCAGGGGCGCGGCGTGCGGGTGGTGCGGGTGGTGGGTGTGCGCGGCGCCCCGACGGCCCCGGCTGTTCTTGGCGAAGAAGATGGCCCAGCCCGCCGCGACCACCAGGTCGGTGGCGACCCAGGAGCACCAGTACAGGTCGGTGACAGCGATGAGGTACACGTCCAGCAGGCCGCCCTGCGCCAGCAGCAGCGCCACGGACAGCGCCTGGTAGCCCCAGCGGCAGCCCGGGCCGGGGGCGCAGCCGCGGCGCCCACCCCCGCGGCCCGGCCGGGCCCGGCGACCGCAGCAGCAGCAGCGACCCGACCGGCAGGAGGGGCCGGGGCTGGCGCCGCCCGCGCCCCCGACGGCCCCGGCCGCGGCGCCCGCGCCCAGGTCGGCGGCGGTCATGCTACGCGGGGAGGCGGGCGTGGAGGCGCGGGAGGCGGCGGCGCTCCCCGCGGGCCCGGCGGGCACCAGCGGCCTGCTGATGCTGGCGCTCTCGTCGTCGTCCTCCCGCTCGGCGCCCGCGCTGCTGCCGCTGCCGGTGTCGCCGCCGCTGCCGCCGCCGCTGCTGCCCGAGCTGCTCCGGCCGCGCGGGAACCGGGGCTGCAGCCGGGCGGGGGGCGGGGCCGCGCGGGGGGCGCCGGGCGCGGGGCGCATTGTCCTCGGCTCCCTCCCGCCTACCCGGCCGGAGCCGCGCACCGGAGCCGAGCCCCGTGGCCGGGCGCGCGCGGGCTGCTGCCGCCGACGCGCGGTGACGGCGGCGGTGACGGCGCGCGGGGCGGCCCAGCCGGGAGCGGGGGGCGGGGCGGGGCAACCGGGATTGGATTCGGGGCCGGGAGGCGGGAAAGCGCGGCCGCCGTGTCGGCAGGAGGAAGGGGCGGGGTGCCGGGCCGCGGAGCTGGCGCGGGGAGGACGCAGCGTCGGAACCGGAGGGACGGGCTGGGATCCCGGCGGCGGGATGGGAGGTGGGCGGCGAGGTCCCACCGGCTGAACCCCCGGGGCGTTAGGGACCGGGTGGCCTTGGTCTCAGTGTAGACCATGCCTTTGAGCACCAGGCTGGGACGTCTGCAGGCACCAGGGCACTCTGGCCTCTACTTCGTCCGGTGCCCTTTCCGCTGGGCCGTGCTGCCTCTCCCTAAGGCCCTTGAAAACCGCAGGAGGAACCAGGCCGCGCTGATTACAAGGACCAGGACCGGGAGCCCCAAACATATATTTCTACATATTCGTGTGCCCTGCTTTCGGTTCAGTGACCACCCGGGGGGAGGTACCAATTTCCAGTGAATGGAGCAGCTCTCTGAATATAAAGGCTTGGGAAGAAAGGAGCGGTAAAAGGACGGTGCGTGTGGCCCCAGGCAAGAAGGTTGCCGGCATTCTCTGACGTTCTTAAAGCCGGAATGGGAAACAATAGGAAGAGGCAGCTCGCAGAGGAAATTGAACACCTAGAGGTGCCTCCATGGAAACACAGGCCCGAAGCAGCGATGGTGAATGCTGCAGACGAGGCCGTGGACGGGAACACAGCAGCCCTGCAGCTACAAGCGCAGAGCTCTGTACAACCAACCCACGGCAGATGTGGGGTTTAGCACCCGCAGCCCGCCCCGGGCGCACACCGGGTCCATGGCCAGTCGTCATGCAGCCCCGCAGGTGTCGGGGGCAGCTGAGCTCCGGAGTGTGGTCTCAGCTCTGCCACGTGGCCTGTGTGATCTTGGACCGGTTATTTCACCTCTCTGACCCTAGGACTATCCAAACGGATGACGTATAAACGGACCAACATCTACCTTCCCAGGCTGTTGTATTAAGGGAGGTCATGAGTTCGAAGGGTTTGGCCCAATGCCTGGTACGGAGGGTGTTAAAGGTAGCTGGTGTTATCATCACAGTTCCGTTTAGCTCATGTCTCAAGCCCCGGGAACATTTACTCACAGCACAGGCCACTAATGACTGTGTTCTGGGCTGGAGCCCTTCCCGAGGCCACGTTCCGAGCTCAGCTCCCCGACAGCTCTGTGCTTCGCGACGTGCCAGGGAGCAGAGCAGCTCTCTCTGGGAGCAGCGGTTCTTGGAGCTGGTCACGGTATGAACGATTCAGCCCTGCCCGCTGGCGCCAAGGCCACCCACACGGGGCACGGGGGGAGCAAACAGCGCAGGCGGCCCGCATCCATGAGCGTCACGGCGGGTCCGGCGACGTCAGCACGGAGCCGGTCCAGGTGAAAAAGCGGGCCGGGAGCTGCCAGCTGCTAAAGGGACAGATTACGGCCTGGCTCCCAGCTCTCCCCCAGGGGGAACACCAGCCAGCCGCTAACCTGAGAGCTGGCCCACAGCGGCTGCTCACGTCAACGAAGCCGTAGGAGAGGCAGGAGCAGCTGGTGCGGCTGAGAACGGGCCGCTGAGGGAGCACTGGCGGGTCTGCCCCCGCCCCAGCCCGGACCGGCTGCCCTGGCCGCTCGGCCAGCTCCCTCCTGCCTTTGCCCATCAGGCCAGCCCTCGCCCGGGTACCTCCTGAGGACGGGTTTCCTCCCTGGGAACTTGGGTTGTACCAGCCCTTTGAAGTTATCCTTGCATTTCTGGGAAATGGACTTCAATTGCTCAGAGTAACTTCTGTATGAGATTCTTTAACCCAATTTCTTTCAGGTCTGAGGCTCTGAATAAGAAGACCACGGACAATAAGGGTAAGAAATCAGGGCACACGACAGAGGAAGCTGGTGGTCTGGGTACGAGAGGGACCTCGGCTTTGCGCTGGGTTACGTCTAATCCGCGTACACACTTGGGCGCATACATGCACACACACCAACACAGAGAGCCTTCTCTTCAGCCCGCGATGGGCTCGACAAAGATGCGGCTAGGGTGAGAAGGAAGTTAAGACTTTCTTGTATATAAAGTATCCCACAAGGATCTGGAAAAGGGAGAACACAGTCACCGAGCGGCTCCGAAGCCCCCGAGGTCTGCGCTTACCTCTTACCTGCGATACCTGGGGACAGAGACCGAAGGAGGACACCCTGCTCCCACAGCCACACAGCTTGTCAAGGGCAGACCTCCGGCTCCCCGCCCAGGACTCTCACCCATCTACCCCGCTCCTTCTCACAAGCCTAGGATGGCATCCTGGGAGTCCGGGACAAACAAAGCAGTTTTCAATCCAAAAATCATCTCCCTGAGCACCTGTTAAACGGGCGGGGGTGTCACTGGGTAAGGCTCGTTTGGAGACCTGATACCCTCATCCTCCTGGAGCAGCGGCAGGTGGGCCGGGAGGGAGGAGAGATGCCCCCGTCATCTCAGCAGCCCAGGAAAGCTCAGCGGGCAGGGCCAGCCCTCCCAGCACTGAACCAAGGCCCGGTCCTCACTGACCCGCCGTCTGTCTGTCATCCTGCCCTCTTTCCTCCCCCAGCGAGAATGAAGGGCAGGTCCAAAGGGCGCTGTCGACGAGTAGGTGGAGCCTCACCGGGCGCCCCGTGCAAAGGCACAGCGGGCCCTCTGCTGCTCAACCTCACAGTCGCGGTGCCGACTCCCAGAAATGAAAGGGAAGTGGGCAGGGAGCTGTGGCTGGAGCGGGACGGGTCTGCGAAGCTTCGGCTTACTAGGAACTGAAGCCTCAGAACTCCTTGGAGCGTCTGTGACGGTAACACTCCAGCTACCCCACTGCAGAGCGCCCCTAAGGCCCGGAGCCAGGCTGTGGCTTGGGCCACCCCATGGACGGCCCACAGCGAGGCGCTACCCTCGTGGGCAAAGGAGAAGGTCCGGCATCAGTGCCTGCAAGTGTCACTCAGCCCCTGGCCTGGGTGCCAGGGCTCCAGAGGCTAAAAACAGCAAGTGCTTTCCTAGGAGTCCAGGCTGGGAGGGAGACAGACACATACACAAGAAAGCACAGTCAAGTATTGTGAAGGTTATGGCCAAATTCTCTATGGGGCCTAGAGGAGCAAAGGACATGAGCACTGTTGGGAAAGGTAAGCAGATGCTGGTGAGCAGCTGGGAGGTGGACTCGGGACTGGTGGGCATTTCAGGGAGAAGGAGCAGGGTGGACGGAGGGCCCACAGTGTGAGGCAGCCGGGCACCGTGGAGGAATTACAGATCCTTGGCTTCAGTATGAAGTACAAGGAGAAGGGTATGACGGGTCAACTGAGCGGACAGGCAGGGCCAGGTCACAGAGGACCTCCGGGGCCAGGCTGAGCTCGGGCTACATTCCAAGAGAACAGGGACCTCTTGAAAGCAGACGTGTAACATGGACAGATTTGCATCATAGAAAAATTACTTTGCGGCAGAACCGATGGGCTGGAGGGGAGAGAAAATGGAAGCAGAGACTGTGTTCCATTCTGGCGATATTGTGAACAAAATGTATAAGACCTCCCAGCTTACCAAAAACACCAGGTAAAACTGAACAGTTTAAATGCACAGTTAAGAGAGTAAGATGAACCCTTGGGGCCGTCCGTGAAGAGGAAATTGGAATGGCGAGTGAAGTACACGATGCTTCAGATGTGTGGTTGGTCTGATACAGTGGGGACCAGCCACAAGCAGCTACCTAAATCTGAATGTATTTAAATAAATATCAGCTGGGACTTCCCTGGCGGTCCAGTGGTTAGGACTCCATGCTTCCACTGCAGGGGGCCCGGGTTCAATCCCTGGTCAAGGAACTAAGATCCTGCATGCTGCATGGCGAGGCCAAAAGTAAATAAATGAATAAATAATAATAATAATAATTAAATTTAAAATAAATAAATAAATATCATTTGAAATCAGTTAAAATTTCAAATTCAGTTCCTCAGTCTCACTCGCCACATTTCAAGTGCTCAGAAGCCCCACGTGGCTGCTGGTTACTACACGGAACAGCAGATACAGAGCAATTCCATCACTGTGGCATATGTCCTCTTGGGCAGCACTGGGGGGGTTGTGGATTTCACAGCCAAACAGAAACAGGAGACCTGGCATTCAACCCAAAGGAGACAAGAACACAGAGCTGAGCTTCCTACATAAAACCAGGACTCAGTGAAAGGGTGAACAGAAAAATAGATCTCCCACCCAAACAGGAAGGCCACAGGAAAATGAATAAGCATTGGCCTAGGCTTGAAGTGGCATAAAAATCTCTCCTGGGAATTCATAACCATTGGACTATACCACCCATAGATCTGAGATTTGCACAATCTCAAGCTGAGAAAGTAACATAAATATTGGTTGTAGGCTGGTAATAACCATGGATACCCAGCAAAAGCAAATACAAAACAGTTCTGGGGGGGCATACCATCAAACCAAGCCTTAGAGGATTCCCACAGATAAAGCACCAGTAAAAGTCAGTTCACAATACGAAATTGCAAAACACACAAGGAAATAACCCATCATGAATGAAAGCCAGTGTATGAAACATATAGCAAGATTAGACGCCCCCCCCCAGGAACTTCAGATGATGATGGCTATAATACCAATAGGTTTAAAATGATTAAGAGCATAAAAAAGAATAAAATACTACGAAAAAGAATAGTGGAGAAAAAAGAAAGAATAAGGCAGGGAGAAGCACATCCAAGAATCACAGTGTGTGGATCTCTGTGAATTTTCTCCCCAGTGAAATAATCCTAACTGGTGGAAATTATAAAAAACAACCATTTACACAACATTGTAATTCAACTATACTTCAATAAAAAATAAATTTGAAAAAAACATTTAAAATTTCTTTCTCTTTTTTTTTTTTTTCTTTTTATTTGGCTGTGCCACGCTGCTTGCAGGATCTTAGCTCCCCGACCGGGGATCGAGCCCGGGCCCCCGGCATTGGAAGTGTGGAGTCTTAACCACTGGACCACCAGGGAATTCCCCCATTTAAAATTTCTGAAAATTGTCTTAGGGCATACAGCAAATGGAAAAACGTTTATTCAAGAAATCTGCTAAATCTCATTAAGAACAGTGAGAGTCTGTGGCATTGAAGCCACAACCTGTCCCCTCCCCTCCCCCAGCTCAGTGTGGCAGAAACTCACCTCCAGGTGAGTGTGGCCAAGAAGGGGCCCCTCCTCCCCATCTCCGAGTGTAGGACAATAGTTTCTCTCCAGAGGCGCTGGTCACTGCATTTTTCATCTCCCCTCTCCCTGCCCCACAGCTTCATGTGCAGAAACTCTGTTCCACAAAAGCACAGCTGAGAGGCCTGAGGCTCCCTACCTCCACCCAGTCCCCACTTGTTAGACTGGAAGCTCTAATCTAGGTGTGGCAGGCCTTGGTTACCTTGACCCGATCTCCTGTCCCAGCTCACTTGTAGGGTAGAGGTTCTGTGCAGGGAGAGGCAAACTGAGAAGACAAGGGGCTACTACCCCCTCCTCCCATCCCCTTCCAACTCATGGAAAAGCTGTATCACTCTAAGAGAAGCAGGTTGCTGTACCCAGGTCCAGAGTGTTGGCATGTAGCTTTTGCCTTGGGTGTAGAAACAGAGGGTTCTGTAGCTCAGGCTAAGGGGACTGGCTCACTTGGAACAGAGTGCAGGGAAGTTCAAGCCTAAGGGCACTATTGAAAAGAAGGAAGACCTCGGTGGTGAGTCACTTAAAGGAGGCTGGTCGTTCCCTGATGGAACAAGTGAAACAAACCAGCCAGGAGTTTAACAGAGAGACAGCTGAAAAGAACCCGGCTGGGGTCAGAGCAAGCCTCAAAGACTGGTCTTAAGAACTACCCCTGCAAAGGGGCCCAACTTTATCAGATCAGATGTGGAGCAGTTTATGTCCCAGGACATTGTCAAAAATAACAGAGCAATCAGGTAGCAATTAGTGGAGCTTAACAGTTCAGTGTGATACCAATAGAGGCAGAGCTGCTGAAGGTTAACAAAGAGATTGGGGAAAAGACAGTCAATGAGAACCCAGCTAACACTGTGGCTATCCCAGGGGGCAGGGAGATTTGTGTACACATCAGAGGCTTCACACTACAGGAAAAACAGACCTCACTGAATTCATCCATCCATATCACTAAATAACAAAAAATCAAGTACCAATAACAAAAAATCCTGGCTGGGGGATGGGGGAGGTAAGGGATCACAGTTTCCAGAGTTGCTACAATATATTATCTTAAATGTCCAGTTTTCAACAAAAAATTATGAGACGTAAAGAAATAGGAAGTGTGACCCAGACACAAGGAAAGAAATACAAACAATAGAAACTGCTTTTGAGGGGCCCAGATATTGGATTCACCAGACAAGGACTCCAAAGCAGCTATTATAATATATTGAAAGAACTAAAGGAAACCATGTTTAAAGAATTAAAGGAAAGTATGATGACAATGTCTCATCAAATAGAGAATGTCTATAAAGAGAAAGAAATTATAATAATAAAAAGAAAGAACCAAATGGAAATTTTGGAGTTGAAAAGTACATTAGCTAAAATATAAAACTAATAAGAGGGACTCAACTGTACATTTGAGCTGGCAGAAGAATCAGCCAACTTAAAGATACATTGATAGAAATTAAACACTCTGAAGAACAAAGAAAAAAGAATTAAGAAAAAAAGGAACAGAACCTCAGAGAGAGATGGGACACAACTGACTGCATCAACATACATACGATGGGAGCATCTGAAGGACAGGAGAGAAAAAAGGGGGCAGAAAAAAGATATTCAGGGAAATAATGTCTGAAAGCTTCCCAAATTTGATGAAAAACATTAATCTACACATCCAAGAAACTCAAAAACTCTGAGCAGGATAAGTGCAGAGGCCCATAGCCAGACACATCACAATCAAAATGTTAAAAGATAAAGACAAAGAGAAAATCTTGAACAGAGCAAGAGAAAAACCACATCACAAACAAGGGAATTCCAAGAAGAGTGATAGTAAACTTCTCATCAGAAAGAGTGGAGCCCAGAAGGCAGCGGGATGACATATTAGAAGTCCTGAAAGGAAAAAGGTGAAACAAAATTCTTACACCCAGCAAAACTATCTTTCAAAACTGAAGGTGAGGGCTTCCCTGGTGGCTTAGTGGTTGAGAGTCCGCCTGCCGATGCAGGGGACACGGGTTCGTGCCCTGGTCGGGAAGATCCCACATGCCGCGGAGCGGCTAGGCCCGTGAGCCATGGCCACTGAGCCTGCGCGTCTAGAGCCTGTGCTCCGCAACGGGAGAGGCCACAACAGTGAGAGGCCTGCGTACTGCAAAAAAAAAAAAAAAAAAAAAAAAAAAAAAAAACTGAAGGTGAAATTAATACATTTCTTGATAAACAAATCTGAGAAATGTTGCTGGCACCCCTGCCTTATAAAAAATACTGTATAGAAGGAAGTTCTTCAGGCTGGAAGCAATAATTCAAATCCACACACACACACACACACACACACAAACGAAGACTGCCAGTAAAGGTCATTATATAGGTAATTATAGGAAATAATGTAAATATGTATTTCTTCTTCTTTCTTCTAACTTAGTTAAAAAGCAATACATCTTTTCATCAAATGGTGCTGGAACAACTGGACATTCACAAGCAAAAAAATGAATCTAGACACAGATGTTACACCCTTCACAAGAATTAACTCAAAATGGATTCCATACCTAAATGTAAAATGCAAAAGTAAATATAAAAGTCCCAAAAGGTAACAAGAGAAATAACCTAGATCTTGGGGTTTGGCGATGACTTTTTACAACAACACCAAAAAGACATGATCTATAAAAGAAAGAATTGGAAACTAGACTTTATTGAAATTTAAAATGTCTGTTCTGCAAAAGACATTGTCAAGAGAATAAGAAGACAAACCACAGACTGCGAGAAAATGTGTGCAAAAGACACATCTGATAAAGGGCTGTTATCCAAAATATACATAGGATTCTTAAAACTCAACAATAAGAAAACAACCCAATATTAAAAATGGGCCGAAGAACCGTAACAGACACCTCACCAAAGAAGATATACAGATGGCGAATAAGCATATGAAAAGATGCTCAACATCATTTGTCAGCAGGGAAATGCAAATTAAAACAACAATGAGATACCACTGCACACCTATTAGCATGGCCAAAAGCCAGAACACTGACAACACCAAACGCTGGTGAGGATGCAGAACAGGAACTCTCATTCGTTGTCAGTGGGAATGCAGAATGGTACAGCCACCTTGGAAGACAGTTTGGGGTTTTAACAAAACTAAACGTATTGCTTTCCAGCAGTCATGCTCCTTGGTATTTACCCAAAGGGTCTGAAAACTTATGTCCACACAAAAACCTGCACTTGGATATTTATAGCAGCTTTATTCATAATTGCCAAACTTGGAAGCAACCGAGATGCTTGGCTCAGTAGGTGAAATGATAAATAGACCGGGGAACATTACCACAATGGAATACTATTGAGCACTGAAAAGAGATAAGCTCTCAAGCCATGAAAAGACATGAGGAAACTTAAATGCATATTACTAAATGAAAGAAGCCAATCTGAAAAAGGTTACATACCGTATGATCCCAACTATATGACATTCTGGAAAAGGCAGAACTATGGAGACAGTAAAAAGATCAGTGGTTGCCAGAAGTTAGGAGGGAGGGAGGGGTGAATAGGTGAAGCCCAGAGGACTTTGAGGGCAGTGAGAATACCCTGTATGATACTGTAATGGATATATGTCAGTATAATTTGTCCAAACCCATACAACATACAACACCAAGAGTGAACCCTAATGTAAACCATGGACCTCAGGTGATGAGGATGTGTTAATGCAGGTTCCTTGATTATAACAATGTACCATCTGGTGGGGGGTGCTGATAGCAGGGTTGGGGGGAGCTATGCATATGGGCCGGGGGCAGGGGGTGGCATGTGGGAAAAAAACTTATGTCCACACAAAAACCTGCACTTGGATATTTATAGCAGCTTTATTCATAATTGCCAAACTTGGAAGCAACCGAGATGCTTGGCTCAGTAGGTGAAATGATAAATAGACCGGGGAACATTACCACAATGGAATACTATTGAGCACTGAAAAGAGATAAGCTCTCAAGCCATGAAAAGACATGAGGAAACTTAAATGCATATTACTAAATGAAAGAAGCCAATCTGAAAAAGGTTACATACCGTATGATCCCAACTATATGACATTCTGGAAAAGGCAGAACTATGGAGACAGTAAAAAGATCAGTGCCAGAAGTTAGGAGGGAGGGAGGGGTGAATAGGTGAAGCCCAGAGGACTTTGAGGGCAGTGAGAATACCCTGTATGATACTGTAATGGATATATGTCAGTATAATTTGTCCAAACCCATACAACATACAACACCAAGAGTGAACCCTAATGTAAACCATGGACCTCAGGTGATGAGGATGTGTTAATGCAGGTTCCTTGATTATAACAATGTACCATCTGGTGGGGGGTGCTGATAGCAGGGTTGGGGGGAGCTATGCATATGGGCCGGGGGCAGGGGGTGGCATGTGGGAAATCTCTGTACCTTTCTCTCAATTTTGCTGTGGACATAAAACTGCTATCTTTAAAATTGTCTTTAAAAAAAAAAAGCAATCGCATAAAACCGTATAATTATAACTGTATTGTCGGAGCTTTACTATATAAAAATGTAATATATTTGCCCATAAAAGCACAAAGGAGGTGGGTGGGAGTGAAACTGTAATAAGGCAAGGATCTGGCATCAGATGGTAACTTGAATCCTCAAAACTGAAGAGAACCAGAAATGGTAAATAAGTTTAGTATGACAAACTTTATAAATATATACTTTCTCTCCCATAGAAAGAGAGTAGACCTCAGCTTCTTTAAGACATAAAATTATATAAAAGTAATCACTGTAAGTCTGTATTATTGGGTTCTGTAACATGTATGGATCTAATATGTGCAACAATAATAGTACTAAAAAGGGAAGAGGGCAACAGAAATATATAGAAACATAGTTTCTATATCTCACTGAAACTAAATCGGTATAAATCATAAGCTAAGATGTATATTATTAGCCCTAGAGCAACCGCTAAGAAAATGTTTAAAAAACAGTTTAGGGGCTTCCCTGGTGGCGCAGTGGTTGAGAGTCCGCCTGCCGATGCAGGGACACGGGTTCGTGCCCCGGTCCGGGAGGATCCCACGTGCCGCGGAGCGGCTGGGCCCGTGAGCCATGGCCGCTGAGCCTGCGCGTCCGGAGCCTGCGCTCCGCAACGGGAGAGGCCACGACAGTGAGAGGCCCGCGTACCGCAAAACAAACAAACAAACAAACTAACAAACAAACAAAAAACCACAAACAAATAAAAAACAGTTTAAAAATCATTAATGGAATTAAATGTTATACTAGAAAAAAATCTCTTAATACAAAAAAAAATGAAGATTTTTTTAAAAAGAACTTCAGATTTCAGATATATAGTCATTGAAAAAAATTAATAGATGGGGACTTCCCTGGTGGTGCAGTGGTTAAGAATCCACCTACCAATGCAGGGAACACGGGTTCGAGCCCCGGTCCAGAAAGATCCCACATGCCGCAGAGCAACTAAGCCCGTGTGCCACAACTACTGAGCCTGCGCTCTAGAGCCCGCAAGCCACAACTATTGAGCCCGCATGCTGCAACTACTGAAGCCCACGCGTCTAGAGCCCGTGCTCTGCAACAAGAGAAGCCACCGCAATGAGAAGCCCACGCACCGCAACAAAGAGTAGCCCCCACACTCGACGCAACCAGAAAAAAACTCGCGCGCAGCAACGAAGACCCAACGCAGCCATAAATACATAAATAAATAAATAAATAAATAAATAATAGATGGATTAAGCAGCAGATTAGAGGCAACTAAAGAGACTTAGTAAATGTCATAACATATCTGATGACATTCTCTAGAATGCAGTAGAGAGAGCTAGAGGTTGTAACATATAAAAAGAAATCAAAAGACAAGGTGGGTGGATTGGGAAGATTCAAAATATGCCCAATAGAAGTTCCAGAAGGAGAAACTTGAAAGAGTGGGGGAAAGATAACAAAGAAATTTTGGCTGAGAATTTTCCAAAGCTGGTGAAAAAACTTCTCCAATCCACAGATTTAAGAATCTCAATGAATCCTAAACAGGATTAATAAAAATAAATATGCTCCCAGATGCTCAGATGTGAAACTGGAGAGCATCTAAAGGAAAAGATCTTAAGAGAAACCAGACAGTAAATCACAACACAACAGTTAGATTGACAGCAGGCTTCTTATCAGAAATAACAGAAGCCAGAATGCAATGGATGGTAAAAAATAAAGCAAAATATATCAGTAATCACAATAAATGTCCTATTAAATAACAGATTATTGGATTAGATTTTTTTAATTCCCAGCTATATGCTTTTATATAAGAAATATCTCTAAAACAAAAAGACAGATTGAAAGTGAAGGTTGAAAAAAATATGTAGACATATATATTCTTTTAATGCATTTATATAAATAAACCAGGCAAATGTTAACTAAAAAAACTGGCATGGCTATACTAACATTAGGAAAAAAATAAACTTTGGGACTTCCCTGGAGGTCCAGTGGTTAAGACTCGGTGCTCCCAATGCAGGGGGCACGGGTTCAATTTCTGGTCGGGGAACTAAGATCCGCGTGCCGCACAGCATGGCCAAAAAGGAAGAGAAAAGAAAAAACTAAACTTTATACCCAAGAAAATTATTAGAAATAAAGAATTTCATCATATAGTGATAAAGGAGACAGTATAGCAAAGTAGTTAAGGGCACACACGCTAGAGCCAGACTGTCTGAGTTCAAATCCTAACTCCACCACTCAGAAGCTGGGCAACCTTGGTCAAGTTACTTAATTTCTCTGTCCTCAATTTTCTCATCTGTAAAATGGGGACAATAATAGCACCTACTTCATAGAGTTATTATGAGGGATAAGTAAATTAATATATCGAGAGCACTTAGAAAATGCTGGCATGTTGTACTATATAAGTATTTGCTGCTATAAAAGAACCAAGTTCCAGAAAGACAGCAAAATTCTGAACTTATGTGTACATAATAACATAGCTTAAAATATATATAAAGCAAAATGGATAATATTATAATGAGAAATTGGCAAATAGCTAATTATAGTGGGGGATGTAAACACATCTCTCAGTAATTAACAGATCAAACAGATAAAACATTGGTAAATACATATACAAGTTTAAACACAAGGTTGATCTAATGGCTGAATGTAGAACTCTACAAAAACTTAGATACCGCACACAGTTTATAAATGTATGTGCAACATTTATAAAATCTGACCATGTACAGACTATATTCCTTGACCTCAAAGCAATTAGATTAGAACACAGCAACAGAAATATCACCAATCACTCCCCAAACAGTTGGAGAATTTTAAACGTTCTTCCAAATAACTCACACAAAAATTAGAAAATACTTAGAATTAAATGATCATGAAAATACTACTTGACAAAATGAATGACATACAGCCAAAGCAAAACTTAGAGAAAAATTTATAACCTTAAATGTTTGTTACAAATGCAGAAAGACTACACATTAATAAGCTAAGCATTCAAATTAATAAATTGGAGAATGAACAAGTAAATTCAATGAAAACATAAAGAAGGAAATATTAAAGATAAAAACAGAAATAATAAAAACTGACGTTTAAATACACAAAGATCTGACATGACTTATTAAGAAAAAAAGAGAGAAAACATAAATAAAAGCAATAATAGGAATGAAAAAGATGTCTAACTACAGAAACAGATTTTTAATGATGAGAATATTATGAACAATGTTACACCCCTGTATTTTAAAACTTAGAGAAAAATGGAAAATTCCCTAGAAAAACATGACTTTCCTAAACTAAGTAGAAAAGTCTGAATATACATTTAATTATTAGAGAAACTGAATCAGTAATTTAGTCTCCCCTCCAAAATTTACCAGGTTCAGATGCTTTTGTGTGTTCTACCAATATTCAAGGCACTGATAATCCCATTTTAAACAAACTGTTCCAAAAATAGGAAAAGATGAAATGTGTCCATTTATTGTATGAGGCTAATACAACTGGTATCAAAACCAGACAAAGGCAGTAGAAAAAAGTTAAACTGTACAGGCCAGTCTCATTTATGAACATAAACGAAATTCTAGCTAATGGTAGACAGCAACATATAACACAGCCAATTAGGTTTTTTTGTTTGTTTGTTTGTTTTGTGGTACGCGGGCCTCTTACTGCTGTGGCCTCTCCCGTTGCGGAGCACAGGCTCCGGACGCGCAGGCTCAGCGGCCATGGCTCACGGGCCCAGCCGCTCCGCGGCGTGTGGGATCCTCCCGTACCGGGGCACGAACCCGCGTCCCCTGCATCGGCAGGTGGACTCGCAACCACCGCGCCACCAAGGAAGCCCGCCAATTAGGTTTTATCACAGGAATGAAAGGCAGAGTTAAAGATGAGAAGAAAATTTATGAATGTCATTTACCAAGTGAAGAGATCAAAGGAGAAAAACATTTATGATCAACTCAATAAATAAACAGAAACAAACTGCAACATATATTCATGAATTTAAACAAAACTAAGCAAATCCAATTTTCTTTATCCTAGTAAACAGTAATAGGGCAACAGAGACAGGCTAGGTGCCGACTGATCCCATTTCCTTTTCCCCACAGTTCCTGTCCTCTCGGGAGCGGCGAAATGGAACCACGTGCGTGGTCAGTGGACATGGACAGAAGTGTTGACCACCAAGACCACGTCTCACCCAAGTCCTTCCACGTTCATCCACCCTCCCTCCCTCTTCGAAGATGACAGCATCACAAATGGAAGGGGCCTGAATGCCCGAGTCACCACCTGGAGGGAAAGGCCAAGAACAGCACATAGCCCACATCAGCCTATGAAATGAGCAAGAAATACACATTTGGTTAAGCCGTATTTTCATATATGTGTTTCTGAGTGCTGTTTTGTCCCATTGGTTTGTATCCCTCCCTCTGCCAAAAGAACACTGTCTTAATTACTGTAACTTTAGAAAAAAGTTTGAAATCTGATAGGACCAAGTCCAAGATGAAGACAGGGATAAACTTCTCCAGGACAAGGCAGTTTTTCCATTTCTTTCAGGGGTGTAGTAGGTGCTCTATAGGCATTTGCTGAGTGAATAAATGAAGCCAAAAGCGGAAGTTAGAAATACCAAAGGAAAAAGCAGACAAGAGGAGACACCCCTCCCCTTCCAGAGAGTGGTCCCAGGATGCTTTTTTTTGGGGGGGGGTGGGAGTTTCAAGCTAGACCCCTCTTCTCTGCCTCCCCAAAAAGAGAAAATGACAGAAGGTTTTTGGATCCAAGAGCTGGAGAAGGCTGGAAGCAAAAGCCGAAGCCCTGACAGCTTCACAGCAGTTCACACCCGGAGACACTCCTCCCACATCCAGCCCCCGAAGAAGCTGCCAGCAGCCCCAGGCAGAGAGCAGGCAGGCGTCCCCGGGCGACCCAGCCTCGCCACACCACGCGGCACGGGGGAAGTGACAGAGAGATTGTGGGGAAAAAACTATTATAGCCAAGATATTTTAAAAATCCGCCCTCAAGGCAGCATCCGGTTGCTACAGCAACCCTAGCTCTGCTGGGAGCCCTGACTACCTGATGGCTCCCCACCTGCCTCAGCCCAGAGGTGTCCTCAGGAGGCCAGAAGCTGCCACCACCATGGAGACACTGAGAAAGTGCCGGGGTTCAGGACTGGAGACCCAAGTGGGCACCTGACGGTCCAGTCCTGCTCCAGGCTGATCACTTTACTATAAACATGCACTTACTTCTTGTTCAAAGTGACTCACAGCGTCTCGTGTTAATCTCTTGGCTCCTTCAAAACACAAAAAGATAACATTTTCACTCAGTCAGGCTGAGCAATGAAGCGGCTGCTTGTGGGTTTTGGTTCCAGGGTCCAGACAAAGCCCCTGAGCAATGAGACCCGTCTGGAGCCACGTGCCCAGGCCTGCCCTTGGCCCTGCACCTGCGTGATGCTGCTGCAGTCGCCTGCCCTCCTGCACCCCATCTGGAAGGGCTCCTGCCACCTTCAGGAAACCAGGAGTAAGAAAGGGAGAGAAAGGGCCCCGGAGAGCAGCTGCCAGCCACGGGGCAGAGCCAGGGTCAGGCGCACAGATGCTGTCACCCCGTCCCTTCCACCTGGGCTCTGGCAAGACTCCTCGGCACGCGGCCACACCCGGCTGACTCCCCAACTCCTCCCCCGCTCCCCAGTCACCCCCGTGAGCCTCCTGGGCCCAGGGCGAGCTCGCGGGGCTGGACCCGCAACAGCAGCTGCTCCAGGACCCATAGGAAGGACAGTGGGCTGGCTGAGGGCGGGCGGGGTCCCGGGAGGACATGCCCGAGTAGGAGGCCCAGCTGTCAGCCCAGCCCCTCCACTTCCTAACTGACCTCGGACGCATGGTCACTACCAGGCGAACCCCACGAGGGTAGGTGTGGTTGCCAATGGCTGGTGGCTGCTGTGGCGCCCGGCGTGGGGCCTGGCAGCAAGTGGGTCTTCAGTCAGTGTTTCTGAAAGGAAAGGGTCACCGGCCTGCCCCGTGCCCTCATTTATAAACCGGGGTGGTGAGAACCGTGTCCGCGAGGGGCTCTGAGAGGCTCTGACAAACCCTGCACCAGTGATGCCGGTGTAAGGTGCTCTGGAAAAGGCCAGCATGTGCGGCGCAGGCCTCCAGAGCCAGCGGCTCAGTGGCCCAACAGACACGTCCTCTGGGCACTCAGACGGAGAGCCAGGGCAGAGCTCGGTCCCAGGGGCTGAACTGCCGCCCACCGGCCCGCCGCCCCCTCTACTCGCCTCCCTCACGAACAAGCCCTGATCTTGTCGGCACGATGGTGTGCCCGGACGCCGCCGCTGTGACCCGCCTCTGCTCAGCCGGACAGGACCGGAGTCCCCAGCGAGGTGGGCCTTCCGGGAAAGCTCTTTAAAGGGAGTCCAGCCCCACCTGCTCTGTCTTCGCCCCTCCCTCCTCTCCCCATGGGTGCCGGGGCGGTGCTGCGGGCGGGCGGGCCTGCGCGTGGGTGCCGGGGCGGGGCTGCGGGCGGGCGGGCCTGCGCGTGGGTACCGGGGCCGTGCTGCGGGCGGGCGGGCCTGCACGCCCGCACGGGGGGCGAGCGGCGTGCTTGAATGCCTGCTCCCAGCGTCCTGACGCTTAGAAAGCGTTCAAGCCGCTGCGGTCAGGCAGCTGAACAGAAGCCGACATGGCACAGTGAGGCACCCAGATAGCTCCTTCGTGAGGCCCACATCGCCAACGCCGGTCCGCAGACAGGGAGGAGCTGGGGAGCGGAGGGGATCGCCCACGGCTACATGGCTGTGAGCGGGGAGCTAGCGCCCCAGCCCAGCCCCAGGGGACAGAAGGGCGAGAAGCCACATCTGCCTGTGATGTGGGGCGCCCTACAGGGTCTGGAAGCGCCCGGCATGGGGGTGTGGGGACTCGAGAAGGGACCAACGTGGACAGTCCACAGAGCTTGTATTTTAGCAGAAGACGGGCAATAAGGAGTAAATACAGGTCATGGGTTGATAAGGGCCACGGGGAACAGGACGCAGGACAGCAGAGAGCGCCATTCGTTTGTTTTTTTGTTTTGTGCTGCACCGCACGGCACGGCACATGGGAACTTAGTTCCCCAACCAGGGATGGAACCCGTGCCCCCTGGAGCGGAAGTGCAGAGTCTTAACTGCTAGACCGCCAGGGAAGTCCCAGAGTGCTGCTTTTTATAGGAAGTGGAGGGAGTCTCTCCGAGGGGACAATTCCCACATCCTTAAAAAGGGACAGAGCTTCGCGGATGTCGGAAGGAAGGGAACCGCGAGTGCAAGAGGCCCTGAGGCAGGAGGGCACATGCGGGACCCACGAAACGTGGAGGGGAAAGTGGTGGAACAGGATGGAAGGGGGGCACCCGTGCTGTGGTGAGAAGTCACAGGGGGCCTGACCCTCTGAGAGACCAAACCTCCCATCTGACTGGGCCTGTGGGGTAGACCAGTGGGGAGGCTGCCGGGGGCGTCGGGGGCTGGAGGGGCCCTGGCCCAGGTGCTCTGCAGGTGAGGCCGGGCTGCACGCGGGGAGGAGCTGCTGTTGTCTGGGGGCGCTGGGGGCGCAGGTGGGCTGGCCCAGCCCTGGCGCTCAAGGGCAGGGCACACCTTGCCTCTCCCTGGAGCCCAGGTGCTGCCCAGGGACAAGGGTTTGGAGAAGGGAGGGAGCAGCCGGCTGGTGCTGCTGGAGTTAGACAGGGGCCGGCACCGACGGGGCTCACTGGACCACGGCGACAGGGAGGAGTACGAGACACACGGTTTTAGAGTCACCAGAGGAAAAGCTCCTTTCTTTCCATGTCAGGGAAGTGCTAAGTCGACGGCAGGCCTCCGGGCTCGCGGCCCAGACTGGGGTGGGCTGGGGTCAGCGCTCACGGGACTGAAATGCCACCAGTGCCCGGGCCTCAAGGTCACCCACCCTGCCGGCCCACGAGCCTTCCCCCATAGGACTTTTTAGTACATTCCAGACAGAGCTTCACAAGAGACAGCAAAATGAATATTTATTACAATTATTTTAACTTAAAAAAATAAGTCCAAAGCCTCTGGGCAATAAGCTAAACTACCATAAAAAGTAGTGTCTGAGAGTGAGTTACAGCCCGTGCTGGCAGCGGGCAGAGGCGGGCACCGCCTCCTCTTCTGCAGAAGACTCCCCAGAGTGAGGACGAGCTGCCAGCACAGGCAGACAGGAACCAGCCTAGAAAAATCTGAGGCTGCTACCCAAATGCTACCCCGGGAACAATCGTGCGGCCCCGCCCAGGAGGAGCGAGAGTGTCACGGCGCTGGCGGGGGGCGGCCAGCGGGCCCACCTCCCTCCCTGCTACAGAGCCCAGCCCTCCCTGCCGAGGACCAGCCGCACGGCCTCGTGCACGTCGCTCACCACGTGGGCCGCCTGCAGGAGCCCCGGGCTGAAGCCGAGGTCCCGGTGCCCGTGGAACGGAGGCCCCTCGCCACCCGGGCCGGGAGCGGCGGGGCCCGGGGCCCGGGGGCTGTACACGCCGGTGCACACCAGGATGGCGGCGCAGCTCCGGGCCGCCCCCTCCCGCCTCGTCTGCAGGTGCTGGTGGAACAGGTTGGCCCCATAGATGTCGGACATGGGGTTGTCACTGGGGAGAGAAGGCCCAGTTCTGTGCGCCGGTGGAGGTGCGGGGACGGCAGGGGGGTGGGGAGGGGGGTGGCCAACAGGTGAGCACTGGGGGAGGGGGGCGCGTCTCCGGGGACGGAGGGGCGGGACCCGGGGGCCGGGGGTGAGCACCAGGGGAGGGGGGCACGTCGCGGGGGGCGGAGGAGGGGTGCGGGGCTCACCCCACGGCGTAGAGACTCCGGATCGGGGCCGCCCAGCCCCGCCGCGCCGCCTGCCTGGCAAGCAGGCCCTCCGCGTACTGGTAGGTGAGGAGGCTGGGCTTGCCCATCAGGCCCGCGTAGCACAGCTCTCTGCCCGTCACCTTCCGGTAAATGGCCTCCAGGCACAGCAGGAAGGTGCCGTGGCCGAACCTGCCAGAGGAAAAGCCGTGCTCGGTCCCCTCCCAGGGCCCCAAGGCTCAGACATGCCCTGTGTGCCACCCTCTCGCGGTGGCACAGAGCACGGTGACAGGGCAAAGTGAATCACTTCTGGTGAGAGGCTGTCACACTTAGGATGTGCACTGATGGCCTGCGACCACCTGACGACGTCTACTGAGCGCTGTCCCAGCGCTGGAGATGGCACATCACGTTCAACCCTTAGAAAAGCCCGATGAGATGGCGTTCATTCTCCTCATCGCACAGGTGAGAAAACTGAGGCCCAGAGATGGAGTAACCTGCCCAAGGTGGCTGGAGCTGGAACCAGAGGACCAGCTTCAATTCTGCCTTGGACTTGGGCAGAATGCTGGCTGGCATCTCACCTCACTCGTCGGTGCCAATTTCACTGAGCACACTGCCACCGAGGGTCAGAAAGCACCCTCCCTGCCCCCACTGCAGCTAAGTGTATGGCCAGTGACTAAGCTACAGCCTAAGAGTCAATGAAATCACAAGTGCTGCACTAACCTCCTGGAAAATAGCCTGGAAACTGGGGAGGGGGTGCTCTTCTCTACCCTCCCCGTACTCCCTCCTGCTGCCTGGAATGCTGACATGATGGCTGGAGATCAGGCAGCCCTTCTGGATTACATAGTAAAGGGCTAAGGTGCCTGTGTCCCTGATGGGTAGACTTTTTCACAGTAACAAACTTCCGTCTCGTTTAAGATTCTTTTCTTTTGGGTTTTCATCCCTTGCTGCTAAATCAAATCCTATCGGATACTGTTCAGTATCTTGAAGTTACACTTCAGTGTCACTTATTTATGTACTGAATTCTACTTTCAGTTTTGAAATTATTGAATGAAAAAGTGATCTCAAATCTGCTTTATAAATAGTAATTTGCCTCCTGCCATTCAGTCCACAGCCTACATAACCAACCCCCTTCACCTCGTGTCAGCAAACCCGAACTCTAGGAAGAATGTTCCAGAAAAAATACCTGACCTCGAGCTGCAGAAATGCACTTGAGAAAGAACACGGTGATCCCCACCTCCTTGGGCTCAGTGTTGGGCCCTCAGGCCCTCAGTGACGGATCCACCACACAGCTCACTGGGAGGCAGGGCAGGGGGAGAAACTCCAGACTTGGGCCTCGCAGACAAGAGCAGCCAAATAGCACCGGCAGCTGCCCTTCCAGGAAGGCAACCTGAGGGCCAGCAAAACGGCGGCCTGTGCTGTGCTCAGTGCCGGGGCGGACGGGGGCGGGGGGCCTGCCTGGAGCCTTTGGGCCTCTGAGGAAGTGACTGGTCCAGGGGCCTTGGAATCACTCCTACTCTCCCCTCCCCATCGTCTTAAGCGCAGAAGGAAACAAAGAAGCGAGAGAGCCAGCGCCACAGGGTGAAGGCAGCGAGGGAGGGCGGCTGGGTCATAACAGGGACTGAGCATCACTTGGCTTCCACGAGCCAGAAAAAGCACGTCCTGTTAGACTCTAACGGGGCCGGGGGTTAAAGACCACCTCTACCCACCTTCCGTGCTCAGTAAGTGGTAGTTTTCATTTATCAATCAGTATGTGAAGTGACCCTGGAGACCGCTCCCAGTGGCCAGGTTGCCATGGCAACTCCAGGGCCTAGAGGAGGGTCTGAGCCCAGAGCACTGGGGCGGCTCGAGGCACCGTCAGCAGGACAGCCCAGGAGGCAGCTGGAGGTGGCCCCCAGGGCCAAGGCAGGGACCCCGAGTCCTCACCTGGGCATCTTGGCTTCGGCCATCCAGAGGAGGTCCGTGTTGCTGGCCAGGACAGGGAGGTGGGGATAGGGGGCCGTCGCCAGACCGGTGCCGGGGTTCCCATCGCTGAGGAGGATGTCCATGATCAGCTGCAGGCTCGTCTCCCAGCGCACGGGCTCCCCAAGGAGGAGCACCCCTGCAGAGTGGGGGTGGGGTGAGCCGGGGTGCCGGGCGTGGAAGGCCCTCGGGAGGCCTGGGGTGCACGGCCCCGCCGAGGGCATGGGTCCCAGGAGGTGTACAAAGCCGGGCCCAGGAGGAGCTCCCGAGGGCTCCTCAGTGTGTCCACCAGGACGTCCCAAGGGTTAGAAGCAGAGAAGCAGCAGCCCCTGCTGACCGACGCCCTGCCCAGCACCCCACCCGCCCAGCCACGTCCCCCAAGCCCCAGGGGTCACTTGGCCACATGGCGGGGAGACGGGGTCACCGGCCTGACGCTGCCCACGTCCCTCTGGGACGGTGGGCCAGTTCTCAGAGTGTCTAAGCTTCCTCAGCTACGTGAGGACAACACCCACTACTGGGAGGAGGATAAAAACGAGACCTGACAGAGCACGGAGCCCACGCTGCACACAAGCTGCCAAGGCCAGCTTCAAGACGGGGAGCGGGGCCAGACCGTGGCCCAGTGGGCAGGCCACCCCCGGGAGGTGTTTCAACTGTCGCAATGACTGACACCGCTGGGGAGGGCCGGGAGAAGACTGGGGTGCAAGGGGCTCAGGACAGTTCTGCAGAGTCAAAACCTGCCCCACGTCTGTTAACAGCCGACACGCACACAGGAGGACAACTCGCTTGTAATTTACTGAGCCTAAACCCTAATTCCATTCCACACAAAGTGTTTTTTGGTAGACTTTTCATAAACACTGATTCTTCCAAAAATGCCACTATCATGTTAGTCAAGAGAAGACGTACTTTATTTTTTCAAAACTTTACCAAGAGTTATTCCCCATTTTGGAAAATCGCATCACCAGTGACAACACTGCTCCTAATTTCTGAGTCTCCAGTGAAACACACCTGTAAACACACTGCACTTGTGGCTGTACCGTTCACGGGGATCCTACTTCTGGTGCAATCGTTTCGCTACCTAATCACGCCTTCTTGGATAATTACTGCATATTGAAATGCAGATTACCTGACTAAAAAACGTTCCCTTTTGTTTCTCTCTATTACAATTAGGGCTTTACCATGAATTAATTAATTTTTAATATTTGTGTATAGGAAAGAATCCATCTAGGGTAGTAAAGGGGACATTACAATATTTTTGTTACCCAGGGACAACTGGGTTTAATAGGGCTGAGAAACACTGGACCAGGTTCCCTTAGGTACCTTTCCACACTTAGATTTTCTACACTTATGATTTTTCTGGAACAAAAGGGCAAGTGACACGGGGAAGGAAAGATTAGCAGCTAATGTCTCAGAGGTAGTGACTGGCAGATCCGAGACCAGAGCCCAGGAGACCCAGCACCCAACGTCCCAGCCACACCGCCAGGCCGCAGGGCCTGCAGGGAGAGCCCGCCCACATCACGCAGGGACCTCATTACCTTCAATCGCAGGGAAGTCGTTCCTTGGGAGGGGCTGCGAGAGACAAAGAACAAGCCCGTCAATGCCACGGTCACCTTCCACGCCCGGTTTCCAAGGGGTGGGAGGAAAGACACGTGCCTGACAGACGGAAGACCCTTCGGTCTAGCCCAGGCCGAGGAGAAACGGACAGGACAGAGGGCAGAGGTCCTCTGGGACAGGAGGAGAGCGCGCTCAGGCCGGCCACACCCCAGGCCGGCAGGCACCAAGTGTGTAGGTCAGCCAGGGGACGGCTGCTCAGCTGTCCTCCTCCAGCAAGGACAGGAGGCGAGAGTCTGGAATCAGGTGGCAGAGGACGAGGTGAGCCCAGGAAGGGACGGGAGCTTGACGTCACTCAGGAGGCAGGGCCATCACAGGACCACCGCCGGGGGGCCCATTCCTTCTAGGAACAGCTCCCCTGCCCTCGGCCCTGCCAGTAACCAGCTGAGACCTGGGCCGAGCCCGTCCCTGGGCAGGGGGTGGGGCTATCTCTGTGCTGCTCTGAGAGCCATGCCAACTCTGGCACCTGGTTCTGCACATAACGTGCACAGCTCAAAGGCGGGGGAGCCCTCGGAAAGCTCGGGGGAGGACAAGAGCTACACAAACAAAAGCAGGCCTGTCTGTTTATAACTGCAGTTCATTAAACTTTGACGTGCACTGACTTTGAACAGGCGGTGATAGACACTCTGTGATAGACACAGAGTTCACGCAGGGAAGGAGAGGGTGAAGGGGCAGCAGGAGACGGGTGGTCACCCTAGAGGGTCAACGAGAGGCCCCGTGACCACTGGTCGGAAAAGATAAGGTTCAAATATGAGCCAAACCCAAAGGAACCTGAGCAGACGCTCAGAGCCGCCAGTGCTTTCACAGGAGGCCACTTCCCACCAGGCCAGCTCTCTGTAAGGAGCTCCAGGACAGTACAGCAGCGATTAACTTAACACTAGCGGTTCTCCAAGCGACTCTAGGAAAGCTGGTAAATCACAAAACTACCACCTGGAGGGGACACGAGGGCTGTGGAAAGAGAGGGGACAGCCCTGCTCACCACCCCCGACAACGTGTGTCCGGGAACAAAGGCCTCGGCCAGACGTGCCCTCCCATCTGAGAAGGCAGCTCGGAGCGGGAAGGGCTGCAGGGTCAGCAGGGAGACCCGAGCGTGTCCCATTACCGTGGTCTTGGGCCGCCGCTGCAGATCCACCATGTCCAGCACAGGGAAGGCCGCCCGCAGCTCATCCACTGTGACCACGTGCTTGAAGCCCAGTCTGGAGGGAGGTCAGGAAGCAAAGCCGCCCAGTGCCAGGGAGACGCCTTTAAAGTGAGGGACCCACCGCAGCCCACGTCAACCCCACCCGCCCCGCCCCCAGACAGAGCCCCGTGAGGCCAGCGCCGACCAGGAGCGCTGCAGGCGGGCGTGGGCGCGGGCGGCGCGGACACCCGGGGGCCTGGCCTACTCTGGGCACCGCCCACGCAAAGGCACACAGGAAGCCTCGTCCTCGAGCTCACGCTGGCCCAGGGCTCTGAGGACAGTTCAGAGGGGACTCCTCGGCGGGGAGGAAGCTGAGCGGAGTCCGGAGAAGCCAGACCGGAGCTAAATCTGGACGATGGACCGGATTCAGCCAGAAGGGCGGCCGTGGGGAGCAGGCCCGGTGCAGCCTTACCCTCCAACACCTGCCGCCGTGTCCCTGTCCTCAGTCCCCACTGGCAGTCTGAACTGGCCGCAGGGTCAGATCACCTCAAAACACATCTCCCCAAAACGGTGCTTCCATCAGCAATAAAACCCGCACAGACCATACTCCTCAGCGCTCACGTCTGAGGTTCCGGAGCCCAGCGCTGTCCCTCCTGGCCCCCTTCCCCGCCCGACCCCATCCCGGCCTCCTCTCGGCAGGCTGCCCAGCTGCGTCCCCTCCTGTGGCACCGCCAGCCCCCAGGAAGCCACGGGGGACCCCCGCTCCAGGGTGCCCCCCCAGCCTCTGTGACACTCGGACCCGCTCTGCTCTCCCCAGCCTCTGGTCACACGCCGTCCTACCCGCTCCTGCACCGCTCCTGGTGTGTCACTCCGCCACCTCAGGCAGGAGCCCTGACGAAGCACCAGCCGTGTGCTGCTCTGGCCCCTGAGCACGCGGCCACGCACAGGCGGCACTCGGCTCCCTTGGGTTTGCGGAAGCAGCAGAGGAACGCGCTGCTTCAGAGCAGGGACACATCCACGCTGAGCACACGCCGGGGCCGAGCCCCCTGCAGACGCACACAGGGAGCCGTGGGTCCCAAACCGAACCACAGAACCGCCTGGGTTCCCAGACCCAGTGAGTCAGACTCTGCAGAGAACGGGCAGGAATCTGCTCTGCGAGCTGCCCAGCAGGCCCCGAGGCGGTGGGCTGGCTTTCGGGAGCCCCCGGGCGCTAGGGCTGGCCACCCTGGGAGGTGCCCTCCCTCCCTCCCACAGGCGCCCAGAGCTCCTGACCCCGGTCCTTTCAGCCGGGCAAGGACAGCAGAGCAGGGAGCAGCAAAAGGATACGCTCGGGCATTTTCCACCAGGGGCCCCTGCCCAGACACCAGCATCCGCTTGTCGTGATGCTGCGAGAAGAGTTTCATGGGGCTGTGGGACAGTATCACCTGGTCGGGCTCCACCTGCAGGGCAGCCACGCGATGGAGAGAGCAGAGGACACGCGTGTGAGGGCAGGTGAGGGCGGCAGCAAGGAGCTGGCTCCTTGGCCCGGGAAGGAGAAACCTGCCCAGAAGGGGGCCCGACCCTTCCAGAACGGCCCCGACAGGTGTGAGGGGACCCGGACACCAGGGCCCGCAGGAGATGTGGCCACCATGGGCCCCACCGGCCCAGACACCCCGATTTCTCAGCCCGACTTGGGAACCACAGGGTTCGTGCATGAGCTCAGACCCGCCTCCACCTCTGACTATTTTCAGTTCTACATAAAGACCTGGCTTTTCAGCATTTATGCTAATGGCAAGTGCGCAGCCCCACTGTCCAGACACCAGGGTAGGACCCGGTCTCCTCCCCAAGCAGCGTGTCCCAGCTGATCAGCATGGGATTGACCCTCCTGGTTCCAAAGGACTCCTTCCAAGAACCAGATCCACTGCCAACACTGTCCCCGTGTCAATGCGGGGACGGTGGGAGCCGCAGGTGGGTGACGAGGGACAGAGCTCGTTGAGCTCTGTCATCTTACTCATGAGAAACGAGGGCTGTCACTTCAGAGTCCCACCTGGTACACGGAGATTTAGAAACACGTGACCCTGAGGCCAGGAGGAAAGATGGAAACAGCCAAGACCACAGGTGGGATTTCCGTGCTCAACATGTACGCTTTCATAAAAGATGACCCTGCTGATGAGGCTCTACCCTCTGAGTTTGGCCTTGAACTTCAAGTTATTTTTCCAGCAGGAAGATGTGTACTGGGATCATCCATATTGTCCCCCCACAGGGCAGGGGACACAGGGCTGGAGAGGGGGCTCCACGGGAACCAGGTCCTCACCCTCCTGTCTCCGGCCGCTCCTTACCTGGAAGCCCAGCAGGGCTGACAGCTCCTGGGCTTTGCTGCACTGTAAGATGTTCCCCGCGTTCGTGACAAAGACCACGGGCACCCGCAGCTGCCCCTGGGGGTCCACGAGCCTGCGGAAGGCCTCCCTCGCAGCGGGGATGACCTGGTGGCCTCGAACCAGCACCCCATCGATGTCCAACAGGAACCCGAAGGTGGGAGGGCTCTGCATGGAGGCGAGACAAGAACGGACCCTGAGTCGAGGCAGAGGAGACGGGGGAGCCTCATCCCCACCCTCGGGCCAGCACGGGCCTCGAACGCAAGGTGAGGACTTGGGGTTGCCGATAGGGCAAATCCACCTGCAACAAAGAATTAAGGCTTTTCAGGTAATTTTAAGCATATAACTATTTTGTTAAAGTTATTTTTACATAATTAATATAAAGGAATTTTTTAAATTGGAAAACAGAGAAATCCAGAAACAAGCCCAGCACTTTAAAACAACCGATCAGTATTTCCTTTCATCTCCTTTCTCTATTTTTATGTTTGTCACGCAGCTATGACTGCACCTTATATGTACAACTTTGTATCTTGTTTTTTTTGCTTGACATGAAGCATTTTTATTTGTTACAACAGCCTTCATAACCATCTTTTAGAATTTTGTTTTATCGTAACAACACACAGAGAGTTTTTTAAAAAAAACACTCAATTGCTACAGACGATATAGAAAAAAAATTTTTAAGTTTCTTGCTTCCTCCTCCACCCAGTACCATCCCCTCTTGTGTATTTTCCAGAAACTTTTCATGGATGGTTCTACTTTCTCACCTTTTAGCTAACACACAAATGGTACTATGTTGTGCTTTCTTTTCCGTCTTCCTTTTTCTCGTTGGTATCCCTTGGTTATCTTTCCATATCAATACACACAGACCTACCACCTATGCATGTTTCTAGCTACATAATATCCTGAGTGAATACTCCGCTAACATTAGGTTTCCCCTATTTCAGACATTTAGGTTTTTCCACATTTCTGCTACTACAAATTATGCTATAAGGAACTCTTCATGCTTACTGATTTTTCCATTATTATGGACTTTTCCTTAAGCTAGATTCTTTCTTTCTTTCTTTTTGGCTGCGTTGGGTCTTCGTTGCTGCGCACGGGCTTTCTCTAGTTGTGGCGAGCGGGGGCTACTCTTTGTTGTGGTGTGTGGACTTCTCATTGCAGTAGCTTCTCTTGTTGAGGAGCACGGGCTCTAGGCACATGGGCTCAGTAGTTGTGGCGCACACGCTTAGCTACTCCGCAGCATGTGGGACCTTCCAGGACCAGGGCTCGAACCCGTGTCCCCTGTACTGGCAGGTGGATTCTTAACCACTGCACCACCAGGGAAGCCCTTTTAAGCTAGATTCTAAAAAGCAAGAGTAATAAGCCAAAAAAGTGCAAACATTACAATGACATAACACCTACTGACAAGTTTTCCAAAACAGTATCAACTCACATGGACCCTGGTACCCTTGCCAAGGATGATTTTCACAGTATCAAAGAGTTTGTTAAGTATCAAACATCTTGTTAATTTCAAAGTTTAAAAAAGTGATTATCTCCTCTCAATCTGCATTTCTTCGACTTACAAAGTTGAACGCTATCCTTTTTAAAAATTCATCCCATTTCTTATTTTATGAATTGTCTGTTAACATACAAGATGTTTTTCAGTTGTCAGAAAAATCCAACCTAACCTGTTTGTCATTTTCCTTTTGTTGGCGCCCGCTAAGTCAAGCCACTTTCATCGCACACACATTGTGCTTATGTTCAAAATACCTTTTCCTAAAGGTACACACAGAAGAATTTAGGGTTCAAATGACAAGAAATCAGGGATTTGTTTTAAAATCTTAGAGCCACAAAAAGAAAAAAAAAGTGGGGGTGATTAGCAAAGCAAGTGCGGCAACATGTCAATAACTGCTGAATCTGGAAGATGGGTTTTAGAGTTCATAATATTGCTCTTAGTTTTTTTTGGTTTTTTTGTTTTTTTTTGCAGTACGCGGGCCTCTCCCGTTGCAGAGCACAGGCTCCGGACGCGCAGGCCCAGCCGCTCCGCGGCACATGGGATCCTCCCCGACCGGGGCACGAACCCATGTCCCCTGCATCGGCAGGCGGACTCTCAACCACGGCGGCACCAGGGAAGCCCCCATGTTCTTGGATTTTTGACAATTCCATAGTTAAAAAAATAAAACAGCTTGTTTGTGCTGATGGCTGCCAATCTTAACCATACCGTTTTACTGGTCTTAGAGGCCATATCCTAAATAGTCACAAGATTTGCTCTCTTAGACATAAGAACCCACAGACCCTGCTACTAAGAACAAGAAAGTCTCAGGACAATTTAGCAATATCCCCGACGCTCCCTCATCTGTTCCTGTGCAGTGTGTAACCACAACCCCCAACCCCTAAGGTGAGTGCACACAGAGAACCAGGCACCCAGCCACCTAGAAATGAAAGGCCCCCAGTAATTGTTAACAAACATGCCACACTCCTGTGAGAAGTTAGCAAGAGGGGAAACAGGGGGAGGGTGGTATGTGGGGCTTCTCTACACTTTCTGCTGAGCTCTCCTGAAAACCTAAAACTGCTCTAAAAAAATAACATCTATTAAATTTTTTTTTGAGTGAAGGCACCTCGAGAAAAGGACATAGGGTTAGATTTTTTTCTTTTCATTCTTTTTTTTTCTTTTTTCTTTTCATTCTCTTCTGTATCTGTATTTTGATTTTTCTTCTTTCTCACTTCATGTTTTTTTTAACTAGTCCTGGGTATTACACCAGATCTTCTAATTAAAGTGCATATTTGTGGCAGTGATAAAATGTGTGTTTTTTTTACTAAATATAAAATTAAAAGGACCTACTGTATAGCACAGGGAACTATACTCGATGTCTTGTAATAACCTATAATGGAAAAGAATCTGAAAAAGTATATGTATAACTAAATCACTGTGCTGTATACCTGAAACTAACACAACACTGTAAATCAACTACACATGAATTTTAAAAAGTGCAGTCTTAGGAATTCCCTGGTGCTCCAGTGAGTTAGAACTCCGTGCTTTCACTGCCGAGGGCCTGGGTTCAATCGCTGATTGGGGAACAAAGATCCCACAAGACGCATGGCGTGGCCAAAAATAAAAATAAAAATTAAAAAGTTTAAAAAAAAGAAGTGTGGTCTTAAGATTAGTTTTAAATGAAGGGACCATTAAGATGTTCCTTTGTGTTTTTGCTTCTTATCTGGAACTGGCTGGTGTGCTTCCAACAACAGCATCACAATTACCGTCCAGGACACTGTCCACTCCAACCAGCTCCATGTTTGCGAGAATTTACTACATGCGGTGACTGTGCAAAGTACTGCACCTACATCACACAAAGTACCCCAGGTACCCTCTAGCAAAAACACTGCAAGGTAAGGACTATCCCTGGTACACACACGGGGAAAGCCAGGCTTAGAAAGCTAAGTACTGTTGACCCTAGAACAACACAGGTTTAAACTGTGCCGATCCACTCACAGGCGGATTTTTTTCAATAAAGATACAGTCGGCCCTCGGTAACCCCGGGTTCCTCACAAGTGGATTCAACCAGCTGCTGATCGCAAACCTCACACACCATGGGGGTTGGTGGATCCGCGGGTGCCGGGCCCGCGGATGCCGAGTCCGCGGATGCAGGGTCGGCTGTGGGACTCGAGCACCCGCGGGTTTAGAGGTCCCCCGCGACACCGAGGGGCAGCGGCAATTTGCCTTAAGTCAAACAGGCAGTAAGCGGCCCGGGCAGGACTGATCCCTTAGCCAGTGCCGCATCATTTCTTCCCTCCCCCCACTCTCTCCACCGGGAAAGTCCGGAAAGTCAGGACCCGCGGAGCGGGGGCCGCAGAGTCCTCCTGGAGCACATCCCGGCGGGCGAGTCACGGAGGCCCGCGTCCCCGCCCCCCGCTCGCCCCCGCGGGCGACAGGGTCACGCCTCGCCCCGGGCTCTGTGAACGGAGCCCGGGGGAGCCAGGGGCCCGCACGCCAGGGCCCCAGGGGACGTGACGTCACCACACGCGGGCAGAGCGGGGGGAGTGACGTCCGGAGGCCGGACACCCTGCTCCGAGCCCGGCCCGCGAGGCCGCACGGCCTCCCGCCGCCGCCCCGTACCCTCCGCCCTCACCTGCGAGCTGCTCGCGAAACGGCAGCCCCCGAAACCCGCGGCCGCGCGCGCCGCCCGTCGCCACAGTCCGGGTGCCCACCGCGCCGCCGCCTCGCCGAGGGCAGCCATGGGCCGCCTCCTGCGCGCACCGCGCACGCCTGACCGCCGCGCAGCCAATCAGGGGCCGGTGGCGCCCGGGGCACCTCGGGAGCTGTAGTCCCGCCTCCGTATCTGGGGCGGGGCGGGGCGTGGGGCGGGGCGTGGGGCATCTCGGGAGCTGTAGTTCCGCCTCCGTCTCTGGGTTTTAATCAATAACTGAAAGTTTGTACTTCTTTTTTTTTTTTTAATCTATTTATTTTTTATTTATTTATTTTTGGCTGCGTTGGGTCTTCGTTGCTGCGCGCGGGCTTTCTCTAGTTGTGGCGAGCAGGGGCTACTCTTCGTTGTGCTGCGCGGGCTTCTCATTGCCGTGGCTTCTCTTGGTGCGAGCACGGGCTCTAGGCACGTGGGCTTCAGTAGTTGCAACACGTGGGCTCAGTAGTTGTGGCTCATGGGCTCTAGAGCACAGGCTCAGTAGCTGTGGCGCATGGGCTTAGTGGCTCCGTGGCATGTGGGATCTTCCCGGACCAGGGCTGGAACCCGTGCCCCATGCATTGGCAGGCAGATTCTTAACCACTGTGCCACCAGGGAAGCCCCTGTAGATTGCTTTAGGTAGTATGGACATTTTAACAATATTAATTCTTCCAATCTATGAGCATGGAATATCTTTCCATTTATTTGTGTGTTCAATTTCTTTTATCAATGTCTTATAGTTTTTTAGTGTACAGGTTTTTCACTTCCTTGGTATAATTTATTCCTAGGTATTTTATTCTTTTTTTTTAAAAATTTATTTATTTTTGGCTGCGTTGGGTCTTTGTTGCTCTGTGTGGGCTTTCTCTAGTTGCAGCGAGCGGGGGCTACTCTTCATTGCAGTGCACGGGCTTCTCATTGCAGCAGCTTCTCTTGTTGCAGAGCAAAGGCTCTAGGCGTGTGGGCTTCAGTAGTTGCAGCATGCAGGCTCAGTGGTTCTGGCATGTGGGCCCTAGAGTGCACGGGCTTCAGTAGTTGCAGTGCGTGGGCTCTAGGGCACACAGACTTCAGTAGCTGTGGCGCACAGGCTCAGTAGTTGTGGCGCACGGGATTAGTTGCTCTGAGGCATGTGGGATCTTTCCAGACCAGGGCTCGAACCTGTGTCCCCTGCATCGGCAGGAGGATTCTTAACCACTGCACCAACAGGGAAGTCCCTATTTTATTCCTTTTGATGCAGTGGTAAATGGGATTGTTTTCTTAATTTCTCTTTCTGATATTCTGTTATTAGTATATAGAAATGCAATAGATTTCTGTATATTGATTTTGTATCCTGCAACTTTACTGAATTAATTTAGTAGTTCTAACAGGGTGTGTGGGGGGGGGTGTGTGAAGTCTTTAGAGTTCTATGTATAGTGTCATGTCGTCTACAGATAATGAAACTTTTACTTCTTCCTTTCTGATTTGAGAGCCTTTTATTTCTTTTTCTTGTCTGATTGCTCTGACTAGGACCTCCAATACTATGTTGAATAAAAGTGGCAAGGGTGGGCATCCTTGTTCCTGATCTTGGAGGAAATGCTTTCAGCTTTTCACCATTGAGTATGATGTTAGCTGTAGGTTTGTCATATATGGTCTTTATTATGCCCACTTTGTTGAGAGTTTTTATCATAAATGAATGTTGAATTTTTTCAAAAGCTTTTTCTGCATCTATTCAGATGACCATATGATTTTTATTCTTCATTTTGTTAATGTGGTGTATCACATTGATTGATTTGTGGATGACAAGCTGTCCTTGCATCCCTGGAATAAATCCCACTTGATCATGGTGTATGATCCTTTTAATGTATCGTTGAATTTGGTTTGCTAGTATGTTGTTGTTGAGTATTTTTGCCTCTACATTCTTTAGGGATATTGGCCTGTAATTTTCTTTTCTTGTGGTGTCCATGTCTGGTTTGGGTATCAGGGTAATGCTGGTCTTGAAAAATGAGTTTGGAAGTGTTCCCTCCTCTTCTATTTTTTTGGAAGTTTGAGAAGGATTGGTATTAATTATTTGAATATTTGGTAGAATTCACCATCTGGTCCTGGACTTTTGTTTGTTGGAGGGTTTGTTTGTTTGTTTTGGCCACATCATGTGGCATGTGGGATCTTAGTTCCCTGACCAGAAATTGAACCTGTGCCCCCTGCAATGGAAGCATGGAGTCTTAACCACTGGACCACCAGGGAAGTCCCTGTTGGAAGTTTTTTTTTTTATTACTCATTCAGTCTCCTTACTGGTTATCAGTCTGTTCATATTTTCTATTTTGTCATGATTCAGCCTTTAAAGGTTGTATGTTTCAAGGAATTTATCCATTTCTTCTAGGTTGCCCAATTTCATGGTATATAACTGTTCATAGTAGTCTGTTATAATCCTTTGTATTTGTGTAGTATCAGTTGCAACATATCCTCTTTCATTTCTGACATTTATTTGAGTCCTCTCTCTTTTTTTCCTTGGTGAGTCTAGCTAAAGGTTTGTCAGTTCTGTTTATCTTTTCAAAGAATCAGCTTTTGGTTTTATTGATATTTTCTATTGTCTCTATTTCATTTATTTCTGCTCTGACCTTTGTTATTTCCTTCCTTCTGCTAATTTTGGTCTTTGTTTGTTCTTCTTTTTCTAGTTCCTTGAGGTATAAAGTTTGGTTGTTTATTTGAAATTTTTCTTGTTTTTTGAGCTAGACATTTATTGCTATGAACTTCCCTCTTAGAACTGCTTTTGCTGCATCCTATAAGTTTGGGTATGTTGTATTTTCATTTGTCTCCAGGCATTTTAAAATTTTTCTTTTAATATTAATGGGTTAATTAATCACCCATTGGTTATTCAGTAACATGTTTTTTATTCTCCACATATTTGTGAATTTCCCAGTTTTCTTCATGTAATTGATTTCTAGTTTCATACCATTGTGGTCATAAAATATGCTTGATATGATTTCAGTCTTCTTAAATTTGTTAACACTTGTTACAAAAGATATTTGTTAAGAAATAGAGATCAATACAATTATAGAAAGGGACTTGAATACCCCTGTTACATCAATTGATAGCCTACCAAGACGGAAAATCAGTAAAGAAACATTGGACTTAAGTGACACGTTAGACCAGATGGTCTGATATTTGCAGAACATTCCATCCAACAGAATCAGAATACACATTCTTCTCATGTGCAAATGGAACATTCTCCAGGATAGATCATATGTTAGGCCATAAAACAAATCTTAACAAATTTCAGAAGATTGAAATCATACCAAGATCTTAATAATGTCAGCTTACCCACATTTGAGCAGGATCTGGAAGACTGACTCACATTACTCAAACCTACAATAGCCCAACACATAAACCCTGCCAGGGGAACATAGCTTTCCAGGATTAGAATGTTCTCAATTTCTTCCTGCTATCAAACTACCTAGAAACTACTTCAGTAATTAGAGCATTTCTTGGTGTAGTGGTTTTTAAATATGTCCACAGTTTATTTGACAATACTTTTCTCAAGAGGTGGAATCTAATTCCCCTCCCGTTGAGTGTAGGCTGCACTTAATGACTCACTTTGAATAAGAAAATGGGGCAGACGTGATGGTATGTGATTTCCAAGGCTAGGTCATAAAAGATATTGTGGCTTCCACATTGCCTTTGTTTGGATCACTCATTCTAAGGAAGTCAAATGCCGTGTCATAAAGACACTCAAGCAACTCTGGAGAGGCCCACAGATGAGGACCCGAAGTCTCCTGCACACAGTTGAGTGAGAGAACCATCTTGGAGGCAGACCCTTCAGCCGTGGCAGACATATTGGCCAAAACCTCATGAACGACCCCAAGATGGAGCTATTCAGCTATGTCACTCCTGAAGTCCTAACCCTCAGAAACTAGGAGATAATAAATGTGTGTTGCTTTAAGTCATTAAGTTTTCGGGAAATTTGTTATGCAACTTGGTGATCAAAATTGTATTGTAATCACTGCTCTTTCATCTCCAGGGTTCTCAGTTTGGGTCAGGTTTGACCCTGTCTGGGTCTGCCCTGCTTTCAGTCTTCCTTGGCTGTGAACTCAGCTCCATCTCTGGCAGGGATCAGAAATGGGCTGGTGTTTTTCAGGAATGATGACAGAACAGAAGGTGCATTCTGGGAGGTTCCAACCTGATCATTGTAATCCAAACTCTGTGTGCATGTGTGTTCAAATATTGATAAGCTTTCCTTAGATCCTCTAGGGTTCTTAAGGAAGAGGAGGTTAAGAACCATCCTCTAACAACAACAACAAAAATCTCTGGGGGCAGGGTCCCTCTCTGTTCATCTTTGTCTCTCTCATAAGGCCTGTCCGGGTGAGGTGCACATGACAGATGTACAATTAATATTAACAGGCAAGTGGATGACTATCTACACTGTTACTTTCCCCATAAACTTGCTTATACATGTTTGCATGTACACACGTAAGCATAAGCCTGCTCACACCCATGCACATACTTTGTATTTGTTAGGATTAGGTTTGGCTACCGTTAACAGAAACCTCCAAAGACCAGTGGCTTAAATAAGAAACAGATTTGTTTCTCTCATGTGAACAAGGTTGGGAGAGAAGAGTACAAGCTTGGTATTGTGGCTCCACAAACTTATTAGGCACCCAGGCTCCTATTTTTCTCCTTTGCCATCTTCGCTGCACAGCTTCCACTTCATGGTCCAAGATAGCTGCTCAAGATCCAGCCATCACGTCCACATTCCAGCCATCAGGAAAGAAGAGACAAAAAAGGGAATGCCATCTCCCTACAGGTACAATTCCAAGAAGTCTTATATACCCATTCTGCTTACACCTCATTGGCCAAAACTTAAGCACATGGCCACATCTAGCAGCAAAGAAGCTGGGAAATGTAGCTTTATGCCTGGCTAAAAATCAGGGGTTCCTTTTCCACATAAGAAGGGAATAAAGGATATGGGGGGGTTGGCATTTTATGCCTCACACCAGGTGGAAGCAGACAAAAGAAGTCAGAGAGTTTGTGGGTTCCCAGTAGAGGAACGGGTGCGTTCGCCTCTGTTGGGAGGAATACTGATCCCCTCCCCGCGTTTCCCTGAAGAGGAACTTCGGTCCATAGAACTTGGGCCTCTCTCCACCCAGGCCGAGGACACAGGACTCTCCTGATGGGTGAGCTTGGAAGGAAGAATGGGCAGCCGCGGCTCGGCCTCTCTTCCCTCTGGGAGCTGCCCCATCAGGGGCCCCGGTGTTTGGTCCAGTAATGAGGGGCTGGGGTTTCAGCTGTGCCAGGGATGGCTGGATAAGTGTAATTCAAGGGTAGAGTGTCAGCAAGTCCATTCGTCTCCCAGATAAGCCATTCTCTCCAACAAGCTTTCAGCAGGAATACATCTGACCTTTTATTTCCATCTGTCCCACATCTGTTTCCCAACCGAGTTAGACGTAAGCAGGAAAGCAAGGGCGTCGTTTATGATTTATCCCCCAAACCCCGACAGCCTCCTGCCACTGCCTTCGCGTGCCCTGCCGATTAGTGGAATAAGTGGCCTCCAGTGTGGCTGGGAGGTCCCCAGTGCCCAGGCCAGCTCCCGGACCCCTCCCCCCAAACCCCCAAGGAATCACCTTCTACACCTTGCATAGAACGTTGACTTAAGACGGGGCAAACAGGGACACAGAAAGTTGAGATAATTCACTCCATGGTATAAATGGCTGACGCTCCCATCCTGAATGCGGGCTTTGTAAGTGGTCAGGAGGGGGACGTAGAGGCACCACAGGGTGGCAGTGGGCAGAGCAAAGGCCCGCCGGGGCCCGAGGGCTCGGAGCTCAGCTCCCACCAGCCCCAGCACAAGGTCACTGCACTGCTCCGTGTTCCCAGGCACACCTGTACCCCCTGCTCGGGAAAGGCAGGCAGGGGACATGGCGGTGTTAATCCTGGGTGACAAGGTTTGGTTCCTGGATGGCCTCGTGCTGCAGTGGGTCCGGGTGGGAGCCCTGGTCCACCGGGTGGGACAGTGTCAGATGGATTACGTGGCCCTGATTTGCAGCCAGGTAACATTTACAGAAAATCTTTAAAACCTGCTGAGGTAAAGCACTGTGTCATCGAGCCCCGCCCCCAGCCTGTGCCCTCCGGCCCGACTGCAGCAGAGAGGGAGGAAGGGTGTCTTCTGACACCTTGGCCCCTCCGTAGAGGGAAGTCCTATAGAGCGTCTTCCATGAACACATGAATGCAGGGCTGCGGCCCTGGGCCTCCCAGGGAGGGGTGGGCATTCGGGGGACGGGGTCGGGGAGAGGAGGCCCCTGGGGAGTCTGACTGTCCTCCCACAGGTGGCTGGGGGGCTGCAGATGGAGGGGCTGCCCCCCTCCACCTCCAGCCCTGGGCAGGGCGCAGCCTGAGCCTGAGCCTGGCTGCTGTGTGCTGGTGTGCATCGTTTTGACTCATGACCTAGTCCTGCCTGCGAGAGGATCAATGACATCTCACCAAGACTTGAGGTCCAGCCACCGATTGACAGGAAGTAAAGGGCAGAGGACATGGTAAGGAGCATCGTGGGGGCGCTATCCGTTCCAGACGGGGTGCTCTACGGGACAGACGGCTGGTTCCATCACCCAACAAACTTGAAGAAACAGAAGAAAAGAAAAAAGAGCAGCGACGGAGCCTGCAGGGGTGCTGCTGAAATGGTGCGCGGTAATCCCTGGTCTCCTCTGGGGGAAGCTGGCCGGCCTCTCATCTCAGGCCCCGGCTGCCCCCTGGTCCTCACCAGAGGCTTTCCTGCCAAGATGAACTCAGGGTTGGTTTTCACTCAGAGGCTGGCACCTCCTTCCCCTCTAGCCATTGGTGCTACCGCCTCCCCGTGGACCGAGTTTTCTCCCTGCAGTGTTACCACCTCCTTCAGAGCACAGAACTGACTGTCAGAGCCAGAAAGGGCTCTAAGAGCACACCGGGCCCAGCACCTCCTGTGATAAAATGAGGCCGTCAGCCCAGAAGCCCTGTGAGCCGTGGACGAGGGTTAGAGCGCTGGACACGGTGGCAGAGACCTCTGGCTGGCGCTCAGACCTCAGGGAAGGGCACTCTTCTCTCTTTCCCGTGCTGACCTCCCCAGATGCACCCCCGTCCGACCCCTCACCTCCTACGGGCCTCCCCGTCTGTGGGGCAGGAATCCACGTGGAACCAGAGCTCACGGCCCTGCGGCGCTCCTCCCAGGCCCTGACCCATTCACCTCTCCTCCTGGCGGCTTTGTTGCATTTGGCCTTGGGTGAGTTACTGGGGTTCAAGTGTGGGCTTTTCTGGAAGAGGTCTGGGACCCCAGATACGGCTCCCAGCATCAGAGGATGTTTGGGGCAAGGAGGACCGAGGGGGTCAGAGAGAGGGCATTCCCGGAGCTCACAGGCCGAGCCGCTGACCCCCGGCCTCCAACCCCCTTCTGAACAGACAGAACTGCAGGTGTCCCTCATCTTCAGAAAGTTATGTCCGGTTTCTTATTTTTTCCTTCAAAATGTTGTTCATATATTTTCCTTTTTTCATTTCTACTTCTAATCTGCCTGGACCGTGTGTTTGACCTATAAAGCAAGACCCTGCCTCCCCGTGTCGCACAGATGACTGTTTTAAACGTCCTAGAGCCTTCCCTGGAGCTGGTGCCTTGGAGGAAGGGGCATGTCTATAAACCCAGGGAAGTGCCCTCAGGGCTCCTGTCACCTGGCCATTTATTCATTCATTGCATATATTAGGTACTTATTACGTTGCAAGAGTTTTTGTGGGTTTTTTTGTGTATGGTTTCTTTGTTTGGTTTTTGGCTTTAGGGGTTTTTTTGGCAACACCATGAGGCATGTGGGATCTTAGTTCCCCGACCAGGGATCGAATCCGTGCCCGCTGCAGGGGAAGCGTGGAGTCCTAACCACTCGGACCACCAGGGAATTCCCAAGAGTTTATAATAACAGATATTTGAAAACAATCCAGGTGTCAGCTATCTGGGCCTTGTTTATTAAGCTCTGGTGTGTCCCCACTGAGAAACAGTGAGACAGAGGGTGGGGAAAGGCCCTCAACTAAAAGCAAAGCTCAGGACAGTGGGCAATGCGTGCCTTTCATCACAGAAAGAGGAAACAGTTTACATGTGCATTTGTTTATTTTGCACAAAGAAACATAAACATGGTGGGAAAAATAGGTGGGGTGGGAAAGAGGCGTGGGGAGTAGAGGTGGGTATAAATCTTTCAACGTATCCCGTTTCATGTTTTTTTGATTTTTGAAATGTGATTCCATACCTATTCGAACTCCTTCTTTTACTATAACAAAATTTAAACACTTCGATGGCCCTGCCCTCCCGTCCCGCTACGAGCTCTAAATGGGGCCAGAGGGCAGGACGCCGATGGCAGGAGCGGACCTTTCTCCCGGAGGAGATGGGGCGCAAAAGCAAAGCAGGGGAGGCAGGTAGTGCAAGTGAGACGGCCGGAGCCCGGGGAACGGACCCCAGGTCTGGTCACCGAGGGAAGGAGGAAGTGGAATTCCGGCCGATGTGTTTTCAAGGCGAGCGCACCTGCCCCTGCGGGTCTGAGCCGGAAAGGGCGCCGGGCGCGAGGGGCGGCACCTGCGCTACCGTGTGCGGCCACCAGGGGTCAGCAGCGCGCCGCCCGCCGCAGGTGCCACCGCCACAGGTGCCGAAGGTGCGGGCCGCAAGCATCGCCTTTGCTTTCCGACTCCTTCCTCCGGGCACTTCCCACCAAACGACGGTCCCCGGGGGCGGGGTGGGGGTGCGGAGGACTCTGGGCAAGAATCCGTTCCTCCGGGGCCACAGGAAGCCGAGGCCAAGGGAAGCCAGGGGTCAGCCTGTCCCCCGAGGGCTGATGCGTCCTGGCCTCATGGAGCCAGAACAGGGGTGAAGCGGCTGTCGTGGGTGGGTTAGCGGTTGAGCAGTGCGTACTCCACCCTCAGAGAACTGACTCGGGCCCACCAGGGTGATGGGCCCCCGACAGGAGAGAAAACGGCCCCGTATTGTAGGGTGAGCACTGAGGCAAGACTCAGGAACCTGCTATCACCTGCTGCGTGACCTGGGAGAGTTACTGACCCTCTCTGGGCCCCAGTTTAGTCCTCTGTCACTCAGAGAGAGTAGATAAAATGACCTGTAGGCCTCTCCCTGCTCTGATATTCTGTGAATCTAAAACTTCCAGTCCTGGGCTTCCCTGGTGGCGCAGTCGTCGAGAAGCCACCTGCCAATGCAGGGGACACGGGTTCGAGCCCTGGTCCGGGAGGATCCCACATGCCGCAGAGCGACTAAGCCCGCACGCAGCAGCGAAGACCCAACGCAGCCAAAAATTAATTAATTAATTAAAATAATAATTTTTAAAAATAAAATAAAAAATAAAACTTCCAGTCCTCCCACCCCTTCCCCTCTGGGAGGTCTGGCTGGACTGGGCAGACCTCATCTCCTAACATACGGTCTCCAGACAGCCCCCAAGGAAAGGCCCTTTGGAAGGTTGGATCCTGGCCTGAAGGAGGAAGAGGAAGAGGCTATTGGCTAAAAAGCCTGGACCCCGTGGAACCCAGCATCTCTGCCCCAGCCGCGCCATCGGCAGTGAGAATTGGGAGCTACAGGTGTTTCTCAGGGCAAAGCCCATCTGAAATCTCTCCCTGTCCCCCACCATGATCCCAGATCCCACACCTTTGATGGACGCGCTTCGGGACACAGAAGAAAGAACAAAGAAGGTTACATTATTTTAGGATGACTGCTATTTAAAGTAGCGTATATTACGTATGTGAAAATAAGATTTATAATCTAGCAAGCTGACTTAATTTCGGCCGATAGATGCATCTACACGTAGCCAGACCTCAAGGGGTCCGGTCTTGCAAGAGGCATGGCTCACATCAGTGCTTCAAACTCCTGACCTGGGGAAAGGGACATTTGGGGATCTGGACAAGGTGGCTGAGACGGGTCACACAATCCTGTTCTGGTGAGCTGTAAAAATTAAACAGGCAGGTCTTCCTGAGGAAGTTCCAGCAGCACCTGATTACCAATCGATCGATCAGAGAAAGTTCTTACAGCAGAATGGCAGCTCATACATATGCAAGAAATGGTGGAACCAGAAAAACCACCATTTGGTGGTTGTCTCTTCCAGATATTTTCTACAGCATCTTACATGTCCTTCCTATTATGTGACCTTGACCATCTTCCATCAGAAGACGAGGTCTCTCGCCCTCCTCTTGAAACTGGGAGGGTTTAGCCTAGAGAGGTATGACCCAAGAGTATGGCAGATGTGATGCCAGGGGGCTTCCAAGGTTATATCAGAAAAGGCAATAGAACTTCTGCTTTGTTCCCTGAACACGTATTCTGGAAGCCTTCGGCCGCCATGCTGTGCGGAAGCCCACCGGGCCTGTGCAGAGGCCCCTGGGTGAGGCGGGAGGCTGTGTGGAGACAAGGAGGTCCCGGCCAGCCCCCAGCCACTCCCACCCCTCCACCTCACGACAGAGACGGAACTGCCGCAAACAGGACTGCCCAGCTGGGCCCACCCCAAATCCCGGACCCACAGAAACTGTGAGAGACAATACGGCTTATTGCTTTCTTAAGCCACTAAATTTTGGGATAATTTACTCTGCAGCACTAGGTAACTAAAACAGCCACGAGGGGAGTAATAGTCTCAATTCAGACAATAATCCTCAGTGGATGCAAAAACTAAGGGGTAAAGGTGTGATGAGGAATCAAACACAGAGTTAAAATGTTTCCCCACAAAATACTTATTAATCACAAAGCGAAAAACTTTACAGGGGCAAATCCTGGCAGGCGTCACATTAACAAAGTGAGCAAAGTGAACCTCCTCGTAATGGGACAAACTGACATCATCGTGCGCCTGGGGGTACTGGGGGGGACGGCGCTGGTTTGCCACGTTTGCTGATTTCGGTGGTGTAAAAACTCCCTCCCGGGCTTCCCTGGTGGCGCAGTGGTTGAGAGTCCGCCTGCCGATGCAGGGGACGCGGGTTCGTGCCCCGGTCCGGGAGGATCCCACGTGCCGCGGAGCGGCTGGGCCCGTGAGCCGTGGCCGCCGAGCCTGCGCGTCCGGAGCCTGTGCTCCGCGATGGGAGAGGCCACGACAGTGAGAGGCCCGTGTACCGCAAAAAAAAAACCCAAACAAAGAAACAAAAAAAACAACTCCTTCCCGCGATGACCACTTTCAGACCACCACTGGTTTAACCCCAGGCTGGTGAGGCTGCCCCAGGCAGCGCACTGAGGAGGACACCAAGGCACGTGAGAAATACATAACTGGAATCCCAAACCCGAAATGAGTCTGTGCTCTTCAGAGACGGCGAGGTCACAAAAGACAAGACAGAGGAACTGTCCCAGACTGAAATGTGAAACGAGATCCTGGTTTGGGTTCTGGGCCAGAAAAGGAAAATGCCTGGAAGGGCCAGGGCCAGAAGGTAATGTCTTGTCAACGTCACTTTCCTGCTCCGGAGGTTGGTACTCTGGTTACATAGGAGAACGATGCTGCCTTTATGAGAGGTACCCTGGCGTGTTTAGGAGTAACGCGGCAGGAAGTCTGCAACTTGAGTCTCAGTGGTTAGAGAAGTAGGATGTCTAGATATAGACACTGAGAGAGGGATGGGGGGAGGGAGGGAGGGAGGGAGAGTGAGACAGCAAATGTGTAAAATGTTGATCGGGGAACCTGGGTGAAGAGCATGTTTAGAGTTCTTTGTACTATTCTTGCTACTTTTCTGAAGTTTCACATTATTTCAAGATTATAAGATTAAGGGGCTTCCCTGGTGGCGCAGTGGTTAAGAATCCACCTGCCAATGCAGGGGACACGGGTTCGAGCCCTAGTCCGGGAAGATCCCACATGCCGCGGAGCAACCAAGCCCATGCGCCACAACTACTGAGGCAGCCTATGCTCTAGAGCCCGCGAGCCACAACTTACTGAAGCTCGCGAGCCACAACTACTGAAGCTCGCGAGCCACAACTACTGAAGCCCGCGCGCCTGGAGCCCGTGCTCTGCAACAAGAGAAGCCACCGCAATGAGAAGCCCGTGTACCCCAACGAAGAGTAGCCCCTGCTCGCCCAACTAGTGAAAGACCACCCGCGGCAAGGAAGACCCAATGCAGCCAATAAATAAATAAATAAATAAATATTTTTTTAAAATAAACAAATAAAAATAAAACAACAGAAAGTTATTCTCTCACAGTTCTGGAAGCCATAAGGCTGAAATCAAGGTATTGTCAATACCACACTCCCTCCAGAGGCTCTAGGGGAGAATCCATTCCTTGTCTTTTCCAGGTTTGTTCCTAGGCTTGTGGTTAAGAGTAGCCCCTGCTCGCCGCAACTAGAGAAAGCCTGTGTGCAGCAAGGAAGACCCAATGCAGCCAAAAATAAAATAAAATTGAATAATAATAATAATAAAAAAGATTATAAGATGAAATGTTCCATGGTTTTCCCTGAGGTTGGATCCCAACTTCTAAACTGCTGGGAAAAGGGATGATTCACTCTCCAACGGCATTCCCTCAGCTGGATCTTCCAGAACTGCCCCCCACCCCAAGCTGTCCTGGACGGAAGCAAAACTCCAGGACCAGGAGGTCAGGCCAGGGCACCCATCGCGGGCCAGACATGGGGACTCTGGTTTTCCAGCCCAGACCATTGATCTGACAAAGGAGGACAAAGGATTTGACCTCGCTCTAAAAACAAATAGATACAGACTCCAGGAGTTCAAATCACAAAAGGTGTTTTGTGAACAGGAGGTTTTGCTACAGATTTCCTTTAAAGAAACAGCGAGCCCCCGAGGGCAGCAAGGTTTTGCTTACAAGAATTCAACTAACAGAAGTTTTCCCCGAAGACCTGTATGTCAGGGCCCCTCTGGGAAGTCACAGGAGGAGTGAGTGAAACAAGCTTTACCTTCTCTGCGCCGCAGAACCCGGGGGCCGCGGCTCCTCCCTCCTGGCGAGTCCCGGTCTGGCTCTGCTGGTGTTTCTGGTTCTCTGCTTGGACTCTGCCTGTTGAACTGGCACGAAGGCACCACAGCTGGTTCGTTTTCCCCAATCAGAGACCCTACGCTCCTGGGAGGCCCCCAGGACTGTGGCAGCTTGCTACCGAAGCCCGTTCTGCTCAGTTCCGTTGTCACCATTCACTGAATCGAAGTCAGCTCAGTTGGGCCCCGTGTGCCCCGTGCTGGGCTTGGTTAAGGCCATGAATCAAAAGGTCTTCGAGGGCCTCTGGGTCCCCCTGGGCGCATGCCTGTGGCTGAGGACCCTAGTCAGCAAGGCTGTCCCAGCACCAGGAGCCACAGGACCCAGGGAGACTGTGGGCTTCATCCCACCCACAGGGCACTTGCGATGACTTCTTCGGTCCTCCTCCGCAGCCTGGCGCCGTGTGAGGCCAGGGCCACCTCCTGCCTTCCTTCTCCCAGAGACCAGGCTGGGAGCCGGGATCCGACCCCAGCTCAGCACGAACAGGGCACGTCCGTTCTTGCAACACAATGTTTATTGGGGGCTGACTGGGCGCGGGCTGGGCTCCGGGCTCGCGGTGGACGTGAGCCGGTCATTCGTGCCTGTCCACGGGGAGATGACGGCGTCGGGGAGGGCGGCCCCGCAGAACTAAATACATGGTCATTACACATCACGGTGGGGTGGGAGGGGAGAGCAAGGTGCCCCGAGGGAGAAGCCTTTCTGAAGCAATGAAGCCCGAGGGTGACAAGAGTGAGACACAAGCGGGAGAAGGAGTATGTCCGGCAGAGAGATCCAGGGGGGCCCTGGGACGGGCAGAGCTCGGGACACCGAGGCTGGAGTCCCGTGCGGGGCGGGGCGGAGTGGGAGGGACCCCGGGTCACAGGATGCTACGTGCCCGGTGGGGACAGGAGTTTCCTAAGTGCACAGACTTGTCACAGTGGAGGACCCTGGTTTAATTTAACTTGTTTTTTAAAAAATAGATTTGTGGGCTTCCCTGGTGGCGCAGTGGTTGGGAGTCCGCCTGCCGATGCAGGGGACGCGGGTTCGTGCCCCGGTCCGGGAAGATCCCACGTGCCGCGGAGCAGCTGGGCCCGTGAGCCATGGCCGCTGAGCCTGCGCGTCTGGAGCCTGCGCTCCGCAACGGGAGGGGCCACGGCAGTGAGAGGCCCGCGTACTGCAAAAACAAACAAACAAACAAAAAATAAATAAATAAGTAAATAAATTTGTTTATTTATTTATTTATTTTTGGCTGCGTTGGGTCTTCCTTGCTGCACACAGGCTTTCTCTAGTTGCGGCGAGCGGGGGCTACTCTTCGTGGTGGTGCACGGGCTTCTCATTGCGGTGGCTTCTCTTGCTGTGGAGCACGGGCTCTAGGCGCACGGGCTTCAGTAGTTGTGGCTCACGGGCTCTGTAGTTGTGACTCATAGGGCCTAAAGCGCAGGCTCAGTAGTTGTGGCGCACCTGCTTAGTTGCTCCGCGGCATGTGGGATCTCCCCGGACCAGGGCTCGAACCCGTGTCCCCTGCATTGGCAGGCGGATCCTTAACCACTGCGCCACCCGGGAAGCCCCTAATTTAACTTTAAATAGTCATTGCTGCGGGAGAATGAGCTGGAAAGGGCAAAGAGAAGGGAGAGAGCAGCTAGGGACCGTTGTGAGTCGGGCCAGCGCGCGTACAGCAGCCGGAGGTCAGGCCGCAGCGGTGGGGGGGAGACTGGGTGAACAGGAGCATCAAGGACTCCCCTGGTGACCTCTGGTGACCTCTGACGACCTCTGGTGACCTCTGGCGACCTCTGGCGACCTCTGCACCGTGGACGGAGATGCCAGTCACCGAGGCGCCTGGGAGGGACGTGCTGCTCGGCGCCGGTGTCCGCGGCTCCCGTGGGCCATCGAGTGTATCGATTGGGAGCCATCCAGAGGTTTGGGAGTCACCAACAAGCAGGAAGGAGTAGACGAGACCACCCAGGAGAAGAGTGTGGAGGGAAGAGACGAAAGGCGAGGAAAGCAGCCCAGACAAAAGCGCAGGGCTGAGCTGAGGGACGCCCACCCGAGATCAGGCCGAGAGGAGCTCGGGGACGGGGCCCCCCCGGGAGCTGCGGCCGGAGGGAAGCAGGAACCCGGAGGGGCTGTGTCACCGAGGCCGAGGGAGGACCTTCCACGGGGTGCGTGGGGTCCACTGATGAGAGCTCTGAGAGGTTGGGCAAGGTGGAGGCTGAGGGTGGCCTTCGCAGGTCGGTTCTGGTAAAGAGACGGAGGTGACTCCCCTGGGTTCCGGACCGGCTGAGAGAAGGTGAGGCCGGGACGGAGGGAAGCAGAGGCAGCGGTGACCGACGGCCGTCTCCTCACTTGGGGCCCCTTGCCAGCTGGGCCACAAACTTCTGCCACCTCTCCGCCCAGGTTGCCATGGCAAACTGCTTCTCGGGCTCCGACAGGGCGCTGTACCTGCGGGGGAGGGGCGCCCGGGTCAGCCTGGGGAGGGGCGGGAGGGGACCTCGGATGCTGGCAGGGCACCGCGTCCCCAGCCCGAGAGCAGTCACAGGGTAAGAGACGAGGCAGAGAAGCGCACGGAAACCTTCGGGCCTCCGCCCACGCCTCGGAGCGGTCAACACGGGCGGAGAGCGGAGGGGAGGGCACGTACACGCACCTGATGGAGTTCATGGCCAGCTGTTTGAGTGTTCTCAGGTCAGCCGTCATCCCCCCGATGCCCATGAAGGCCTCGTAGAAGTCATAGGACAAGCCTTTGGCTCCAAAAGTAGCGGGGTCATCAGAGCTGATGACCATGGGGTAGCCGGCGGCCATCAGCACCGCTGCGGGGTGGTTTCTTAGGTCAGACACCAGCTTCAGCACCTGCCCAGACACAGACAACCGTGCGCCCATGAAGAGGCGTCACGAGGAAGGTGAGGACGTGAGTATCATCGCGCCTTGCCCTCCCGCCCCTGTCCGAGCGTCGGGGCTCTGGGCGGTCCCGACGCAGGAAGAGCCGGGCCTCCCGCGATTCCTCGTTTTCTCCACAAACATCTGGTCTTTCTTGGTCCTGCTCGCAGCAGCTGTCCTAAGCACAAGGGCCCAAGCAGCTGCGCGGCAGTAGGACCCCACGGTACCCCCTGCGTGGCCGTCCCGGGCCCCTTTAGCTTTGTCCACAGCTTCACCCACAGTCCCGCCCCACTGGGGGCCCTCACTACTATGCATGGCTTAGGCAAAGTCCATTCCTACGTAACTTAACGAACGGAGTGAGAGAGCGGAGGGACGGAGAAACCAAGGGAGTTAACGGAGAGATTACGCAGGAGAAAGGTTGGTCGTGGCCGGGGGAGGAGGGCGCCCTCCACTGGCCCCAGGGAGCCTGCGTACCTGGTTGGAGATGGGACAGACTTCGATGGGGATGTCCTTCTTCCGAGCCTCAGCCCAGACGGCCGGGTGTTTGCTCAAAGCAAACCCATGGCCAATCCTGGTCGAGTTCAGTATCAGGGCATCCAGAACGTTTCTGTCTGCGGAAGTACCCTGCCAGTCTAGAAATAAAGGGGGTGGGTCTTCAGTAGGATGGATGGGACCCACAGACCATCTGCAGGTGAAGGGCCCAGACTCCCCAAGCAGGAAAAGGAAGAGAAATGAACATTAACACAAAAGCGCACACGAGCACACATTTTCCTTGTGACAACGCTGAAGAGAGGTACGGCCTGCCTATAGGTACATACGTATGTATGCATGTATGTAACAGCTGAGGAAGTTGAAACCCACACAGGTTTTATAAACTCAAGGAAGGTCCTCAGGTAGGAAGCAGGAAAACTGGGTTTCAAGCCTCGGTCTACCTGACCCACCGTCCATATTCTTTCTTTCCATTTTATGTTTGTTTCCAGAGCCGTTTTCTGGGAATTTTACGTGTAGGATCTCTACAACAATGTGCTGCAGACTCGGTCACTATAATGATTTGTACGTCCTTTAATTTCTATCTTTAACAGAACTCTTGGGACAACCCGCGGCAGGATGGCAACAGCCAGCAGGAACCAGCCACCCCGAGGCAACTTCCCGCTGGCAGGGCCTCGCCGGAGGTGAGAAGGGCAGTTCTGACTCTGCCAGCCTGGGGAGGGAGGGTGTGGGTGAGGACTCCTGCAGCTTCCCCCCCGCCACCCCCGGTACAAGGAGGTGCCCTGGAGGAAACAGTTCCTCTTTGGTCGCGCCTGGATGTGACTTCACTATCTGTGACCAAGCGGGGTGAAATCCCGGACCCAGAAAGAAAGCAGAGGTTGCTTATTGCGGGAGATCACAGAAGACCTAATTGTGAGACCCAGGTGTGAGGGCCCCATGCCTGGATGCCAAAAGCGCCCTGACTGATTCACATGTGAAATGTGAAAACTCCACTTTTCTCTTGGGAATGAAACCCAAGTATTCCCATTGCTGGTGAGGGCATGGGCTTCAGGTGGATTTTCACTAGTTTCCTAACTAATACTTCTTTTCAAAGATTTTCTTCTTTTTAAATAAAGGTATTAAATACCCAAGTCCTGGCAAAATCCTCTCCTAGGACCATGCGTCTTGGAATTGAGATGATCTCACAGAGGTGAGTATGATTTTCCCAACCAAACCACGCGGTCTTCAAGGCTAATGCCCCCCCTACACACACCCCCGACCCATCTCCACTTCCCCATCCCCACAAACAGTTCTTTCAATCTCCTAGAACAGCTTGGATCTAAATGGACTTGAAAATAATGTCAGGAAAAAGAGATTAATGTGGGGCTTCCCTGGCAGGACTTCCCTAGTGGTCCAGTGGTTAAGACTCCACGATCCCTGGTCAGGGAGCTAGATCCCGCATGCCGCATGGCAAGACTAAGAGTCCGCATGCCGCAACTAAGAGTCCGCATGCCGCAACTAAGAGCTCGCATGCCGCAACTAAGACCCGGAGCAGCCTAAACAAACAAATAAATAAGAGATTAGTGCACAGGAGGCTTCCTCTGAGACATGATGTGAGACACCAAGGTTTAAGCCTGGCTATGAAACCCCAGCTCCCACGGCTCTGCCCTTGTCCCCTAGGTCTTCTCGGGCAGCAGGAGCCTAAGGTGTTCTGAGGGGTGCCAGTCGGGATGCAGCAGGTCTAAGCCCCCCAGATCTTCCCTGGGATGTGATGTCGCAGCTGTGACCTGGTGCTGCTTCCGCTGAGGGTTGACACATTTTCTTTAAGGTCTGGAATGGCTGGAGGCTGAGCGATGACCAGTGAGCCCGTGGCCTGAGCTTCGAGGAGCAAAGCCATGGCTGCGCAGGTGGCATTTCAGAAACAAGGGCAGCCGGGCTGCCTGAGTGGGGTGGGGTCCCCCCTTCAGCCTCGTGGCTGTGGACAGTGCCTCCCACATGTGGACCCGGTCTGGTGGTCTCTCTCCCGCCACCTCCCGGTGTGCCACTCTGCGGGTGAGACGCCCTCGAAAGCACAGTTCAGGCCTCATGCAAAGGAGATCGTCAGAAAGGTTCCCCGCTCCTTCCTGTGGACCAGTTACCGTGTTTGGCTGGAGCCTTGGGCTCCTCACCTGTAAATGGGGGCAAAGCGCCCTCCTGGCAGGACGGGGTGAGAGCTATGAATAATGTATGCGAAGGGCAGCTGCCCCAGCATCACTGGCCCTCCTTCTCCGGGTTGCTGTCAGGACAGATGTGAGAGTGTACGTGAAAGGGACAGGTGCCGCGAGCTGCCTGGGGGCTGTCAGTCCACTTCCCGGTGTCCCGTCCACGCCCTCGGCGATGGCCAGGAGCCCTGCCCGTCAGCGCCTCTGTCCCCGACGGGGTCGTAGGCTCACCTGTCTCTCCGGCGTGGAAGAAGTAAGGCAGCTCAAAGCCCCGCGAGGCTGGTATCATCAACACCTCCTTGTACTCATACAGGGAGTGGCCCGTGTCCTCTCGCCCCACCTGCGGGACAGAGCGCGGGACCTCGCTGGTGTGCCCTGCAGCCCCGTACCTGCCAGCGCTGCTGAGGCCTCAGGCACACAGCCTTTTGAGATGGACCGGTAGCAGGACTGGGAAAGAAAAGGAGAGCGCCATTGCCCCGAGACAACTCCCCCCTTATTCAGAGCCTGTACCTCAACCCGCCCAGCCTTTGCGTGGTGTCCTGCACGCGGCCTTCCCAGCCCTGCGCTCCAGCCCGAGCTCCTTGTTGGGGGAGAGAGAGACTCAGAGAGACGCAGAGACAGAGACAGAGAGGGCGGGAGAGCAGGAGCCCTAGTCCAGGGTCGGGAGGACTCTGGCCTTTGCCCCCTGGGGTCCCCGGGCCCGGCAGCTCCCAGCAGGGTCCCTCAGCTGTAATTAACCCGACAGCAATTGCACCAAAGTCCAGCTCTTCAAAGGAAGCCCCCGGCGGGAGTGAGAAAGCCTTGGGAGAGAAAGCGGGCAGGGGCGCCGACACTCTCGTGATAACACAAGCTGGGTGTTCAGCGCAGCAGGACGGAGCGCAGACCCCAGGAAACGTGGGGCTCGGGAGCCGACCCTTTGAACGACACCGGCCCGACTTCCCTCGAGGACTGGTGCACCTGAGTCCTGTAGGGACCTGTCGGGAGGCGCCGCGCACAGAGGGAAAAAGGAGATGGGGAGGCCGGATCCCTTGAGCAGCCCCCAAGGACCCCAGGAGGACACCCTGGTGCAAAGAAAACAATTCCTTGAGATCCGCTCCCGGGGCCCTGGTGGGTCTGAAAGTAAGGGCTTTAGCACAGTCTCGAGTAAAACGTGCGCATTCTGGAAGAGGGGGTCAGGGGTGCATTTAGCCAGTTAGATTAATTTAGCTTCTTATTGAGATTACGGAGTGGTCACCTGGAAGTGTGGCCTGGCTGTTGTTTGGGGCAGGGGGGTGAGGGGGCTTTGGAAACAGCTGGGGTGAAGGGGGCGGGGCCGCTTTTGGATCCTGGACGGTGCGCTCAGGCCCAGCCCCACGTCTCCTTCCAGACACCCCAGCCCTGGGCTGCAGCTTGAAGAGCGATGTGTCATGGGCATTGAGGCCAGAGCAGGGCAGAGGCCGGGGAGTGGGGGGGCAGCCCCTCATCCTGGCCCTTCCTTGTTCTGGAGCTTCCCTTTCTAGCCTTTTTCTGAACTTTTCTGCTCTCCCTTCCCGCCACCCCAGGCCCCGAGGGAGGGTCTCCGTGGTGCCAGCCGCCCAGCTCTTCCCGGAGGGCTTTGGGCTGGGCCCATTACCAGGTCAAACCCCGCCACCATCCCGGGGAACTTGGCTCGAAGTTCCATGGCTGTCTGGATGGATTTCGTGACGGCGGACGCATCTTTGGACCTGTGGGAGAGATGGAGAGAAGCAAGGGCGCGGGCTCCTCGAGGCCAGTGGGTGTAGTGAGCGCCCCTCATGGCCAGTCTGGCCTCAGCCAGGGCACCCAGCCGCCCTTCCCACACGACCCCGCCCCATCCAGGCTGTTGTGCCCCCCAAGTGCCACATCACGGAGAAATTCTGCCCAAATCCATCCTTTCAAGGACTCCGGCGGGGTCCGCAGAGAGCGTAGGCTCTGGAAAGCCAGTGGGGACGGGGACCCACAGGGTCAAAACAAATAACGCAGTTTTATTTGTCTGCATTTGGCTGAAGCAAAGCGGCCATGCCCCAAACTTGCCCCGCATCCCGGAGAGCACGGCCCTGGGTGTGCCAGCCCACTGCTCCCTGGGCACCTGCGAACACCACAGGCCACCCAGTCCCTGCCAGGGCAGCTGGGCCTGGGCCCTGCAGAAACCACACGACCAAAGTGCCTCTTCTCCCCCGCGTGTCTCTCCCTTCCAGCCCAGGGCAGGGAAAAGGCGGGAGTGTCACCACGGAAGCACAAAGAGAAAAGGCGCAAGTCCGTGATGGGGCCGAGGCATCGGCGCACCTGTTCCATCCCTGGCTCTGTGAGCCCCACACCTGCCCGTCCCTCCTCTGCACCAGGAGCAGCTGCCTCCGTCCCAAGCGCCCAGGGGACGCCGTGCAGACGCGCTCCTGCCACCGGCCCCCGGGAGCCTCCACCGTCCACCACTGCCAGCTCCACCCTGGCCCACCAGCTCCGGCGGCCCCAAGTCTCACCAGGAGGGGAGGGGGCTTCAGGGAGGTCTGACTGCCCTTCCACCTCCCCTGGCGGGGGGCTGAGCAGGCAGGGTCTGCCCTCCCCAAACCCTCCAGCTGGACACGGCACCGACTGTCCAGACTGGCTGCTTTTTGACAAAAGGGAGACCCTTGGTAAAAGCCGGAGAATTCCGCTGTAGGCTTCCTTCTCTTGCTTGGGGCAAGGGTGAGTCTTTCTTTGCAGCTCCCAGAGGTCTCCACACAGACGTGGCTGCCGTGAGGCAGAGAACCCGGCCGCAGATTGAAGCAAAAAACATTCCGACAAAAACACTAAACCCGTAACTGATGACTCAGGCCAGTGTGGGTCACAGCCTGGAATGATCTGGAAAGTTGCCACGGCTCTTCATTCCAGCCTGGTCGTGATTTCAGAGTGGATTCTGCACTCCCGCTACGGCACGTGGAGTCCCCCGGGGTCTCTGGCCCCAGCCTCCCAGGCCCCTCCCCACCCCTTTCTCCTCCCCCCTCCCCACCCCATCTCCTCCTAGCTCCTTCAGCCTCAGCCATGCTCGCTCTCACCTGTGATCCGAATAAATGAGTTTGATTCCAAGAAACCCAGGATGCTCTTTTGCAAAATTACGAGCCACTTCTTCGTACAACCTCACCGACCACTCTGGGCTGTAGACCGACCCGTTCAGTTCATACACCTGCGAGAGAAGCATGGTCCCGACCAGATGTCAGAGGTGAGGAGAGCAGATCTCCAGTCCCAACTGCCAACAATCTCCAAAACCAGGTTGGACTCTGTGATTTCCCTGTTCAGTGCCTTTGACGGCCTCTGAGGCCGATCAGAGGTCCCAGCCCCGAAGGGGATCATGCTCTTTGGTGCCACGAGGCTGGGATGTCTGCCTCTTGCTCAGGGCTGGGTCCTGGCACCTGGAACAGTGCGTGGCACGTGGTCGGTGCTCAGTAAGCGTTTGTACAGCGAATGAGGAACAGGCCAGCTGAGGACAGGACACAAGCCAGAAAGGGTGTTCCAAGGACCCACTTCATCTCCCCACTCTCCCACCCCGAGGCGGGGGACCCCTGAGGTGGCCAAGCCACTAGGGACACCAAGAGTGAAGTGGTCAGGGGCAGAGTGGAAGAGGCAGGGGCACACAGTAGGTGAGACACAAGGAAAAACACAGTGGGGAAGAGCAGGCTTTTTGCTTGTCCATCTCTGGGGGCCCTGAAGGGTATCAGAGTGTGCTGCCCCCAGTATCCCACTTTTACATAAGGATTATTTTGAGCTGAAGGCAATTAAGAAGCACAGAAGCAGACAGAGCTCTGTGCCCTCCTTTCTGCCTCAGAGCAGGACATCTGTTTCTGTCTGTGAAGGCGCCCCCTTCCAGCTCCCATTCCAGAACAACAGCCCTTATCACTGGAGACAGAAACTGGGCTCCAAGCTGGATCAGAACAGACAAACCTGACTAAAATAACCCCTGTCTTCTATTAGTTCCCCCATACACTTACCTCCCCACAATTTACTGCACCTGGAAGCCCAAACCTCTTTTCCTTTGTCTTGTTACTTTTCCACAGTTTCTCACCATTTGTTAAAACACTGTAGTATATAAGAACCTGGTCTATCCACTTCTTTGGGTCTTCACTTCTGTTCTATGAAGGTCTACATGCACGTAAAAATTAAACGTTAACATCAAATAAAATTTCTATGCCTTTTGTCCTGTTAATGTGGCTTTTGTCACTTTATTTTTTATTTTTAAAATAAATTTATTTGTTTATTTTCGGCTGTGTTGGGTCTTCGTTGCGCGTGCCGGCTTTCTTTAGTTGCAGCGAGCAGGGGCTACTCTTCGTTGTGGTGCGCAGGCTTCTGCCTGTGGTGGCTTCTCTTGTTGCGGAGCACGGGCTCTAGGCACGCGGGCTTCAGTAGCTGTGGCACACGGGCCCAGTAGTTGTGGCTCGCGGGCTCTAGAGCGCAGGCTCAGTAGTTGTGGTGCACGGGCTTAGTTGCTCTGTGGTATGTGTGATCTTCCCGGACCAGGGCTCGAACCCGTGTCCCCTGCATTGGCAGGCGGATTCTTAACTACTGTGCCACTAGGGAAGCCCTGCTTTTGTCAGTTTAATTTGCACATCCCAAGAACAGATCGTAAGAAGGTAAAGGAAACTTACTTTCTTCCTTTCCTACTTACAAAGGACTTTTTTTGGCTGCGCTGGGTCTTCATTGCTGTGCACGAGCTTTCTCTAGTCGTGGTGAGCGGGGGCTACTCTTCGTTGCGGTGTGCGGGCTTCTCATTGCGGTGGCTTCTCTTGTTGCGGAGCACGGTCTCTAGGTGCATGGGCTTCAGTAGTTGTGGCATGCAGGCTCGGTAGCTGTGGTTCGCGAGCTCTGGAGGGCAGGCTCAGTAGTTGTGGTGCAGGGGCTTAGTGAGGGTCCGGACGCGCAGGCTCAGCGGCCATGGCTCACGGGCCCAGCCGCTCCACGGCATGCGGGATCTTCCCAGACCGGGGCACGAACCCGTGTCCTCTGCATCGGCAGGCGGACGCTCAACCACTGCGCCACCAGGGAAGTCCCCAAAGGATTTTTTAAAAGAATGCTTTTCCTGTTACTGATCAAGGCATTCTGTTAGAATCTTCAAACCTTTGATGCTGTACTTCAGCAGTTCTCAAAGGATAGTCAGGGAGCTGCTGAGGGTCCCCTAGACTTTTGCAAAGTCTACAAATTCAAAACTGTCTTCATAAAAATGTTGAGATGTTTTCTTTTTCACTCTAATCCTCTCAGAGTGTACAGAATTTTCCAGAAGCTGCATCATATATGGCACTATTGCTCTGACACAAAATAGATGGTGTAATTGTGTAGGCTTGTGCTTTGAAAATTTCTCAGTTTTAGTTTCTAATACTGGTTATATCATACAGGATATAGGAGATATAATCCACATAAACAAAAGCCCTTTAGGATCCTCAAAGATTTTGTGAGTAAAAGTTTGAGAACCATTGTTATTAACTCAACCCAAAATTAGTAGCGGACGTCACCTTGGCATGACCCACCCGACTTGCAGGAGGGAAGGACAGAATTCTGCCCCGTGCCTTGACTGCTCTGTCATTACAAGTCACCTGTCCAGACACCCCGACTGGGTCAGAGATCCCTGAGAGCGGGCTCCATGTCGCTTGACCTTCCCACCTCCTCTCCTAGGACCAGAGGAGGAGCTCCAGAAACAAGCTTTAACCTAAGAAGAGTGCTGTCTACTTGCACCTTTTTCTTTTCTTTTCTTTTCTTTTTTTTTAGTTCCCCGACCCAGGATCGAAAATGCACCCCCTGTAGTGGAAGCGCGACCGGACCACCAGGGAAATCCCTACTTGCAGCTTTAAAAATACTAAGACGAGGCTTACTGTACAGCACAGGGAACTATACTCAATACCTGGTAATAGGGCTTCCCTGGTGGCGCAGTGGTTGAGGGTCCGCCTGCCGATGCAGGGGACGCGGGTTCGTGCCCCGGTCCGGGAGGATCCCACGTGCCGCGGAGCGGCTGGGCCCGTGAGCCACGGCCGCTGCGCCTGCGCGTCCGGAGCCTGCGCTCCGCGACAGGAGGGGCCACAGCAGTGAGAGGCCCGCAAGGCGGCTGGGCCCGTGAGCCATGGCCGCTGCGCCTGCGCGTCCGGAAGTGAGAGGCCCTCGTACCGCAAAAAAAAAAAAAAGAAATGATAACTAGTAATACAGTGTTGTTATTAGCAACCTATCACCAGATGCAGAAAAACAACTCAAATCTGCAGTTGTCCTAGGAAGATGAGTTACCATCTAAGAATGTAACAACCTGTAAGTACGAGAAGGGGTCTGTCATTCATCTAAGGCTCAGTGGTACAAAAGCAGCTATGTCCCTATAATAAGCCCCCTTGGATTAAAAACACATTGGACTCAATTTAGATTATCTCAAATCTTACAGTTTACTTGAGGCAGTGTAAATTTGTGGGGAAGTTATTCAAACTACATACTACTTTCATAAACTAGTATAAGATTACAAATTGCCGTTGTCTATGATATTATGGAATTAAAGAATTTGAAGCTGAAGGCACAGAAAGGAAATTTGGGGGCAGTGTTGCTTAAGGTCACACAATTAGTTTGTGTCAGACCAGAAACGAGGACTCAGAAGCTCTAGTTCCGAATGCAACCAGCTTTCACTTCTAGAGCCTGATTCACTTAAAAAGCATTAACTGAGCTTCTACTACGTGCCAGGCATATGCCAAGAGCTTTCCATCAGTCTCACTTAATCCTCAAAACTGCACTGTTAGGTAGGTCTTATTTTACAGATGAGGATTTTGAGGCTCCCTGGCTGGAGTGGGGGGCTGGGGGTCGGCGGCATCGCGGTGGAGGGGCGCTGTCTCAAAGTCTCCAACCACCCAGTGAGGAGAAAATGCCTGGATCCCACCCCGGATTAATTCAGTCAGATTCTCCGGGGGTTGGACCTGGTTTCTTAAACTCGCCCAGGTGATTCTCATGTAATAATGTACCTCTAGGCTGAAGATCTACCGTTTTTGTCGATTTCACAGCCTTGTTAAGAGCACAATCACAGCGGAACGCAGCAGGAAAGCGCGGCCATCAGGATTCTGCAGAGCAACACCAGTGACGTGAAACACGGGTCACCAGAGCAAAAAGCCAGGTGGAGTTTCTAATGAAGGATTCTGCTGAGAATCCAGGACAAAACCCTGGGAGTGGGTATAGGGGGAGCGCTAGGACCGCTGGTTAGACAAGTGACAGCCTCCAAGAAGCCGTCCGCGGACGACCATCCTGAGCTCCCTCGGCCCCCGACGTGTCCCCCCCCAGACCGCCCGCGGGTAGATGCCAGCTGGGCTAGCGCCTGTGCATAATCCCCCGGGAGCTCCTCTCGGAAGGCTGGCCCGACCCAGTCGGAGTCTCCGATTCCGGCGAGGGGGCGGGGATGGGGCCCAGGAGATCAGACCCGCCTAGCAACTGTTGCTACGGGTGAGTGGCCTTTGTGATGGAGCATTAAGTGACACAGTAGGAGGCTGGACAGTAGCATAGTCCATCAACATCATCCCAGGCCCTGAATTAGCCCCACAGGCGAGGAGGGGGAGGCAGGGGGCTCCGAAAAGAATTCCGGGGCAGACGTTTTTAGTTGTTAATGTGTTGATGGCTCCCCTACTCTGGCTAAGGGGGCGTTAGGCAAAGACTCTGGACTGCAAGGGCCCTTTGTTCCAGGGTCAGACCAGAGCAAACAGCAAATCCCATCCCCCTCAGCCTCCACCCCAGCCCGAACCCCAGCCGCCCCCCACCTTCAAGGAATCCTGGCTGGGTGCCGGAGGAGGCGGGGAGAGAGGCTAGCTGGGCAGGTCCCCAGGGCAGACCCCAGAGCCCAGTGTCCCCAAGGGGCGCGGGGGGAGGGGGGAGGGGAGGGAGGAAGCAAGGTCCAATTCCCTGCAGCTTCCCCAAATACCTCCCCGGGGGCTCAGACCCTCTCCCCTTCCCCCTAAGGAGCCCAAGGCCCCTCCCCAAGGCGAGGCCTCCCTCCCACTCCCCACCCTGCGAGAGCTGCCAGGATGTGCCCACAGGAAGCGGCACCCCCAGGCCGGAAGCCCATCGGGGAGCTCCTTTTGAGATGCGTGTGGCCCCACAGGGTTTCTCCAAGCCCAGCACCCCGGCCCCTGTCCCGTCCCTGCTTACTGCCCACATGGCCTGGGTCAGGCTCTTTGACCCTTCCGAGCCTCAGTTTCCACATCTGCAAAGTGCAGGCTGTGAGGCTCAAAGGAGACGATGCCGATAAAGTGCTTTGAAAAGGTCTTGACGTGTGGCCTGGGTCAGATCATCTGCATAGGAGCCACGGGGCGCGGGGGACAGGGGTGTTTGGCTAGTTAACTCGGAAGCTTCCTAGCCCAACCCAAGACCCAAGATTTGGGACCCTGGGAGGTCAGGGTCCAAAGAGCACCTCCAAATTAGTCCCATGTGCACCTACCACCCCTAAGCGTGATTATCACCCCTGGAGCCTCTGGAGGACTCTGCCGGGTCTGAAATGACTCACAGTCATTTCCCTAGCTGGGAAACCAGGGCTGACATACACCCGGGTGCTGGGAATAAACAGGGATTCAGCGAGAGGAAGCCAGTCCCCAGAAGCGGGGGGTGGGGTGGAGGCAGGGCTTAACCCAGACTCCAGAGGAGGATGGGCTTGGGGGGCGGGGCCCCAGCTGGGCAAAGGAAGAGATTTCAGGCCAAACAGGGGACTGACTAATGGCTCTGGGAGATGCACTGTCCTCCACCCTACACGGGCTAGTCCAGGGCCAGCTCATCTCTTTCCGAAATTCTTCTCTTAGTAAAAGGGGGACTGGACCCTCTCTTTTCTTTTGAAAGGATCGTTTGTAGCCAGGACTTACTGACTCTGCTCACAAGGCTGACAAAGAAGTCTCTCCTGGGGGCCAAGGTCAGGCCCACGGCCACTTCCCAAGAATCAGAAATAGGTATGCAGGTCTGTGCTCAGCGTTAAACCGGCCAAACAATCACCAGATCCTGGTGGAGGTGCACACCCTCACCTGGGCCGACCTCAAGGACGTGTGGACATATCCCAGGAAAAGGGGGTCATCCAGGATACCCAGGAGAGTAGAGACCTGGAAGTGAGGGAAAGGGGGCCCTGACTCAGGATGGGAAGGACAGGTTCTCAGGGCTGGAGCAGCCTCCACGACAGGGTCCCTCGACCCTTCAAGTCAAACTAGGGCGATAGAGTCAGTCTAGGGATCCCACCCAGGATTTAAAACTTAGACTCCGAATGCAAACATATCAGAGAGTTTGGCTTCAGGAGAAGTTAAGATTTGCCTTCAACCCAAGGCAATAGAAATAAAAACAGGGGCTTCCCTGGTGGAGCGGTGGTTGCGCGTCCGCCTGCCGATGCAGGGGAACCGGGTTCGCGCCCCGGTCCGGGAGGATCCCACGTGCCGCGGAGCGGCTGGGCCCGTGGGCCATGGCCTCTGGGCCTGCGCGTCCGGAGCCTGTGCTCCGCAACGGGAGAGGCCACGGCAGAGGGAGGCCCGCATACCACAAAAAAAAAAAAAGAAAAAAAAAGTCTACAAATAACAAATGCTGGAGAGGGCGTGGAGAAAAGGGGACCCTCCTCCACTGTTGGTGGGAATGTATGTTGGTGCAGCCACTATGGAGAACAGTATGGAGGTTCCTCAGAAAACTAAAAATAGAGCTACCATATGATCCAGCAATCCCACTCCTGGGCATATACACGGACAAAACTATAATTCAAAAACATACATGCACCCCTATGGTCATAGCAGCACTATTCACAATAGCCAAAACATGGAGATAACCTAAATGTCCATCAACAGATGAATGGATAAAGATGTGGTACATATATACAGTGGAATATGAGTCATAAGAAGAATGAAATCATGCCATTTGCAGCAACATGGATGCAACTCGAGATGATCATACTAAGTGAAGTAAGTCAGAAAGAGAAAGACAAATACCATATGATATCACTTATACGTGGAATCTAAAATATGGTACAAATGAACCTACCTACAAAACAGAAACAGACTCACAGACGTAGAGAGCAAACCTGTGGTTGCCATGGTGGGGTGGGGGAGGGATGGACGGGGAGTTTGGTGTTGGGCTGGGAGATGCAAACTATTACATTTAGAATGGATAGACAACAAGGTCCTACTGTATAGCACAGGGAACTAGATCCAGTCTCCTGGGATAAACCATAATGGAAAAGAATATTAAAAAAAGAGGGGCTTCCCTGGTGGCGCAGTGGTTGCGCGTCCGCCTGCCGATGCAGGGGACACGGGTTCGCGCCCCGGTCTGGGAGGATCCCACGTGCCGCGGAGCGGCTGGGCCCGTGAGCTGTGGCCGCTGAGCCTGCGCGTCCGGAGCCTGTGCTCCGCAACGGGAGAGGCCACGACAGAGGGAGGCCCGCATACCACTAAAAAAAGAAAAAAAGAATGTACATAAATACACTACCATGTGTAAAATAGATAGCTAAAGGGAACTTGCTTAGCACAGGGAGCTCAGCTTGGTGCTCTGTGATGGCCTAGTTGGGTGGGATGTGGGGGCGGTCCAAGAGGGAGGGGATGCGTGTATGTGTATGGCTGGTGCACTTCACTCTGTGGCAGAAACTAACACAACATTGCAAAGCAGTTATACTCAAAAAAAATAAAATAAAGGAATGTGTGTAAAACAGAGTCACTTTGCTGTACAGCAGAGACTGGCACAGCATTGTAAATCAATTATATTTCAATTTAAAAAAAATTTGTCTTCAAGAGAGAATTTACCGATGGGGAAGCATACGTGACTGGTCTGATTGATCATTTTCTCTGAAAACTGCATTCTGACTTTCTTGTGTATACATCTGTCTCTTATGACTTTGGTCAATGTGTGTCAGTCCTCTGGAGCCCTTTTACTTCTGGGTGTACAAACAGTAAAATTTCTGAGCCAGTAAAGACCATGGAATATGGTAACAAAACCAAAATAGTGCCACCCTTGAAGTCAGTCCAAATTATTGAGCGTGGCAAGGCCTTGGCACGCTCAATAATTTGGATGAATGGACAGACCAGTTTGGATACCGTCGGGGAAGCGCTCTCAGCTGGACATCACATCCGTTCCCATCAAACACTCCTCAAACATTCCAAGCTTTATAAACCTTGTCTACCCTCACACCCCAACTCAGCTCCACGAGCGGTTTTGGTGCCACAGCTCCTGGGGCTCCCGCATCGAGGGGTCAGGGGACGTTCCCTCCACCCTCCTTTGTCAGAGGCCTTGGGCCCCCAGTGGGGAGTCCGGCCCAGGGACCCAGGCCCTCCTGTCAATCTTTAACTTGGTTAATCAGCCTGACTGTTGCCCTTGGGATTGGCGGTCAGCTTATTAGGTGTCACCTTTGCGTCCTGGCCTTTAAATTTCTCCAAACTGGGGGAAAGAGAGAGGACTTGTTTGGGGCCTTTTCATGTTGGGGTGGGGGCTGGCGGGGGTCCCTTTGGCCCACCCAGCCTTGGGTAGTGCTGTTATCAAAATCTTTGTTTTAATCCTATCAGAGTCCACTGTATTCATCCAATTTCTTAATAACCATCTATAGATTCCCACACTGCTGGGACCAGTCCTGTGACTCTCCCCTTAATAACCCTTTACAGATGTCTACCTTGTTGGAAAGAGCCCCCACTTCACCCTTCTTCTCACTCCCTTGTTAATTAATGGACCGTTTTTATTAGCATCTGTAAGACCCATGAGGCGAAGCTAGGATACTGAATTCCATACAGCTTCCCAAACCATTTTGTTCGTTTGAGTTAAGGTAACCTTTTGGTCTTAACATTGGTACCAATAAAACAGGTGTTTACAAGGAGAGGTCTCTAAAAAATTTACCAATTTAGAAGTTTTTCCAGTTCAAAGTATCCATCCTCTGGCCATCGACAGTAGGAGCGTAATACCAACTCACACCATAAGGCTTTCCGTGGCTTAACCATGAACAAAAGAGGTGTCGCAGGAGAGGGCAAAGGACACAGCCTCACAAGCTCCAGAAAGTTCGCTCCCAAGGATGGTCGAAGGAAGCAAAGGAGGCCGTGAAGGTTGAGATGACAGAGGCCCCTTGTGGGCGGAGACCCCTTCTGACAAACCCCCCGGCAGCCGGCACAGCCGGACAAGGACGCTGGCTGCAAGCCCAGGTGTGTGGCCTGTGCTTCCGACCAGAGGTGACAGCTAGGAATCCCAGTCTATCCGACTGGCCACCAAATGCCCTGGTGCCTGCGCCTTCCAGACGGCAGGACCAGCGCAAGTTTTCTCACTGGTGCTGAGGCCAAACTCTCAAGACGTAGAACAAGAAAAAGGTAAAACCAATCAGACCAATGGTTTTCCTCCTTATGACACAAAAGACAGAAACGCAGAAAAACAGCAACCATCTCTGGGAGGAAAAGGATTCACAAGCCCAGAGCTCTCTTCCAGATTCACTGACCCAGAGCCCCTAAGGCCTAAGAACTAGCTCCACAAATATTTTCTCCTGCTAATCTGATTTTAGAAAAGAGAAAAAGGACGCTTACCACTCCTGTTTCCAAAAGCCCCTGCAGGCAGAGATCCAGGAGACTGACAGGATAAGGATTCTCACCTTCTGCCAGGATCTCTGAGATGCAGGGGCCTGGGGCCAGGGGTGTCCAGCCAGTAAAGCTGAATCCAGCTGCCTAGGCCAACTGGCCAACGGTCGGGGTGTAGGGGGAGATATTTCCATCTACCCTTCGAGGTTCTGGCTGGTCTGAGAATTAAACTGACATGAGACAGATTAACGGGAGAAAATCCAGCAGACGTTTAATCACAGCTCTACGTGGGAGAGACCCAGGAAGACTGAGCCACTCACCCAAATGGCTGAAGCCCTCACCTTAAATACCATCTTCAGCTCAAGACAAAAGAGGATGTTGGGGGTAGGGGTTTGGGACTTCAAAGGGGAGGAAAGGCAATTCACAGGGTGATAAAGAGCAAGTGTTTGGTAAACACACGTTTGCTGGGCCAGCAGGGACAACGGGGCAGGGTGGACTCTGGTGTCCAGGCCCTGAGGAGTCCCCCGACCGCACCCGGCCCTATTCTCTGCAGAGCCTCTGGTGTGGCTCTCTGCCGAGAACAGGCCTTTAGGTGCTTTTATGCACTTAGGGGGAAGGTCAAAGGCTCTTCCTGTGTCTCTGGGGCCTTGGCTGTTGCAGCTCGGAATAACCCACATGCCAGAGTGACACTTTCGGGGGCGAGCGTGCTCCCCTACAGCGCAACGCACGCGCTCTGGTGAGCCCCCTAAAGGCACTGGGAGAGGCTCCACCGCCCCCCAAAAGTCCTCAGCCAAGTCCTCCTCCATACCTACCCGAAGGGTCCTCTCTCGGCAGCACTCGACCCGCCCCGGCTCCTTGTGGGACGCCTCCCCAGCTGGGAGCCCCAGCCACCCCGCCGCCTCCCCCAGCTCAGGGCTGCAAAGCTGAGGTCGGCCCATCTCAGGTACCTGAGACCCCATCACCCTTTGCTTCTGGCCAACAGGCAAAGGTCCTAGTGAGCGATCTGTTAATATTTTGACACTTTGGGATACTTTTGGACTCTTCTCAATCTTTTCCTTTTCTTTCTCTTTGACCTTTCTTCCTCAAAGTCAAACCAAATGCCTGTGTTGCCCATAGAAGGCCCCGTGCTCCACAGAGAGGGCCCCCAGGAACTCACCAGACCCCGCTCTACCTGCAACTAGACCCATTTACCGGATGAAAGGCTCAGCGGGCCTTGCACCAGGGGCATCGTCTTGTGGGACTCACTGTAGCGCCTTTGGATGGGAAAGGCGACGGTCAAGGACGGTCTGAGCCAGAGGCACTGCCCAGAGTCCAGGGCAGACGCCATGCATCAGCAGGCCCCGTGCGTCGGGGCGAGCCGGGCCGCGGGGGTCACGAGGGAAGGGAGGTGACGGGCAGTGAGGCGCACGTGTCCCGTTTTGCAGGGCCGGCCCAGGGCTTCTTGCTCACATGGCCCCCGGAAAGGCACCAGGCCCCTCGGGGGTGAAGCCGGCCCTCGGTCCTGTGCAGCCCTAGGGTGGGAGCCCGGGAAGCCCCACAGGGTAAGAGCAGAGAGTCCAGCCTGAGCAGAGGAGAGCAGAGACGGACTCACCGGGTACAGCATGGTTCTGAGCTCCAGGTAGAGCACGTTGTCCTGGTAGAACTCCTCCAGGCCCTGGGAGATGTAGTCTCGGAATACCGGGGCGTAGCTCACGAGGCCCCCGATCGCCACGAAGATGGTCTCGAACTTGGCCCAGACCACGTCCTGGTTTGCATAAGTCGCCTGGGGGTTCTCGGTCATCAGAGTGAAATTCCTCAGCAGGCTGTCAGGATACAAAGGGTGCGCAGAGGCTTGCTGCAGGCTGTCGCCTCCCGCCTGTAGGACTCCCGCCCGTAGGACTCCTGCCCAGGCTCCCGGACGGAGGCCCCCCCCCCCCCCCCCCCCCCCCCGGGACCTCCACGTGCTCCCCGGGAGACACCTGGCAGGATGCTCCCACCAGCCAGGCTCTGCTGTCCCCCTTGGCCTCTTAGCCAGGCTGACCCCACTGAACGGACATCTCAGACCAAGCTCTCCTTGGAGGGTGCTATGCACTGAATTGTGTCCCCCAAATTCATATGCTGAAACCCTAATTCCCTATGTGACCGTGTTTGGAGATGAGGACTTTCGGGAGGTAGTTAAGGTTAAATGAGGTCGTAAGGGTGGAGCCCTGACCCGGCAGGGCTGGTGTCCGAGACCCCAGGGGTCCATGCACAGTGAGAAGGCGGCCGTCTGGCAGCCCAGGAGAGAGGCCTTGGAGAAACCCGCCCACACCTTGATCTTGGACTTCCAGCTTCCAGAACTGTGAGAAAATACATTTGTATTCTTTAAGCCCCCCCACCCCCGGTCTGTGGTACTCCGTCGTGGCAGCCCCAGCAAACTCAAGCCCGGGGTCCGATGGAAATAATTGTGAACTTGGCAGTACAGGACGCAGGTTACTTCCCCGATTAGCCGTTTACCAGCTGTGTGGCCTTGGGCAACCTCCTTAAAATGCACACTGAACTGCATTTTCTTTCCTTTTTTTTTTTTCTTCCCCCCCCCCTGTGTAGATGGTGCTATGATTAGAATAGTTATGATAATATTGTATACAAGTCTGTTAGGAAGCTGGCCATCACGTTCTCAGGCTGTTTCATCCCTCCGGCGCCCTCTCGGCTCCGGCCTTACTGAGGGTCCGGACAAATCCCGTTCGGGCAGCAGCAGTGTCGCTGGTCAAATCGGGTTTTTTTTTTTTTTGCGGTATGCGGGCCTCCCTCCGCTGCGGCCTCTCCCGTTGCGGAGCACAGGCTCCGGACGCGCAGGCCCAGCGGCCACGGCTCACGGGCCCAGCCGCTCCGCGACACGTGGGATCCTCCCGGACCGGGGCGCGAACCCGCGTCCCCCGCATCGGCAGGCGGACGCGCAACCACTGCGCCACCAGGGAAGCCCCTCAAATCGGGTTTTAAACGTACCGGGAACTTGCTGCGGACGGCAAAGGTGTTGAATGCCTTGGTGAAGCAAAGGATCCCATAAAGTTAAGAGAAAAAGCCTCCTGAACTTTTTAACGCCAGGTGTTTCTAGGAGGGTCTGTCCTACGGGGACACCGCACACGCCAACCCCACCTGCGCAGGTGCGAGACGGGTTCTTCCCGATCCACCACCCACCTGTGGTCAAACTCGGTGATATTCGGCAGCCCCTTTCGAAACTTCTCCAGCAAAACCCACTCGGGACATTCTGTTGTGTTCAGGGTGGGGGGCGTCGAGCGAGCAAATCTGAACTGCGGGGTCCCCCTCGGGGTGAGGCAGAAATAGCAGTGGGGCCTGTAGGTGGCGTTTCTCACCAGCCAGTCCACGCTGACGATGCTGAAGTCGTGGACGTGTAAGGCAGCCCCTGCAGGGAGAGGGGCGGCTGGGGCGAGGCGAGGGCAGCGGGGGCCGGACCCCGGGGCTCGAGGCCGAGAGCCCAGCCCAGGCGGACGAGAGGGCCGCGGCTTTCGGTGGGGCCACGTTCCTGGGACACGGGGCCCTTTCCCTCTGCGGCGGCCTCGTCCTGGGGCGGCCCGGCCTCCTGGCTCCCTGACCCCGTCCCTCACCGGCAGGAGCCCTGCGTGGTCTCATCCGAGAGGCCGCAGGTGGGTTTGCAATCAGAAGGCTGGGCTGCGTCTCTTGGCTTCCAGCTCCCACGGGGAGCCCGACCTCCAGGTGAGTCCTCCGGGCCCAGCGCGGCGCGAGGGGCGTGAGAAGGCCGCCCCGCCCGCCCCCGCCAGCCCGCTCGCCCAGGGTCCCCGAGTCCCCCGTCCTGTTCCGCGCCACCCCACCCGCGGCCTGCCCGCCTCCTGCTTCCCGCGAGCCCCGCAGCTTCTGGCCTCCTTCAGACCTCACGCCGACTCGAGGCTCGGGGTTCACCCCCCCTGCCCTCCTGCTGCGTCTGGGCGCCTGGCCCGGACACCGGCCCCTCGGCAGGTGTCCCGCCGTGCGGGCTCTGGAGCGTCCCCTCTCTAAGCAGGGAGGCTGCTTTCCCAACCTCACAGGTTTTACATTCTTTAATCTCAATAATACCCCAAAAAAAGTATAGAAAGTTATGTGTTCAGGACCATGACTGTTCTACTGTCCACAGCGATGCGTTTATACAGCAGCGTCCCCTGCGAAGTGGCACTCGCCACCTACCTCTACAAGGATTGAGTCATGAGCCGCTGCAGCTGCTGAACTTCAAGGCGCCCTGAAAGGAGCTCAGGGCGGAGAGCAGGAAGGAGGCCCTCTGCGCTCCGGGAAAAACTGGCAGAGCAGGCCTTCAGGTAGATATTTTCAGGAGCTGATTTTATGAGCCCTATTCTTGCATCTCCTCGTGTCTAGAAAAGCACTAAACTCCTTCATGGTGACGTCTGCTCCTCGTGATGAGCTGTAACCTTCACGAGACTAGCAGAACCTTCTGCAAAAGATATGTGCTTCATTACATGTACTCCCCCTTCACCAAAATCACATCTATACTGACCTTCCTCCCACCTCTCTGGAGCAGTTTCTCAGAGCTCTCTGAAATGCTGCCTCCCGGGCTCTAGTCTTCATTTGGCCCCAGATAAAACTGAACTCCCAGCTCTCATGTTGTGCATTTGTTTTCCAGTGGACAGTAGCAATGAAGTACTAGAAATGTGTTTATCCAGGACGCATCCTCTTCGGTAACTTAGCCCCTGGAAAGGCTAGAAGGACGGATGCAGGGAGGCATAGGGTTCTTACAGGGGACGACTTCCAGCCCCGCCAGGGATGCCCGGTGACGTCCAAGCCCCCTCCCTGCCGTCTGTCTCAGGCCGAGGCCCCTCGGAGCCAGGGTTTTGGTTTCAGGGTGGACGGCAGCCACGTGGAGCCCCCGCCCCCAGTCCACCAGCAAGGACTAGGGCTCAGGGTCCCAGTGGAGTCTGGGCTCCACTCAGAACAAGAACCGCCGGCTCCAATTTAGTACCTCCTATGTCCCCAGGACCCCAGAACCATCCCCTCTAGACCCCTACCTTTTGGCATCTTCTTCAGGATGTTGAACACCGCACTTTTCTCAATGAGGCTCTTGGCTTGGAAGAAGTGCATGCTGGGTGGGATGCTCCCCGTCCTCAGGGCCTCCTGCATCTCAGCCTCCTTGAGGGCCCCGAGCCTCTGGTTGGCCAGCTCCTCCTCCGGCTTCAGCACCAGCTGCCCCCCGAGCCGCATCATCTTCTCTCTCATCAACAGCCGGTTTCGTGCTTCATCTCCAGATGTGGCGGAGCAGAAAGAAGACAGGGCCACAGCCAGCAGCAGGGCGGGCAGGGCTGGCCGCCCTGACACGGACATCGGGATGCCTGGAAGAGGAAATCGCTCTGCTGGAGACTTGGGAAGGGGGGAAGCTGAAGATTTTAGTGTTGAACCTGGACAGCCCTCCTCCCATCCTATACTCAGATGACCAGGAGGCGGCACGTACACGACGCTTCTCCTCCTCTGAGATCCCAGAGAAGAGACCTCTGGGTACAGACAAGGGGGGTCTCCCCACAGAAAAGTTCACCACGAGGCCTCCCAGACCAGGGCTTGTCCTCCGCGAGCCCTGCTCACATGCACAGGAAGACACTGAGATCGGATTTTTAGTGTTTCACTTTCAAATACAACCGGAGAGCAGAGGATCACGAGGCTTAGGAAGAAAGCCTCCAACATAACCACGGAACTTAAAAAATAACACAGAGAAGGAACTAGCACAGGAAACGAAAGAAAGTCCAGAGGAACCATAGTTAATATCTTTACAGAGATGAGGAAAGATATGTGTCCCTAAAACAGGAACAGGGCGGTATGAAAAATAAACAAAACGAGCTTTCAGAAATTAAAAACATGAATGCTGAAATTTAAAACATTGACTAGCAACATTAAAAGATGGAACTGAAGAGAAGCTTTTAGAAAGTAGGACAAAAATAGGAGAGAAGAATATTGGTTCAGGAAATCCAACACCCAAATAACAGACATTTCAGGAGGAAAAAGAAAAAATAGATGGGAGAAAAAAAGGAAATACATACTCTAAGAAATTGTCCCAGAACTGAAGACCTGCCCCTCCCCCCGGGCATTGGCAAGACGTGCCAAGCACCCAGCAGTCACTCAGCAGCCATGTGTTCCAGACATTCCAGAATATTAGCATCAAAGATTCCAGGAGCTTCCAGAGAGCAGCTGAGCCAGGTCTCCAGCAAGCAGGGATTCCTTCCAGAAGGAAGGAGCTGCCCCGGTTGGGTCTGCGGGCGGACCCTGACCCGGGCTGACTGATAGAACCACGTTTAGGAATCGTTTCCGCACACAGGAGAGTATGATACTTTCTACCAGAAAGAATCAAAACTGTAAAGGGGGAGACCCCAGGCCCAGCCCCAAATTGGCACGTCTTGGTGAGACTTTGGGCAAATCACTTCATGACTGTGGGTCTGTTTCCTCACCTGCAAAAAAGGGTGAATTGGATGACATCAGTGGTTCTCAAAGTGTGATACATGTGTCATCCCTGTTCAGGTGGACTAAAAAACTTAAAGCAGTTAATTTAAAGAAAAATGTTAAGTAAATAGAGGTACAGCAATACAACAAAAATGGAAAGTCTGGTCATCTGCATGGACACATTGTCCAAGGTCCTTTCCAGGGATGGCTCTCAATTATTCTAGGTGTTTATTCAATGATTATACCGGACCGCAGGGGGAGATTTTCAGAAGGAACCAGATGGTCATCCACTGGGATGGCAGTGTGGCAGGGCTGGACCCCGACTCCGAGAGCTGGGCTTTCGGGGAATGCCTGCCGCTTCATCAGGTCCTAAAATCTCTCCTCGGATGACGGTGTTTGCCAAAGCTGAAACCTCCAGGCAGAAGGACAGTGACGTGTGCCCCATGCCCATCACGGAGCCATCTAGCCCCCCTAACCTCCTCCACCAAGGGCCCCGCCCCTTGTCCCCTCTCCCTATGACATTTAACAAGGGCCACCACGCCCAAGCCTCCCACTCTGTCCTCTCCAAGGGCCCCAGAGCACCTGTGCGCCCAGCCCCCGGGGCCCCTCCCTGCCGGCCAGACCCAAGTGTGTCCAGTGCAGGCCAGGGGCAGCCGGCCACGCGGGAGAAGGGGTCATCCTGTCCGCACTCCCACTTCCTGCCCTCCCTCCCTTTTAGAAGAAGGCGCGCAGGGGCTTCCCTGGTGGCACAGGAGTTAAGGGTCCGCCTGCCGATGCAGGGGACACGGGTTCGAGCCCTGGTCCGGGAGGATCCCACGTGCCGCGGAGCGACTAAACCCGTGCGCCACAACGACCGAGCCCGCGCTCTAGAGCCCGCGAGCCACGACTACGGAAGCCCACGCGCCACACCTATTGAAGCCCACGCGCCTAGAGCCTGTGCTCCACAGCAAGAGAAGACACCGCAATGAGAAGCCCGCGCAACACAACAAAGAGCGGCCCCCGCTCGCCGCGACTAGAGAAAGCCCGCGCGCAGCAACAGAGACACAACACAGCCCAAAATAAATAAAATAAAAAATAAATAAATTTCTAAAAAAAAAAAAAAAAAAAAGAAAGTGCATAAAAGCTCTACAAAAATAGCTTGTCTGCAGGCTAAGAAGAAAGGATCGGTGCATCTGTGAGCCCGAGTCATGTCCCTGGGCTGCAGCAGGTGGTGCAGCCGGGCTGCCCTGCCCCCACCCCACCCCCGGGAGTCACCCCGCCGGCAGTGCCCCCGCCCAGGTGAGTCAGCAGTGCCCCCAGCCACCCACACGCCTTGGCCCCGGACCCCACCCAGGAGACCCCAGTTACCTCGGGGCAGCTCCAGAGACCGTGACCGTGGACTCTGTCCCCGCAGTGGCCCGTTGGAAGCCCAGGCTCC